>NW_025319067.1:0-348548 GCF_017639315.1 Drosophila ananassae
CCCCATGCCCTGCACCTGCATCGATTGTCAAAGGAACCCCAGGTATTTGTGCAAAAAATTGAAAGTTGAGATAAGACAAATCAAAATCCGTCTTGTGCTGGAATATTGCACCCTCCTTTCAATTCTTGGCGCATACGTACGTAGAAAAAATAGTAGAGCAAAAATAAGTAACAACAAATATAAAAGTTCTAAAAATTTAATTAAAAATATATGTGCTAACCTAAATGTACTGCCTGTGGATAAAATAAAAAAGAAAATATATATATTATTTGCAATCACTGTCGCCCCTACCCCTCGTTCTTGAATTTACAAATCTTCCAAATAAATACTAAAGTGCAGCCAAAAATTATTTTATTTATTAAAGATAAATAAAGGTGCAAATTAACTAGAAGTTTAATCCATATTTTATATTAATATTATAAACAATTATTTGGGCACTTGCCACCAAGCTCTTTTGAGTCTTTATGTAATGTAAACATTCCCACACTCGCATCTAGCACCCTAACGGAAGACCAAGCTTGAGAAATGAAATAAACAAATTCCCCCTATTGAGCCGGCCACGGCAAAAACAACATTAGACTAAACATCCGCTAGAACCACGCCACTGCGGCTATCCTTTTTAAGCATCCGTATTGATACCCAAATTTTCCGTGCTGATCACAGCAATCCCATTCGGGAAATTCTCTTCGGAATTCAATTCGTAATATACTTCGGGAAGATCCCGAACCAAGAAGGAAAAGAATCAGCTCAAGCCTGGTCAGTCGGGATCTAGCATAGGTTAAGAAACAATGCCTTGTTAGAATTAAGATCGGGATCTAAATGAAATCTAATAAAGTTTAAATATATATTTTTTTAAAAGTTAAAACCCGTCGTGATTATAATTGGCGCCCAACGTGGGGCACGCTTTAATTAAAAATATCGATTAAAAAAAGATGTTCGCGAGTGCCTCAAAAAAATCATAGACCTGAAAAATAAAGGTTTCTATGTAAAAAAAAAAAAAAAAAAAAACTTATATCACGTACCGGTAATAACTAGAATAACCTCAACGCCCAAAGTGGAATTTTTCAAGAAAAAAGTGACACAAAAAGAGAACAAAAACAAAATATACAAACTGAATAAATTTTGAACCACCAAAAAGTGAAAAATCAAACAAACTCGTAAAAAGTGAAAAAAATTAACCCTCAACGCCCAAAGTGGAATTTTTCAAGAAAAAAGTGACACAAAAAAAGAACAAAAACAAAATATACAAACTGAATAAATTTTGAACCACCAAAAAGTGAAAAATCAAACAAACTCAAAAAAAGTGAAAAAGTAACTAAAAAAAAATTACAAAAAAAACAAAAAACACAAACAAGAAGATAAAAAAGAAAAAGATTAAAAATAAAAAGTAAAAACTCAAACAAACTCGAAAAAAAGGGAAAAAATTTAATAAAATAAATTAAAAAAAAAAAAAAAAACCAAAAACAAAACCAAATACAAAAACCAAAAACCTATATTTCAAAAAAAAAACAGAAGGAAACTAAAGTGAGCCCCGCAGGAACCAAAAAATACGGTAGAAGACCCCCCACTCAACGGAAAAAGGACTGGGAAGGAAGAAAAAAAGCAATTTCATCAGAGGAACACCAAAAAAAATCACAACCATGAGATAGATTATTGTTTATTGTTTGATTTATAAAAAAAAAAAAAAATAATAATAATAAATAAAATAAGAAAAACACATCAATGTAAACCCTATTTTACACACCGACACTATATTGTATTTTTTATATATATATATATAACTTTTTTTTTTTCTCTCTCTCTATTGTATTTTTATAAATCCTCGTCTCAAAATATGTCTATATATATTTCATATAATATACCAATTATATACTAAATTAAATTCGAGAAAAAAATTGCCTGCTGTTTTGCTGGAAGAATTAATAAACGCTTTAAGAAACTTTAAAATGACAGACTCAAACGGTCCATCTACTAGCCATAGCGCTAATTTAAGCCGACAAACACCTGAACAAACATTAACATCAGACCTAATTGTCCGATTGATAGCTAACAACCTAACACCACTACATGAGGAAATAAAAACTTTACGTTCTCTCTTGGATTCCAAATCCAATTTAGTGACCGAATTCCAAATCGAACAGATTGACGATACCATTCCATGCGACGAAACACTAGAGATAGTCAAATCCGTTCCACAATTTTCTGGAAATCTAGACAATTACGTAGCTTGGCGAGAAGCCGCGGAAACAGCAATGGGACTCTATGTCCGCAAAAGCCGTCGGTACTTTGTAGCCCTAACCATTTTAAGAAACAATTTAGTAGGCAAAGCCAATGACGCTTTAACAAACCATGGAACCGTATTGAACTTTGACGCTATTTTGGCCAGACTCGATTTTGCCTTTAGCGACAAGAGGCCTGATCCCCAACCGATGAGACGAATGAGTAGTGGACTGTAGAGTTATATGTTCTTGTCAGTTTCGCTGTCTAATTGGTACTAAAGAAAATTTACATTTGTGGAACTTAAAGATATGTGTGCGTGAGTATACATGTTGTGGATTGTAAAGCTAGTTGGTATAAAAAAAATATGAGGATGACAATATGGGCTAACTTATAAACTAGGTTTCGATAGTTCCTAAACATCCTGGGCCACCCTGAAACACGGTTTCTGAAGTGGGTAGTTTCGCAATTTTAGTTATTGGCCGGGTCACTTCTTGTGCTGCCGTCTTGATCCTGACTGCTCGAACCATATTGTCCTTTCCTTGGAAAGTGTCGATCACCTTCGCTAAATGCCATGATGCTGGTGGTGTGTTGGACTCCTTGACGAGCACAACGCTGCCGATCAAAATATTAGGGGTTGTCGTGGTCCACTTAGGACGTTGCTGTAGACTTGTCAGATACTCCTGATGCCATTGTTTCCAGAAGCCTTGATACATGGATTGGATACTCTGCCAGTATCCCAGTCGGCCCACAGGAATGTGGCCAAGATCTGCCTCCGGTATTGCCGTGAATGGTCTTCCGATTAGAAAATGGGCTGGTGATAGATAGCTGTCATCTGTATCTGAGGTGTAGCATAGGGGTCGTGAGTTCACGACAGCGCTAATTTGCGCAAGCAAGGTGCGCATTTGTTCATATGTCAGTGTGGTGTTTCCAATTACTCGTCGAAGATGCAGCTTTACGCATCGAACTGCAGATTCCCACTTTCCTCCCCAATGCGGAGCACGTGGTGGGATGAATGTCCATTGAATCCCTTCGTCTGCAAGGGTGTTCACGATTTGATCTTTATGTTGAGATGAACTTAAGAGTTGCTGCATTTCATCGAGGGTTCGCTTCGCTCCAATGAAATTTGTACCATTGTCGGTGTACATGCGGTTGCATTTGCCTCGTATCGAGAAAAATCGTCGCAACGCCGCCAGAAATGTTTCCGTGGATAGGTCCGTGGCGAGTTCAAGATGGATCGCCGAAGTGACCATACAAACGAATAGGCATATGTAGCCCTTGCTGATGCGTGGTTTACGCACCTTTGCGTCCTTTAGAAGAATGGGTCCTGCGTAGTCACATCCGGTGTTTACGAACGGAAGTGCTTGCGTGATACGTAAGCTCGGTAGATCTGCCATACGTTGATGCATTGTGTTGTACCTTTGCCGAAAGCAAGCCAGACAGTTGTGCGTGATTTTGCGTATTAAATTTCGTGCGCCGAAAATCCAATACCTTTGTCGAACAATGACGAAGAGAGATGAGACTCCAGGATGCAAATTAAAACGATGCTCATGTTCAATGATCAAATATGTGATCCGATGATTCTTTGGAAGCAAAATAGGATGCTTCGCCTCTGCTGACAACTGGGAATGTTGGATTCGTCCACCCACTCTTAGCAGATTGTCCTTGTCGATGATTGGTGAGAGCTTGACTAATTGAGATTGGTTCCCTAAAGCCTTGTTTGCGCGTAATAACTGGAACTCCTTTTGAAAACCAGCTTGAGCATGTTGCAGCCATCGAATCCTTGCTGCCTTGATCTCATCGAATGTTAGAGAATTCGATGTTTGTTTCGAAGATGGGTGCTTCATGCGATGAATGAAGCGCAAAACGTAAGCAAGTGTGTGTATAAGCTTCAGCCAAGATGAGTTGCGATTGAGAAGCTTATCCCATGGGTTGTCCGTCGTGACAGTCGTCTGCGCAGCTAGGCAGTTACTTTTGACTTCGCCTTGTATGCGTTTGTCTGAAAGAGAAGCACAGTTGTGAGTATTATTCAATTTCACCAAGAATTGATCCTTGTCCCTCAGCCATGAAGGACCCTTCCACCATAATTGGAAGTCAATGAGCTCGGATACTCCCAAGCCACGTGATGCGCAGTCCGCTGGGTTCGATTTTGAGTCTACATGCCGCCATGCATGCTTCGGAATGGTTTCGAGGATTTCTGAAGTGCGGTTCCCAACAAACGTCTTGAGTTGGGCTGGTAAATACGATAACCATGACAGGACTATCGTCGAATCACTCCATGCGTAGATCGTTACGTCGTTGTTCATTAGTCCAGCTTTTATGGATTGCAGAAGTTGACTCAGTAGAAGTGCGCCACATAGTTCCAGGCGCGCCAAAGACTGCTGCTGCAGTATGGCGACCGAAATGGTTCCATCGTCGTTAACCACTCGGCTGTATACCACGGCTGAGTACGCCTTGGTGGATGCATCTGAAAATCCGTGGAATTCGATTTTCTGTGTGTCGCTTTTAACTAAGCATGGTATCTGGAGCTTGTGAAGGTTGTCCAGATCAGCTCGCCATTTGAGCCAGTTGTCTGCTAATTTGCTCGGTAGTTCGTCGTCCCAATTCAAATTCAACAGCCAAAGTTTTTGAAATAGTATTTTGAATTGAACTACGATTGGTGATAATAGACCGAGAGGGTCGAATATACGTGAGACATCCGACAACACTTGCCTCTTGGTGCAGCGAGGGTCTTTCGATAGGTTTACATTGTACGACAATGTGTCCTCTCCAGGGTGCCAATGCAGCCCTAGCACTTTGACTGGTGATTGTGAGGAATCCGTGTTATCCTTTGGTTTGATGCGTTTGGTATTCGATACCCACTTCCCGAGCTCCAGGTTAGCACAGGACATCAGTTGGACCAGTTCGTCTCTGTTGCGTAGCAGCTCATCCTCACTATTTGCTCCAGTGAGAACGTCGTCGACATAGAAGTCCTCCAGCACGATTTTTGCTGCGTTCGGAAACTCGTGCTTATGGTCAGCAGCGAGTTGCTCTAGCACTCTGACTGCTAGAAATGGTGCGCATGATGTTCCATACGTCACCGTGCATAGCTGGAAGTGCTTGATAGGATCTGACGGATCCTCTCTCCATACGATTCTCTGATAGTCTCTATGTTTTTCGCTCACCCAGATTTGACGGAACATCTTGACTATATCCGATGAAAAGACGTATTTGTACATACGGAATCGCAAGCACACGGTCCGATCGAGAGCGTGTCGTTTAATGCCATGCCTTTGGCGTCTTGATATGAGCCGTCGAAAACCACTCTTAGTTTCCGACCCAATACGGGATGATGTGGCAAGTAGAAATTCCTACCCTTGGGAATTTCGCTCGGTGAGATTTTTCGCATATGTCCTAGCTCCTGGTATTCCCTCATGAACTTCACGTAGTCGTTACGTAATTGTTGATTTTGCGCCAAACGTCGTTCAACTGATTTGAACCTCCGCAGCGCTCCTTGAAGTGTATCTGCGAATTGTGTTTCGGATACTTTAAACGGAAGTTCCACGATGTACTTGCCTTGTTCGTCTCGAGTGTGTGTTGCACGAAAGTGTTTCTCCACCTCCTCGTCTTCAGGTTGGACTTCTGCTTTGCGTTGTATGCTCTCTAGTTCCCAGAACCTTCTGAGATATGCATCGATGTCTATTGTCGTTGTAAGTGCCGTAGCGCTGCATGCGCGTGATGAAAGCAGTGATGTAATTACCCATCCGAAAATTGATGATATAGCCATGAGCTTTCCTTTGTTGTCGTAGATCTTTCTCCCAGTTATAACGCTCCAAACGTGTTCGCTGCCCAAAAGAATGTCAATTGGAGCATTTGTGCTAAATTGTGAATCTGCCAGTTGCAGATCGTTGAAAACTCGAAGTGCAGACTCGTCGATGGCCTGCCTTTCCAATGATGATGTAATCCTTCCAAGCACATGAGCCTGGACTACCAGCTGATTTTGCGAAATACGGGATTGGATGCGTATTGTGTTGCATCCCCTTGTAGTGTCAGCTTTGATTGATGAAATTCCCGTAACCAGTATGCGTGATGGCGTACGAGCCAAACCAAGTGTTTGTATACAGCGTTCAGATATGTACGACAATTCTGAACCCGTGTCCAATAGGAGTCGGCATGCTACCAAATCTCCATTTGCGTTGCGAACGTTTACCATGGCCGTAGGCAAGGTGCTCCTGTTCCATCCAGTTGATTGTTGTTAATTTGCACTGCCTTGTGCACATGCAATTGCTGCAGAACCTTCTGCTTGTGCGCTGTGACTCGTAGTCACCGTTGAGATGTGTGCGCTAGGATCCTCCTGATCCTCACCAGTTTGAGCGATTGTTCCAATAGCCTGTTGCGTGCATTGCAGGTGCAACAGTGAGTGATGCTGACCTTTACATTGTCTGCACTTGAACGTGGATTTGCATTTTCTGACCCCATGACCAGGACTCAGACAATTGTAACATAGAGCGTTTTCCTTGGCAAACGAAACCCTCTGTCCTGCTGACATCTCCAAGAATTGTTGGCATCCATACAGACGATGCTCTGTAGAATGACATTTGCTGCACTTGTTTCCTTCAAGTACAACCAGCGAATGTGTGACCTTCCTTGTCTTGTCACCGATTGAGGCTGTTGTCTTGCCTCCGATTGTTTCACGCTTGCTGAGCTCTAGTTCCTCGCAACGTGCATCCAAAAATTTGAAGAATTCCTCCAGTGTGGGTGAGTCTGTCTCCACACTGCGCTCTTCTGCGCAGCTTCTCCAGCGTCAAGTAGATGATCCAACAATCTCGTCCTGTTTCCTGATGAAATTTATGCGTATTTGTCAAATTTGCCTTGTTGTGAATTGTGCTCTCATATATGTCCTTGAATGCTGGCCACTCTGAATAATTGCCAGCGAACCGTTTTATTTGAATTTTAGGCAATTCGCTTTGAGCTGATGCCCCTACCATTTGAGCACTACCTGAATTCGCCGCGTAGGTGTCTCCTCCTTCAGGTCTCGACATGTTTGCAGTGGCTCGATTTGCCGCCAACTGCTCGAACAGTTGTTGTTGTTGTTGAAGCAAACTTATTATTGCGTCATTATTTTGCAGCACGCCGCTGCCATTTTCACTATTCACAACTGATGGACTAGGTCTTGTACCTACCATCGCCGAAAGTAATGCATGCGCCCTTAGATATTTTTCCTCGTAGAATATGTTGTCATGCTCCGGATCCACATAGCCATCTACTTCGTCGAGCATTGCTATTTCATCACCAAATCTATTGAATTCTTTCCATGTTGTGTTGAGATGCTCCAGCCGCGAAGACACCTCTGCCCGTGTGGCGTTCGAATGTTGCGCGTCCTCAGACCAAGCCAAGCTCCGTGTGATATTGGCCTTGAGTGCTTTTAATTGCTCCATGCCGAGAAACAATTACAAATGAGAAGCAATGCACAGAAAACTACAAAACAAATCCGGATGCGAAGAACCAAACAATGATCCCCAACCGATGAGACGAATGAGTAGTGGACTGTAGAGTTATATGTTCTTGTCAGTTTCGCTGTCTAATTGGTACTAAAGAAAATTTACATTTGTGGAACTTAAAGATATGTGTGCGTGAGTATACATGTTGTGGATTGTAAAGCTAGTTGGTATAGAAAATATAAGGATGACAATATGGGCTAACTTATAAACTAGGTTTCGATAGTTCCTAAACAAGGCCAATCCACATAATTGAACAAGAATTAAGTGTGCTGACACAAAACAGATTTTCGGTTATGGACTTTTATAATTTAGTTAACAAAAAGTTAACCCTCTTAATAAATAAAACCATAATGACGTACGGGAAAGAAAATCCAATAACTACACAAGCAAACCTCAGACATAGACAAAATGCCTTGAGGGTATTCATAACTGGCCTAAACGGCCCAATTTCTGGCATGTTATTTTCCCTAAATCCTCCAGACTTACCAAACGCTCTAGCTAGAGTTCAAGAAATGGAGAGCAATCATATGAGGGCACAGTTCGCTTATCGTTTTAGCGCACCTCAGCGCCGTTATAACGATAACCAACGAAACCAAAACGAACCATAAGTTCTCCTCAGAATAATAATAATTTCCAAAATAAAAACAACCCCCAAAATAGTAATAGCTACCAAAACCATAATAGCTATCAACTCAATAACACTCGGTATAATCTTTATCCAAGTTATAATACTTGGACTCAAAGGAATAATACATACCAAAACAGAAGCGAACCTATGGAAGTGGACAGCCTGTTACATAAAAAACAGCACAGCCTGTTACATAAAAAAAGGTACCTACCAAAACGGGATAGAATTGCCCATTTATAAAAGAGTATCCACAGTTAATGGATACTCAACAATAAAAAAATGCCACTACATAACAATTTTTCAAACAAAACAAATTTTTTACGAAATAGAGGGCCTAAAGGCAGACTTATTAATAGGATACAATTTACTAAAAAAGATAGGAGCAGTCATTGACACAAACAATGACACACTAAAATGTAAGGGAAAAATCGAAAAATTACATTATGACGAAAAAATAAATTTATTAGAACTAAACAAAGAAACAACCATACTTCCACTAAAAAAATATATATTAGACAAACATTTTAACCACGAAAATTTGTCAAGCAAAAATCCACTTAGCATAAAAAGTTTGGGGTATATAAGCCCCAAACATTCCGACATATACAGTTTAGAGCACTCAGAGTCCAAAAACTCTGTCAGCGAAACTTCTGACAATTATAAATGTAACAGTTTGGGGTACATAAAACCCAAACACGCCGTCGATGTTCAATCCGAATGTCAGCGATACTTCTGACAATTTCAAATCTAACAGTTCTGGTTATATAAAACCCAAACAAGCCGTCGATGTTCATTCCGACACAAAAAATTTGGAATACTCAGGTTCCAAATACACCAAAAGTCAGATTTCCGACAACTACCCCTCAAGTGGTTCAGAGTACTCAGACACTGAACACGATGCCGATGTAAAATTCGATTCAAACGATATAAACACTGCAGCATATAAGAATATGGATAACACGGCCGAAAATATTTTCGGCATAAACAATTTAGAAAACAATACAGACGAAACCGATACAGAAAACTACATTGAACTAATAATAAGCACAATAAAAAAAGTACATTCAGAAATAAATACAAATTTACCATTCCGGACGGACGTTCGCTGTGAAATAGACACAATAAACGATAAACCGATTTACTCAAAGCAATACCCATACTCGCAAGCAGTAAACGAATTTGTTAATCAAGAAATACAACGAATGATTAATGATGAAATCATTAGACCCACCAAAAGTCCTTATAACTCACCCGTAATTGTAGTATCAAAAAAAGGTACTAATGAAGATGGCACCCCTAAACATAGACTATGCATCGATTTCAGGAAACTAAACCTTAGCACGATTCCAGATAGATACCCCATGCAAGATCCGACAGTTATTTTATCAAATCTAGGAAAAGCTAAATACTTTAGTACTATAGACTTAGAATCAGGTTTCCACCAAATTTTGATGAAAGAATCAGACGTAGAAAAAACTTCATTTTCAATTAACAACGGAAAGTACGAATTCATTAGAATGCCATTCGGGTTAACAAACGCACCTCGAATCTTCCAGAGGGCAATGGATGATATACTTCGGGAACATGTTGGTAAATTCTGCCATGTCTACATGGATGACATAATTATTTTCTCTCACTCCCTCGAACAACATTTCAAAGACCTAAATTCAATCATTAATATTTTACATAAAGCCAATATGAAAATATCATTAGAAAAATCTCAATTTTTTAAATTAGAAACTTCATTTTTAGGATATGTAGTAGCGCAAAACATTATTAAAACCGACCCTCAAAAAATAGACACCATATCGAATTACCCAATTCCCAAAAATATCAGAGAGCTGCGTAGCTTTCTGGGTCTCACTGGATATTATAGAAAATTTGTAAAAAACTATGCAACCATTGCCAAACCCCTGACTAGATTATTAGAAGGTTCAAAAAATGTTTCAATTACTCTTGACGAGACTGCAATACAGGCATTTAATGAACTCAAAGAACACCTAATTTGCCAAATAGAACTGGTCCAACCAGACTATTCAAAACAATTTACATTAACAACTGACGCATCTGACTTAGCTATAGGAGCAGTACTTTCTCAGGACGGATACCCAGTCACTTTTTATATCAAAAACCCTTAACAAAACTGAAAGAAATTACGCGACTAACAAAAAAGAACTGTTAGTCATAGTTTGGGCATTAAAAAACCTAAGAAACTATTTGTACGGAGTATCAGGAATGGTTGAATTACATAGAAAGCTTCAGCCCAAAAATTTGGTATAAACCGGGTACTACCAATGTAGTAGCAGACGCACTGCCCCGAATTGAAATAAATAATATTACAGAAGATGAAGATGTAGAATCCACGGATTACGGAACCCAACACTCAGCCGAAAGTAGCTTTAGTAACATTATAGGCGAAACAAAAAAACCACTTAATCAATTTAAACAACAACTTTTAATAGCAAAGGGAAAATTCACAATTCATGAACAATTCATGAATATGATCAACCAGAAAACTTAGTTACAGTCCTTAAAGAATATCTACAACCCAATATTAATACAGGGATTCATTGTACTCCTGAAGTGTTGTATGAAATTCAAGTTCAATTAAAAAATAACTTCATTAATAAATTCGTATATACAAAAAGTTTTGTCGTAGACATAACAAATAATGACGATAAAGCAATAATTATAGAGGAAACACACTGTCGAGCGCACCGAGGATTAGATGAGAATTATAAACAAATAACCAGATTATACTATTGGCCGAATCTGTACAAAAAATTAAAAGAATATAAAACAAATTGTGAAATTTGTAATACGAACAAATATAACAGAAACCCGACTCAAATACCTATTGGAGAAGCCCCCATTCCAAAAATAGAAGGCCAACACTTACATATTGACATTTTTTACGCGCAAAACCTAACCTTCTTAACTTGCATTGATTCCTATTGCAAATACCTTGTTGTAAAAGAAATTACTAACAAAAAAAATATCGATTTAAAAGTCTATGAAATACTTCAAACATTTCCTCAAGTTAAAACGATTATGACAGATAACGAACCTAGCTTTACATCAGCACAATTTAAATCCTTCCTACAGCGTTCTGGTATTTCAATCCATTATGCAGACCCCAGACATAGCCTTTCGAATGGACAAGTTGAAAGAGCCCATTCGAAAAAATACATGGAGAACGAAATAAACTAGGCCCAAGATTTAAAAAACAAGTCTTTAATGAAAACCTACCAAACAAAGTAATCATTAATAATAGGAAACGAGTTATTCATAAAGACAACATTAAATAACCCATATTTTACAGAAAATGGAAATACCATTTATCATCACCATTTTGATAATCACTTGCCACTCCGAAATAATCGACTACACTAACAACGAATACCTACTACTGAAGAATGAAAACGACGTATTGACATATGACTCATTTGAGGACCTCTTTCATATCACAAACCTAAGTTTTTACAAAGAAATAATTAGAATAGAAGATAAAAATACTAACAACAGCAACTCAGACTGGGACATTTCCCAAAATCTAAATATTATAAAAATTCTTAGGTCCCAATTAATACCATCAAGAAATAAAAGGGGCATTAACGAATTGGGCACAGCGTGGAAATGGCTAGCAGGTACACCAGACCATGACGACTTAATAAGAATCGAAAACAAAATTAACGAACTGACAGAAAACAATAACAAACAATTCACAATAAATTCACGTATATTTCAAGAAGTCCAACTTATGACCAAAATTCTTAACACAATCGTTGTTAACAAAGAAACAAAAGTAAGACAACACCGACTACAATTAATTACACTTGATACCAAAAATTTAATCGATACAATCACTTTAGCAAAAATAGACATTTTTAATACAAAAATACTAAACGAACAAGACATTAAAGAAATATTTAGACACGAAAATAAACCAGTTGTACTATCAGATCTGTTAGACATCTCCACTTTTAAAATAATAAAAAACGAAGACCTACTTATAATATATATAAAATATCCAATCATAAACAATATCTGTAGCTTGTACACATCAAGGGCAATTGCCCAAAATAATGGAAAATTAATAATAGACGATAAGACAGCATACTGTAATAGAAAATTTTATAAAATAACAAACTTTAAAAAATAAATATTCAATAACTATTGTAAACTCTCAAACGAGAGCTCGTGTTTTATAACACGATATATAAACAATTTAAAAATTTAGACGAAGGCGCTATTCTCCTCACTGGAGAAAATATTGTAAACGAAACAAAACTAAATGGCGCATTTTTGATTTTATTTAATGAAAGCATAATTATTAATAATATAAAATAAATCAACGAAAAACGAGAAAATGTTAGATTACATATCACAATATAAATACAATAATTATATAATAACAGATTACATATTTTCCAATGATTCCGAACTAAGTTTAGACAACATAAGCATTATAAACCCGTTTGTAAAAATAGGAAATACAAAAATATCCCTTGAACTCATTGTTGAGCTATCAGCGTTTTGACAGCGGCCGAAAAATAGACCAGGTTCAATTTTATATTTCAATTTATTGTGGGTCAATTTAACCCCAAAACAATGCGGCTCCAATCAACTCCAAATCACAACAAACCCAAACCAAAGAGCTTGCGCAGAAGCTCAGCCAAAGCTCCCCAAAGCGCATACGCTACAAAAAACAATAAAGCGCATGCGAAACTGGGGACAAAACAGAGACGAAACATGCTGATAACAACAGCTGCAGCTTAGCATATTATTATCATTTTATATGCAATCTTTGGTGGCTGCTTGGCCCAACATCCTCCCCCCATTGAAGGGTGGGCCTTCAATAACAATTTTGGAAGGGGCAGCAGTCACATTAGTGCAGAGGTTATTCCATGGGTTGTCCTCCCTACCACAGAGCGCCGACACATCCCGTGATAGTCGAGTCAAATCGAGTGTTCTGAGCAATTGGGAGTCCGTGACCTAGCTGGATTTGGCCAGCCGACAACAGGTCAAAGAATAAGCCGGCTCCAATCAGCAGGTCCACTCGCTGCGTTTTGTGGAAGTTGGGGTCAGCTAGGTCCATATTGCCAGGAATCTTCCAGCCCGAAGCATCTATGTCCTGGCTAGGCTGATAGTCCGTTATATGTGAAGCCACAACAGCCTCAATTTCCACTGAATATGTGCTAAGGCGGGACTTCAAGCACACATTAACGGATGCTCCATCGGTTTCAAATCCAGCGCCGCCGAAACCGGCCACCGTTGTGGAGCATTTGGAGCGGCCAAGCTGAAGTTCATTCGCCAGCCGCGACGAGATGAGATGCACTTGTGAACCGGAATCCAATAACGCTCGGCAAGGCAGGAAGTCTCCAGATCGACCACGAACGAGTACATTTGCTGTTGGCAGGAGCACTAGCTCAGCATTTCGATCCTGGGTCACAACAGTGTTAATTGAGCGGGATGGGTTCGCACCAGCAACTGCACCGATGGGACGTGAGACTCGTGCGAGTGAAACCTGCCCGCGAGGGTGCAACAGAAAATGATGACGGTGATTGCACGTCGAGCAGCGGGAAGCTGAGCATCCGCGAGCGAGATGGCCATCCTCCAGACAAACAAAACAGCGAGCCAGACGCCGCACTTCGTCGTACCTTTCCTCAATTGTCAAAGCACTAAACTTTGAACAAGAAGGAAGCTCGTGCACCGAAATACCACACAGGGCGCATAGAGCAGGACGAGCGTTAATAACCATGCACGACGATCGGTTATTCGAATATCTACCACGGCCAACTTGGTTAGCTGGTGGATACGCCGCCAAAGAAAAGTCGACGCATTCAAGAGTCCGGCACCTTTGCTCCAAGAATCGTGCCATGGACTCCCAAGACGGAAGGCTGTCGTTGCTTCCGGCGAGAGTGTCTTCCCACTTGGCCCTTGTGGCTGGATCCAACTTCTGCAGGATAATCTGGATAAGCAAACATCCTTGGATCTCGGCAGCTGATCCGGAACTCATAAGAGCCCGCATATGCCCATTGAACCGATCCGATAGCTCCCGCAACGTAGCAACAGACCCTGGCTCGACCACACGAAGCTGCAGGATCTCATTAATGTGAGACTGAAATATTAAACGCCGATTACTAAAACGATTGCGCAATAGGTCAAGGGCCACATCGTAGTTCGCGTCAGTAATTTCCAGAGCTCTCACCGTGTCCAAGGCTGACTCGCGCAGGCATGAAATGAGCCACCGGAGCTTTTCCGTTTTCGTTAGGTGGGGATGACTGTCAATCGTGGTCTTAAAAAGGGCGCAGAAATCCGGCCACTCGGCATAGTCGCCGCTAAATGTTGGCATCGGCAACGGTGGCAAGGAGGGGGCTGGCTTGTATGGCATTGGCGATACGCTGGCACCGTCGAGAAGTGTGGAGTGGGCAGCGATTCTAATGGAGCGCTTGGCAACCTCCACCTGAATTTCCACTTCCACATCAGTCGCCAGCTGCGAGAATTTCCAATACAGATCACTCCCGATCTCGCTAAAATTAAGCTCCTCCAACTCTTCTTGAAGCGCTGTGAACCGCTCACGCAAACGCCTCTCCACCGACTCCAGCGCCATAATGGAAGAATCGTCAGTCCGCGCTGCAGCCTTCACCTTATGATGCAGCGCCTCCATTTCCTGGCAGGCCACCTCTGCTCTTCTCCGCAGCATCCTTTCCCGGTTTGCGGCAGCAGCTCCAACAATCTCAGCTCCAGACTCCATTCTTCAATAAAAATGCAACTTGTAGCAACAACAACAAGGGCGTTTTCTTTGCACTTTTAATGCTGATCACAATATTAAACCGGGATGATATCACGTCGGGGTCACCAATGTTGAGCTATCAGCGTTTTGACAGCGGCCGAAAAATAGACCAGGTTCAATTTTATATTTCAATTTATTGTGGGTCAATTTAACCCCAAAACAATGCGGCTCCAATCAACTCCAAATCACAACAAACCCAAACCAAAGAGCTTGCGCAGAAGCTCAGCCAAAGCTCCCCAAAGCGCATACGCTACAAAAAACAATAAAGCGCATGCGAAACTGGGGACAAAACAGAGACGAAACATGCTGATAACAACAGCTGCAGCTTAGCATATTATTATCATTTTATATGCAATCTTTGGTGGCTGCTTGGCCCAACACTCATATTATTAATTGTAATACATATGACATATATAAATCACGTAAAATAATACTTAAAATGCTAAAACAAATTCAATTAAAACGAACCAATATTGAACAAGAAATAGAAATTCCAAAAATCAAAACCACTGCAGAACCCATTACAGAAGTTGAAACTGAAAGAAATATTGAAATAACATTTGCCGAACTTAATAATAAAATCACCTCCCTCATCGCACAATTGTAATGAATCGGGACGATTCATCTTAGGAGGGGGAGAATTAACTAGAAGTTTAATCCATATTTTATATTAATATTATAAACAATTATTTGGGCACTTGCCACCAAGCTCTTTTGAGTCTTTATAATGTAAACATTCCAACGCTCGCATCAAGCACCCTAACGGAAGGCCAAGCTTGAGAAATGAAATAAACAAATTCCCCCTATTGAGCCGGCCACGGCAAAAACAACATTAGACTAAACATCCGCTAGAATCACGCCACTGCGGCTCCCCTTTTTAAGCATCCGTATTGATACCCAAATTTTCCATGCTGATCACAGCAATCCCATTCGGGAAATTCTCTTCGGAATTCAATTCGTAATATACTTCGGGAAGATCCTGAACCAAGAAGGAAAAGAATCAGCTCAAGCCTGGTCAGTCGGGATCTAGAATAGGTTAAGAAACAATGCCTTGTTAGAATTAAGATCGGGATCTAAATGAAATCTAATAAAGTTTAAATATATATTTTTTTGAAGTTAAAACCCGTCGTGAATATAATTTGCATATATATTTGGTATACCTACATACAAATAGATGCAGCGATAATATTCTCGTTTTCGTTTCCCACCGTTATCCGTTGCTGTATGTATGTATGTATATGCACTTTTTGGCGCGTATAGTTTAACAGAACGTCAAGTGACGCGCTCCCCTACAATTTGGTCGTGCATATTGGTTTCGGTGTCATCTGCGACCAACTATTTTTTTTGGATACTCTGTGCCTCGACTATCAATAATTCGTTATCAATTAATTAAAAAATTAAGATTTTTTTTTTGGTTAAATTTAATAAATTATTTATTATATTTAAATAAGATTAATTAATTATTTTCGTTTTCGCATTTTCGTGTTGTTGAATTAAATTCAAAAATTTTTTAATTAAATTTCTAAAATTTATTTAGTTTTAATAAATTTTTAATATTAATATTTTAAAATTAATAAAAAATTTAAATAAATTAATAAAATTCTTTAACAAAAAATTTAAATAAATTATTAAATCGTATTGAAAAAACAAATTTTTTATAATGGAAAGTACTAAACAAAAACTTAATTCCACATTCTTATTGACTTAAAAAAAAGATTAAATGTCAAAGTTAAAAGCATTCGCCGGTTGGAGAAACGTTTGGAAGATGGATCACTTCCTCTAAATAAAACCGAGCTAGAGTGCAGGCTTCAGGTTTTAGATGAGGCAATTTCTAAAGCAAATGAGTTGCAAGACCAGATCGAGCAGATAGATGAATTGGATGTTTTCGGAGCCGAGTTGGAAGAATTAGGAATAACTACCAATGCAAGGATTATGTCCTTATGTAATGCCTTGAATTCAGCTGAAGACTCCCGTTCAGCTACTGCAAGTTCTGCAGCCCCAACTCGAGCTCGACTTCCTAGTTTGGCATTGCCAAAATTCAGTGGAAATTATTCGAATTTCAAAAATTTCATAAGTCTTTTCGAGACATTAGTTGACAAAGATGTGAACATTCCAGTTATCGAGAAATTTAATCATTTAATTTCTTGCCTCTCTGGTGAAGCCTTAGGAACTGTCAAGGCATTCCAGGTCACCGAGAGTAATTACGCCAAAGCTATCGCAAGTCTAAAAAGAAATTATGATAACGAATGTCTCATCTTTGCGAACCAAATACGTCAACTGTTCAGCCTTCCGAAAATTTCCCAGCCGTCAGCGTCGTCGTTGAGGGGTCTCATCGACACTGTGTCATCAATTTATGGATCACTATTATCCATAGGAGATGATACTAAAATTGCAAACTCAATGATTATTCATTTAGTTTTGAGTAGAGTGGATCCAGTGACCAAGCAAAAATGGGAAGAGTCACTGGATTATGAGAAATTGCCGCTGTGGTCCGATTTCGAAAAAACACTAAATCGTAGATACCAGCATCTGCCCGCTGAAGAGACTGGTAAACCAAAAACTGGGTTCAGCAAGCAACTGAATAGAACTTCGTTGGCTTGTTCTTCTACCAACGCCAAACCAGCTTGCAGTTATTGTAATGCTAACAACCATTTTTTGGCCCAGTGCAGTCCGTTCGCTCGCCTTGCTGTAATGCAAAGGTTTGAGTTTGTTAAGTCAGCCTCCCTATGTTTGAATTGTCTGCGAAAAGGTCACACGGTAGCGAATTGTAAATCGACCAGGTGTCAAATCTGTTCAAGATCGCACCATAAACTTCTGCACCGATTTATAGTGACCGAAAATAACTTAGCATTACCACCACCCACACAAAATCCTCCTCCACAGTTAACGAATGATGGCCCTTCTACTTCACATGCTTTGCATGCGTCGTCTGTAGAAGAGGTTTTGTTAGCAACGTCGATCGTGGGCGTTCGAACAAAAAATGGTGAGCACATTTTGGCCCGAGCATTACTTGACTCAGGGTCACAAATGAATTTTATTACAGAAGATCTTGCTCAATGCTTACAGATCCGTAGGGAGGAATCGTGCATCAACTTGCTTGGAATTGGTCAAACTAATTCACAAGTCAAGAAAAAGATACACACCGTGGTGAAGTCGAGAGTCAATGGTAGCGAGTTTCCGTTCGACTTTTTGGTTTTGAAAACCATTTCAGGCTATTACCCTGACCAGTCAGTGAACGTAAAAGATTGGACCCTACCAAAGAACTTGCCGTTAGCAGACCCATATTTTTACAAACCTCAGCGGTTAGATATGCTAATTGGAGTTGAGTCATTTTTCGAACTGTTGTCCGAATAATAAAACAAAAACCATCCTTCAAAAAACTCTCCTTGGGTGGATAGTATCGGGAAAATAACTGGCAAATTCCTCAACTCCTCAACAGCCGGTCTCTAGTCTGAATTGCCAAGAGGAACTATTAGAGTCAATAGACAAAAACTTGAAAAAATTCTGGTCGTTGGAAGAAGTTCCATCTTCTAAAAACATGTCGCAAGAACAAGAGCTATGTGAGGAACATTATCGGAAGACTACAAGAATACTGCCTTCAGGTCGATTTGAAGTTAAACTTCCATTTAAGTCGGATCCAAGCGTTTTGGGCAATTCATTCGAGATAGCCAAACGCCGATTTCTTTCGCTCGAGAAAAGATTATCTCGGAATTCGAACTTAAAGAAAATTTATTTGGAATTTATGGAAGAATGCGAATCCCTAGGCCATATGGCCCCTGCAAGCAATGACGTTCTTGCTTCTCCACACTACGTCATAGCCCACCAGTGTGTCTTGCGGCCGCAAAATACAACGACCAAACTACGAGTCGTTTTCGATGCGTCCTGCAAGACATCCACACAGAAGTGTTTAAATGAGTTGTTGATGGTGGTTCCAACAATTCAGGAAGATCTTTACTCAACTCTTCTTAGATTTCGGCTAAACAAATTCGCTCTGGTAGCCGACATCAAAAAGATGTATCGTCAAGTGATGGTAAATGAAGCAGATTGACGATACCAGTTGATAGTGTGGAGAAAAGACCCGTCTGAGTCCTTGAAATTGTGCAAGCTCAACACCATTACTTATGGCACTGGACCAGCCCCATTCCTGGCCATAAGGTGTTTGAAGAGGTTGAGTGAATCAGCGAAAAATACATTCCCTCGAGCTGCTATAGTTATTGGGTCTGACTTTTACGTCGACGACATGTTAACGGGTGCTGGTTGCGTGGAGGAGCTAAAGACAATTAAGTCTGAAGTAACTCAGGTTCTTCAAAACGCTGGGTTTGAATTGAGCAAGTGGTTTTCAAACTCGCCTAAAGTTACTGCATCCGAGAGCACGGTTAAGCCAATAACACTTTTGGACTCAGAGCTGACAAAAACACTAGGAATCGTTTGGGTTCCTAAAGATGACGTGTTTAAATTCGAAATTGATATGTCAGTCATGGGTCAAAGGGCGACTAAGCGGAATATTCTTTCGGTGACATCAAAGTTTTTCGACCCCCTTGGCTTATTAAGCCCGATCCTTATTAAAGGAAAGATCCTGTTACAGGAACTTTGGCTTAACAAGCTAGATTTGGATCTGTCCATTCCACTGCATTTTTAAACCGCATGGAACAAAATTCAGCTTGCCTGACAAAAACATTAGGAATCGTTTGGGTTCCTAAAGATGATGTATTTAAATTCGAAATTGATATGTCAGTCATGGGTCAAAGGGCGACTAAGCGGAATATTCTTTCGGTCACGTCAAAGCTTTTTGATAAGCCCCTAGGCTTATTAAGACCGATCCTTATTAAAGGAAAGATCCTGTTACAGGAACTTTGGCTTAATAAGCTAGATTGGGATGAGTCCACTCCACTGCACTTGGAAACCGCATGGAATAAAATTCAGCTTGCCTTGTCACAGTTAGAAGAGATCTTAATACCGAGATTTGTGATGTCACCAATTGAAATTCATGCCTTCTCTGACGCATCGATGAGAGCCTATGGAGCCTGCGTCTATATCCGTTGCAAATCTGCAGAAGGTAGTAAAGTCTCATTGTTGACTGCAAAGTCGAAAGTAGCGCCGCTCAAGACAAAGACGCTCCCCCGTCTTGAGTTATGTGCCGCTCACCTTCTCGCGGACCTCTGTCGTAAAATAAAACCTCTTATCAAAGCACCGATCGAACGAAGTGTATATTGGTCAGATTCGGAAGTTTGTCTTCATTGGATTCGTACCCATCCATCGTCGTTGTCAACGTTCGTATCAAATAGAGTTGCTGAGATTCAATGTACCAACTAAACAGAACCCGGCAGATATTGGTGGAGACGTAAAGGAAACGATAGAATCAATTTGGTTCACAGGTCCATCGTTTTTAACGGAGCCGGAAGATAAGTGGCCAACGAGCCCTCGGTTTGATCCGTCACCAGAGATTTGGCAGATGGAAGCAAAGAAGAGTGCGGTCGGACTGACTGCAATGGTCTCTACATCATATTTGTTAGAAGTGATAGAAGGATTTTCCTCTCACTTAAAACTGCTGCGAGTGTTCGTTTACATGGTCCGCTTTATAAAGAAGTGTAAAAAATTAGTAGTTACTTCTGATAATGTACCTTCACCTGTCGAATATCAAGACGCTTTTAATAAAATTTTTCAGATAGTCCAAGAGCACGAGTATGAAGAGGAAATTAAAAATGTTAGAAAACATCTTGTTGTTAGCCCAAGCCTATAGAAGCTAAGTCCGTTTGTCCATGAAACCTCTTAGGCTGGGCTTACCTTTTCGTTGTTGCGGGTTGGGGGGCGACTAGCTAATGTTCCTATTTCGTACGATGCCGAGTTTCCAGTATTGTTGACGAAGCGCTCTCAATTTGTTCAGAGCTAAGTCCGATACTTGCACGAGAAGAATTTTCATGTGGGTCCACGAGCACTAGTGAGTCTCTTGCGACAGCGCGTTTGGATAGTAAACGCTCAGGAAGTCTGCAGTCAGATAGTGCGGTCATGCATACGCTGTTTTAAATGCAAGCATCATCTGATGACTCAAATCATGGGAGATTTACCCTTAGATCGAGTTCGTGCTCTCCGCCCATTTTCCATATGTGGCGTGGATTTCTGTGGCCCTATTGAGACGACATTGAAAATTCGTGGTAGGCCACCGTACAAGTCCTACATTGCCCTGTTTGTTTGTTTTGCGTCTAAAGCAGTACATTTAGAAGTAGTTTCCGATTTGTCAACTGATTCCTTTCTATTGGCTTTTTAAAGGTTCGTTGGGCGCCGAGGATGTCCGCAGATCGTGCACTGCGACAACGCGACGAATTTCGTCGGAGCGAGTCGCCACTTTGCGGCACCAATTCGAGAGCGAAGCGGACGAGCTGCGGCGATACGCATCAAGAAAAGGATGCGTATTTGCGTTCATACCGCCGCGGGCTCGGCACATGGGCGGACTAAGGGAGGCAGGTGTGAAGTCTGCAAGCACCTACTCCTACGAGCGGTGGGCAGCGCAAAGTTGACCGCAGAGGAGCTGCAGACCGTCCTCGTTGGAGTCGAGACCGTCCTGAACTCGAGGCCCCTGGGCGCCCTCAGTCAGGACCCAAGCAACGTTGACAGGCGGGCCGCTCATCGCTCCACCAGCACCGCGGACCCCGGACCAGCAGGGTCTAACGTGCTTGCGGCGATGGCGGCTTGTCTCGTCAATCAAGCAAACGTTTTGGCAGCGTTGGTCCCGGGAGTACGTCTTGGGCCTACAGGCGCGGTCGAAGTGGCAGCGGGAGCAGGAGGACGCCAGGAAGGGCGATCTGGTCCTGGTCGCCGAGGATAACCAGCCGCCCCGGCAGTGGATCACCGCCAGGGTCGTCGAGACTCACGCCGGCGCGGACGGAAGGGTCAGGGTCGCCGACGTCAGGACGAGTAGAGGAGCAGTTTAGGAGAGCAGTCCACAAGCTGGCGAGATTGCCAGTAGTTGAAGCCTAATGAAGGCCTTCAACGGGGCCGGTGTATAATTAATGTAGATAATTAAGTGGAATGTATGAAGTCTAGTATAAGTTAGTTTAGGGCGGAGCTGGAGCGCAAGTAAAGCTCTCACTTGCGCTCTCCCATGAATTCGCCCCGCTTCGCCGCACTAGTTAAGCCAGGCTTAAGTTTTTGTTGATGTGAATATATACTCGAATTTATAACGTTGAACAGAGTGCACGCATTTTTCGTTTTTTGTTTTTTTGCAATAATTTAATTTTACAGCCACCTTTTTGTCTTTCGGTTTTTTCGCGACGAGATAAACTAATCTCAGTGAACAATGGCAGTGGACCAACGATGTCGATATTGATGTGTTCGAAACGGGCGTCGCTGGCGGCATACTCTCTCAGTGGCGATTAGGTGTGTCGTTGAATTTTGTGGCCAAACATAGTGTTCAACCAATTTATTACCAATTTATTCGTCGCCTTAACTAATGGATGGCTCAGCGAATGCAGGGCTTGCACCACGGTTTGGCGTAGGCATCTGGGCACGAACGGGCGTATCTGGTTATTGGCGACGTGGCAGTACAATTGCTTGTTTGGGACTGAAAGGGAAAATTTGGTTTGTGAAATGGTATTTTCTAGTTCGTCGACGTTTTCCTGTTCCAGTGCCATCTCGTCGAAGTCGATGTGTTTGATGGCTTCGATGCATGAGCGAAGATCAGCCACGTTGTTTTCCTCTCCTGTGATGTGCCGGATATCGGTACTGAATTGGCTGATGAAATACAGTCAGCGCGCGCGTCGCGTAATGCTTACGAGCTGTTTTGATTGAAAACGTAAATCAGCGGCTTGTGGTCGATGAAGATTTTGAAGTTTGAGACCTCCAATGCGAACTTGAAGTGCAAAATGGCCTGATAGATGGCAGTCAGTTCTCTATCGTAGGTGCTGTACTTCTTTTGCGTCGGCGTGAATTTCTTGGAGAAGAATCCCAGTGGTTGCGTCTGCTCATTGACAATCTGATGTAACACGGCCCCCATGGCATCGGTGGTTAGTGTTAGGTGCCATGTAGTTCAGCAAGGTAGCGTTTGTAACGTCGTTCTTGCAGGCATCGAATGCGTGGTCGGCTTCTGTAGACCAGAGTATCGGGGTTTTGTCGTTCTTTTTATTGCCTTGGATTAGCGTCTGGAGTATGTGTTGATTATCAGTAGCACGTGGGATAAACGGACGATAGAAGTTGATCATACCCAGAAACTTTTTCAAATCTTTAGCAAAAAGCGGTTTTTTAAAGTGGCGGATGGCTTCCACTTTGTCTTCGGATGGTTTCATGCCGTGCTGGCAGATGTCATGAAGCGATCAGAATGTCGTCGATGTATGCGAAAACAAAGTCGAGATCCTGCTTACGTTTTTTATGTGACGCTGAAAATCATGAACAAGAATTCGAATAGCCCAAAAGGCGTGATAATTGCTGTTTTGGGAATATCTTGCGGTTCGACAGAGATCTGGTAATACGGTTTTTGAAGGTCGATTTTTGAAAATATCTTTTTACCGTGTAGGATGCTCGTTACATCCAGTATGTACGGAATAGGATACACTGTTACGTTGTTTAGTGCTCGGTAGTCGCCGCATGGTCGCCACTCTCCGATTGCTTTCTTCCCCAGGTGTAATGGACTGGACCAGTTGCTTTTTGAGGGGCGACGTATTCCTTTTTCGATGAGGTAGGAGAACTCAGTTTGTGCAGCTTTGAATTTGTCGGGCGCTAGTCGTCGTGCGCGGGCGTGAGTAGGCCAACGGCCCGGTCGAGATGAAGTGCGTTACTTCGGACTTTGCTGGCAGCCGGTTTGAGTTGATTGTTGCGAGATCGCCGTATACAATGATAGCGCAGTTGACGTCAGCTAATACGAAGGTCCAAACGATTTTCGTCCCAATCCCAGTGACAATGTTATGCGTTTTTCTCCATATGTTTGTATCTTCGTACCATTGGCGGCGAAAAGAAGCTTTGGAGTGAGCATAGTTTGGGTGCATAGCAGGATGGCATCACTGAAATATCGGCGCCGTTGTCGATAAGAAATTGAGTTTTCGAGGAATTGTCGTTGATGGCGAGGCGGGCAATTGTGTTGTGGTCTTCTTCGAATTTGTCCGCAGAATCCGAAGACTGTTTTAGTTTTTTGGTTCGAATGAAAACGAGCACGGTTGGCGACATTTATTGGCGGCGTTGCCAAATTTGCTGTGGTACCAACACAAGCATGAAGTTGTGACGCTGTTGCGATCCGTAAATGTGGATGAACTGTTCTTGCGGTAACGGTTTTTGAACAGCGCGTTGATTTGTAGCTCGATGCGGGCTAGACGTTCGTCGAAAACTGTGCTGCTGGTTGGCGCCGATTTGCCGTCAACGGTGCGTATATGAGGAAAATCCCCGACTTCCATCACTTTGCCAACTTAGCTAAGTCTTCTAGCCAGGCGTCCAATGCTTGCAAGATCGCTTGTGCTTTAAAAAAAACACAACTGCCAAGTTACACAAAATGTAACTTCGTTGAAAGCGGACGGATATTTCCACGGCACGCAAGCGTCGAAAAATGAGTTTAAAGTGAAATAAAATTTTTGTAATGCGATGTTTATATCTTCAAATTTCGAAATTAACTTACCTTAGAAACGAACTTACCAAAGAAACGAACTTTCTGAGATTTAAGTGTAGACTAATGGTCAATTAGGGAATTGTTTTCGATTGAAACCTAAAGGGTGGGATGATATGGATCCTCAGGGTTAAAAAGAGTCAAAGTTCTGAAAAGAGTAATTCCATCAGGATTAGAAACGAAATATAAGTCCAACAGCCGACGTAAAGAATTTCTAACGTGGTTAATTTGTGTGACATGTGAGTGACATGTGAAGTCGTGGTGGGAGTTAAGCTGTAAAGACGGTGAATTATCAACATTTGACCACATAAGTTCTGGGACATTAAAGTCATCCAGAGCTATCAGCTGGTCACCTCAGACAATTGTCCATAGCGGACAAATTTTGCTAGTATGTTGGCGGTTCGGAAGAAGGTGGTATGTACGAACAGGTAACATACAAAGATTTATCGAACAAAGTGATTTTGATGCAAAGATATTCAATGTCACCAAACTCTTGTGATTTTACCTCTTCCGAAGCGAATTTGAAGTCCACAGAAATTAAGACTCCTCGTCCCCTTCGCAGAGTTGTATCACATCTAAAAGTGGTGTACCTACTAGGAAAAACTTCGGGATTACCTGCAATGGTTTTGGTGCCGCCGTAACTAATACTGCGGCATCAGTACGTACCGGAACTCCACAGAGGACATAACGGACAATGGCTCATTAATTTTGAGATATTTGGACTAAAACCGGCCCTTAGGGTGGCCAGAGATATGAGCGGCTGCATAGTTGTCGTCTCAGTAGGCTGAGGATTATTCGCCACAAGCACATCATTAAAAGAGGATTTTTTACGCTTTGGAGACTCATTTAGTAGTTGAAGACTACTAAACTGTGTATCGAGCGCAAGGAGTTGGTCATTGATTTTACGAAAACCGCCTATCAACTCCTTGAATCCACTTTTAATCTGCCTTATAAACGATCTCATTTCGTCCTGAACAGCACAACACCGTCACAGAAAAAGTGGAGACCAGACCTACGTAAAAAAGGTTCCGAATCTGAGGCCGTGAACCCAGTACACTTAGCGTGTAAAACGTTTTCACAAAGCCAGCAGTGGGTGGTAGGCTGGGAAGAGGAGATTGTCTTATTAAAAGACTTCAGCGCACAGACAAGTTAAAATTCCAAAATGATTTAAAATTAAAAATTTTAATTTCTTAAAAATTATTAAAAGTTAAATAATTAATTTATTAATATTATTTGTTTTTATTATTGAGGAACCTTGGACCGCTGTACTAGGGTAACGAAAGGGGGAGATTAAAGAGAGCAGTTAGTGCGAGTTAGTAAAATGCATAGAATAGAGATAAGAATCTCTATTGAGCGAGGGTAGAAGCAAAAGTATCACAGCAACAACACAGCAGAGCAGGGCTATGTTTGAAAGGAAAATGTACCAAATTATTATTTAACCTCCAAATATATCACTGCACACGCGAAGCCATACGGATCTAAAATTGCACCGATTTTTTATGGAAAGCTTATTACAAATTTTATAAAAACGCAGTGCGCACAACGAAAAACGTCCGTCCGCTGTAAGATAAAGAGAGGAAGTTGTCTTTTTTTTTTCTTTTTAAACATTTTATTTTTGGATTTGTTTTTTTTTGTTTTCATCTGTTTCTTGACCCTCTAAATTTTGCTGCGTTGAGCTTGCTTTCTCTTTTTCCAGTCAGAATGGCAAACTTATATAGCACGTCGAATATTTAGTATTCTTAGAGCAGCCGGATTACAAATGCGTGCAGCGCTCAGTCGGGACTAGCTCTCGCTCTATGTTAAACGATGTAAAGCAGATGTCTGAATTTTCAGAGCATGGATGCAGTACTCTGGAAGCTATGGATGTGGCCATGGCCGCCTATGCGATGGGCACTCATATGGGAAGATGTAGATTTGTAACTAATAGTAGATCGCCCTTTATCATTACTAATTCACTTTCCCCTACGTGTATATGATGTGGTGGTCCCACGTCCCACGAAGGGGACGTCACATCACATCCTGCTGCATTTTTGGGAATTACAGTCATCCAATAGCTAGTCTGCGGTTGTGCCATCTACGTTAGCCACAGCCGAGTGCGACAAGTCAACGGGCACTTCGCCATCCGCGGCACTGATCATACTTAGTTAAAGAAAAAAAATTCTCAATTTAAGTACGAATTTTTGTTGGTTGGTTCTACATGAACTCCGGTAGTATATACGCTACTATCTGTGTTTTGAAATTATTAGCTAATGAAATCATATTTAATACTGCTCGCGCGTTCGCTCGTTATGCCCCACCGGTGCCAGTGATGTTTCAGCTTGTGCTGTTTGTACATGTAGCTTGTTTGCCCCCTCACGGGAAAATACATTCACTTGTGATCCAGAATCTATTACTGCGTGGCATTTTTGTGTCGTGCTTTAGTAGGACCTTGGACTTCCAGTTGGGCAGTCGCAAGTAACACATTTAGTGTCGTAAGTTGGTTGGTGGCGAATGTGCTTGTTCCCTAGATTTACATGCACTGGCAATGCACTGATAATATACGTATAAGTTGAAACTTTTTGTTTTTTGTCCTTTCACTCGGAGTCATACCCATGCAGCGAATAAATTAAGTTACATGGCTCTCCAAACGGCGGAATTTTACAGCATTGCTATAGTCTTGATTGTGAGCCACTTCAGATAATCTCCGTCAAATTTTGGGATATCTGGTGGACTGGTGGTTTTTGAAACGGAGGGTGGTTTTTGTGTTGATACTGATTGATATCGATTGTGATTCTTCGCTCAGGAATAAAAAATATTCTGCTATCATCGGTGTGTCCATAATTTTTGAGGTTGGTTCCAGGTCTATGAGGCCATAGTTCACTCTGACGGTTTCCCTCCATATCTCCTTCATATTTTGTCTGATGTGTGTGGACGATTCCAGTCCATCAGTGCGGTTGCACAGAAAGTCTTCATGACCGTCTAATCGCCGTTCATGCCTTCGATTTAATGATGCAATTCGAAGGTCTTTATTGCTTCCTGTTCCATTTATTGCTTCCGTATCTTGTTTTCCGTGGACGCTGTGCTGGCCTTGATGGTACTTCCCACGAAAATATGGCTTCATATTTTTTCTATACGTCTGTGTGCGCCTTGGCCTTCCTAAAATATTCATTGCTAGCTCTTGAGGTTGGCATCAAATTTTTAAATTGGGCGAAATTACGAGTGGGCGAGATGTCTTAGTCTCTCTTCGAAGTACACTTCTTTAAGTTTCCGACATGCGGAATCTTTAGTAAAGTTTCTTTTAAGCCTTTGGAAAACTATGTTGCAATTTGCTCATCAATGAGCATTTAGATTACGGGGTCTGATTCCGATCCCATGTTTGATGTTTAAGATGTGCGTTGCGCTGCTCAGCGATGCTGAATGTTGGATTAGGTGACCCAGCTGATCGATAGTGCTGACTAACCTCAACTATGTTAAAGTGGTACCGGTAGAGGGCGCTCACCGGAAAACACCGACAGAGAGCGCCACTTGGCGCTCCTCTTCGAGCTGAGGGCGGGCCTGAGACAAGGAACAGTGCATAAGGTCATGGATCGGACCGATTTCCAACCTCCCGCTGCGGCGGCGCACGAGCAGGGGCGGTATATCCCCCATCGTGGCATCGATGGTAAAAGATCTCCACTATGAGCACCTCAAATCAGCGTTCATGAACAACTCAAAGATACTGCGTTCACCTGCCGGCGTCACGGAAAGAAACCCCCAAGAGGGCAAGGGATCCCTAAAGCCCCTCGGAACCTCAAAGAGCGACTCCGGCGAAGAAAACTATGCTGATAGGCCTGACCCTGAAGTCATGCTTATAGAACTGAAGACGATTCTGGAGGACATCATCTTCCAAACCCACGAAAAGCAGGTGAGGAGTATAAATCTTAAAATGAAGGGGATGTTCTGCAGGATGAAGGAGCTGCAGGGCCATCGGCGAGGGCCAACCGCGGTCGACATCCAATATACCTAAACGGCGAAAGGAAATATCTGTGCAGACTGAGCCATGGTGACGGCTAAGCCAGGACAACACGAAGCCCGCACATGCTCTGAGAACATCCGCAAGGCCAGGTCCCTCCCATGGGACAGCCAACCGCCCCAACAACAGAAGCGCCGCAGAAGCAGGTCCGCGATGGGTAATGGCGAAGCGAAAGCATTGTTAGTGGAAGCCAGGGGGTTAAAATATAGGTCGTGGCGATGGTCACCAGACGGCAAGACGATGAATTTAGCCAAGACGTACGCAAGGTCCGTCAGCGCAGACGTCATCTCGAGAAGGTGCTCCAGGAAGCTTCTGAGGTGCGAGCGTTGCGTTGTCTAAGGACAGCAAGCTCCGATTCATGGAGTTAAGGGACCTCAATCCCTTGGTGATGGAAGGGGACATACGCGAGGCAATGGTCGAGCAGTTCAGCTTGGCCGGAGATTCAGTCCTGATCAGGTGCCGTGGGAGCTCAAGGCCACTCAAACTGCTACATCGGACTCTCATGCAAGTGAGAGTGTCGCACCACAAACGCCCGAGGTAGAGCCCTGCTGCAGATACTGGCTCCCCTGGTCCTGGCTTTACTCCAACATGGGTAACCAGGAATCTTTCAACAGAACAGGCGCAGGATCTATAATTGACCTGACCTTCGCGAGCGGAAGCTTGGGCCGGGACTCCAAGTGAAGAGTTGAAAACACCTTCACGCCCAGCGACCATGAAGACATCTTGTGCTCACTCGAAACGGGCCGGGCTGACCCGAGCCCACCCTATTGAGGTAAGGCGTACCACCAGGATACACTCGACGTCCAAACCTTGATAAACCGAGTGAAAAGCGCGACGGTCGTCCCCCTCGCCTCGGCCAATGAAACGGCGGCTGCACTTGCAGCGGCTCTAGGTTTTCAGGGCAAGTATAAAGCCCCGAACGACCTACTCGAGTCACCACAAACCGACTCCGTGGTGGAACTGTAAAATTTTCTCACTCCGTAAGGAGTGCCTAAAGGCCAGGTGAACGCTGCACCGCGGGCATGGCACGGATACACAGGAGCAGAGACGATCAGAATTCAAACCGGCGAGGAAAGCCCTAGAAAAACCTCGTCCAGCAAAGTAGCCCCCAGTAAAGCCCCCGGCCCGGACGCCGTGCCAAATAGGGCACTAAAGATCGCCCCGGGGGTGATACCGAAGAAGATGGCTGCCATATACAATCAGTGCCTACTGGATGCCTCCTTTCCGGCAAACCAATGCCTGGTAAGCCACCCGGGCAAGCAGCATCATATCGGCCGATTTGGCTGTTAGACTCGTTGGGCAAGGTGATAGAAAAAATTTTATCAACGAGGCTACAGGCGGCCATAATCCGGGCCGGCGGCCTGGCAACGGAGCAATATAGTTTCCGAAAGGGTAGGTCTACAGTGAACGCCATTATGCGGGTAAAGAACCTGGCAGCACGCGCCATTCAAGGCCCCCGGTGGGAAGGGGGTACTAAAAAGTACCGCCTGGTAACAAACCTCGACATTAAGAACGTTTTTAACACAGCGAACTGGTTGCGGACGTTAGAGGTGCTGATGAGAATAAACATACCTGGGTACCACCTAAGGATGGTGGACAGCTACCTGAGCTATAGAACTCTGCTATTCGATAAGAATGAGGGTCGCAAAGAGCGCGAGGTCACCGCTGAAATGCCCCAAAGCTCTGTGCTGGGGCCACTGCTCTGGAATGCGATGTATGATGGTATTCTCCGAATTCCAAGAGCCGAGGTAACATCCATAATTGGCCGACTACCGGCTTTGTGCGATACAGCACGTCATGCGTCTTCAGGACGGTGTCGGACGACGCGGAACTATTCCGGAAGAGGTCGGAGCTGGTCGAGACGGACCAGGATGAAACCACGATGGTGTCGGCTGGGAAGACAGCGACGAGAGCCAAAAGCCTGGCCAACTGGCAGAGCTCATGGGAGAATTCCACGAACGGACGCTGGACGCACAGGCTCATTCCGGATGTGGGAGTATGGACCGGAAGGAAGCACGTCGAGGTGGATTTTAACCTTACTCAGGCCTTTAGGGGACACGGGTGCTTCAGAAGCTATTGGGCACGAAAGAGAGGATGGCTGCTCCACATGCGGCAGGAGGGTCAAGGAGGATGCCTACCATGCCCTCTTCGGCTGGTGGAAAGCCTGGAGAAAACCTTCTCACCGGAGAGCATGGTGCCACCAGTGCTGGAGACAGGGCGCAAATGGGGCGCGCAATGGGGGGAGGACTAGTTTGCAGGAGTTGTGCGAAGCATTGCTTCACGGCCGTACCGCACAACACACCATCAAGTTCTTCTATCCCCAAAAAGAAATAGAGTAAGAGCTAATAAATAAAAAACGAATATAAAAAAAAAACGTATCGGCAGGACCAACTGGCGGTCTGTTTCGCGGGAGCAACACACGACGCAGGTTAGGTATAAGTACCCCGAGATGGTACTGAGATTATGAAACAATTCGTTTAAGTCCTACTGGTTTCACGGAGCATCACTCTAAGTAGTTTAGTTTTAAGTACCATGAGATGATACTGAGTAACGAACCGATTTTGTCTGTATTCGCATCTGTCTTTATTATGGACCAAGTGATCTTTTATAAGATCAGAGAATTACATATTTTGTGGCTCAACTATGGTTAGCTGGTCAATGTTAATGAAAGTACGCCCAATAAGATCAATGTTAAAGAAAGTACAAGCTAGGTTCTAGTTCAGGGTCTGCTGACTCTGATCGCTTGGTATTGGCGAGCTCTGCTGAGCTCGCTGGTTTTGGTCATTCCCTCCTCTGATATTGCTGATTTTTGTTTCTGACGTATTATTATATGACGTACTATGATATTATTCCAAAGTATGCTTTGTGCGATAAAGTATTGTTCGCTTTTAATTTCATATAAGTTCTTGGCTGTGACAGCGGCGTCTCGCCAACCAATATAATGAGTGTGTTTCCTGTTAAATTTGGGTAAGGATTTTACTACCTTTAATGTAGTATCAGAACTAATATTTGGATCAATCGTCTGAACTTTATAATATTCTAACGTATTATTTTTGTTTTGTAATTTGGCTGTTAAATCATCTATCTTCGTTGTTAAATTATTTAACTAAACATTAGTAAATGTAGCTATCAATTGCATTGTTATACTTCTGCCAGATCCTATCCCGTTACCTATCATATGTGTGTTAGTTCCACCACCGGTTGCCATATTTTAATTTTCAAAATTTTGAATAATATCTTCCAGATTGTTTTTAAAAATATAAACGGTATTAATTTACCAATCCAAGATATGAGATTTGATATGAGCAACGATCAAAAGAACGAGCGTAGCAGCTCAGTGAACCAAAGAAATGGCTTCTACTCTTACTTTTCAACCCGCGATATCGAAATGGAAAAATCAGCGATTAAGAGCCATAGGGCACGGTCTTGCTCACCCGCTCTGCTGACTCCGACTCCCGCGTCGTGGAGTTCGTAGTGTAAAACCCCCCTCCAATGGCGGAACCAAATTTCGCACCAACAACAAGCAGTGCTGCAATTTCTGCAAGCACTGCAACTCAAAATATCGCGTCATCATCGATTACAGCGAGTACGAAAACAACAACTTCGGATAGTTCCAAAACGGCCACGGCCATACAGACTGAATTGGATCGCTCAGCCCGCAGAGTATTCCGGCAGGCAATAAAATAAAAATTAACCGCGTCCAGAACATCGACGAAGAACCAGGCAGATCCATTAGTAACAGATTTGCCGTATTGGCGGAGGTTGACGAAAACCAACCAGCGCCAGACAAAGAAAAAAAACCAAAGTCCTCCGATCTATATCAGGGAGAAAAATAGAGTGCCCTGGTCAACCGAATTGCGGCGTTGATCGGGAACGGTGACAACTGTCATGTTGTCCCGCTTATCAAAGGGAACATCCACTAAACATTCCTCACTTTTTCTTAAAGCGAACGGACGTGTTTTTTTTGTGCGCACTGCGTTTTGAAAAATCTTTATTTATTATAATAATTATAAACAATCCGGTGTTTATTTTTATTTATTTACATAAACCCGATTCTTTTCATCCCAAACATCCGATTCGCTTCGCGTGTGCAGTGATATATTTGGAGGTAAAATAATAAATTTATTAATATTCTTCCAAACATAGCACTGCTCTGCTTCTTCATCCTTTACGGTGTTGCTTCTTTTGTCACACACTAGATTCTTATCTATATTCTTTGCTCTTATACTTACTCTCACTAATCGCCCTCTTTATTCTCCCTTTTTCGACTCTTTGGCACAGTGGTTCACGGTACGTCAATAATAAAAATAATATATTCATAATGGAATCTAAACTTGTCTGTGGTTTGAAGTCTTGTAATAAGACAATCTCTTCATCCCAGCCTACCATCCACTGCTGGCTATGTGAAAACGTTTTACACGCTAAGTGTGCCGGGTTCACGGCCTCAGTTTCGGATGCCATCTCACGTAGGTCTGGTCTCCACTTTTGCTGTGACGGTTGTCGTGCTGTTCAGGACGAAATGAGATCGTTCATGAGACAGATTAAAAGTGGATTTAAAGAGCTGGTTAGCGGTTTTCGTAAAATCAACGACCAACTCTGTGCGCTAGATACACAGTTTAGTAGTCTTCAACTACTAAATGAGTCTCCAAAGCGTAAGAAATCTGCTTTTAGTGATGTGCCCGTGGCGAAAAGTCTTCAGCCTATTCAGCCGACAACTATGCAGCCGCTCATATCTCTGGCCACCCCAAGGGCCGGACCTGGGAAAAATTCGGTTTCCGAATATCTCAGCATAAACGAGCAATTTTCCGATATGTCCTCTGTGGCATCGCTTCAAGTGATACCACCAGACCCAATAATTGAAACCCCCTTAAAAGTCACCGAACAGGGCAATCAAGCTTCCGGACCCCCGGTACGAACTGATGCTGCCATACTCGTTACGGCGGCACCAAAACCCTTGCAGGTGATCCCACCATCGAAACACATATTTGTTTCCCGGCTTGCCCCTGATACTTCTGAGATTGATCTCTCGGCTTACATCAAAGCCAAATCAAAAGCCGACATAAAGGTGGCAGATATAACTAAATTTAAATATAACTACACCAGGCATACGTCATCTTTCAAAATACGTGTGCCCGCGCAGATGTTCAAGACGATTTGTTCCGCCAGTTTCTGGCCAGAGAACATTTTCGTCCAAGAACATCAGCCAAGTACGGTGAAGAAAAAAATGACCAAACCTGTGGGAGTGAAACTCCCACATGTTAGAGCCACTGACCAACCTTCCACGTCAGCTTCAAAAAACTAATGCCTTCACTAACACTTACCTATCAGAATACTAGAGGGTTACGAAGTAAGCTTCCCAAACTGTATTCTGATAGTTCTTTCTTTGCATCTCACATTATAGTCTTTACAGAAACTTGGTTAAAGCCGGAGATCTTAAGCTCCGAAGTTTTTCCAAGTAACTACACCACTTTTAGACGTGATAGAACTCTGCGAAGGGGAGGAGGAGTGTTAATTTCTGTAGACTCCAATTTCGCTTCTGAAGAGATTAAATCACAAGAGTTTGGTGACATAGAATTTCTTTGCATTAAAATCATATTGTCCGATAAATCATTATACGTTACGTGCTCCTACGTACCCCCTTCGTCCGAACCGCCCACATACTGGCAACATTTAGACGCTATTAGGTTTGTTTTTGATCGTCTGTCTGATGGTGACCAGCTAGTAGCTCTGGGTGACTTCAATATCCCAGAACTCAGGTGGTCCAATGTTAAAAATTTACCGTCTTTATTGCTGAATTCGCACCATGACTTCCCGGCGGGCATGTTCGACATGTCACTCGGGCAAATTAACCACGTTAGAAATTCTTTAGGTCGGCTGCTGGACTTGTGTTTCGTTTCTGATCCTGATGGAATTACTCTTTCCAGAACTTTACCACTTTCCAACCCAGAGGATCCATATCATCCCACTCTTGAGGTTTTAATAGAAAACAATAACGTAATTGGCCTTAAGCCTACACTTAAATCTCATAAAGTTCGTTTCTTTCGTAAGGCTGACTTTATGAAATTAAATAAGTTAATTTTGGAATTTGATTGGTCCAATCTACTGGCATGTGAAGATGTAAACATTGCCTTAATTAAATTTTATTATACTTTGAATAAATTTTTCGACGTTTGCGTGCCATGGAAATATCCGTCCGTTTAAATTAATCCGCCTTGGTATACAAGGCACCTAGGAAATTTAAAGATCGTTATGAATAGACTTTTAAATAAACATAAAATATCTGGCTGTACAGTTAGTTATTCAAGATACTTAGTAGCTCGGTCCAATTTCACCGTGCATAACGCTGAATGTTATAGGAGTTATATACGCCGCTGCCGGATTCAGTTTACTCAGGATCCGAAGCAGTTTTATAACTTTGTAAACACTAAGCGCAAACATGTATCTTCTCCTCCTATGCTTATGTTTGAGAACTCATATGCGAACACTGATCAGGCAATGGCCGATCTCTTTGCACAGTTTTTTCAAACAACATACTCACCTAGCACCAGTACAGGTCAGCCTTACACTTATAATATCCAATCAGCCAATCTTATATTTTGCCCTTCTTTTGATCAAAGTGGTGTGTTATTGGGTCTTCTTAAAGTCAAGCCCGTGTATTCGCCAGGCCCCGATGGAGTACCAGGCTGTGTTCTGAAGAACTGCGCCGAGGCTCTGTGCAAACCGCTCCTTAAACTCTTTAATCTTTCGCTGGAGACTTCGATCTTTCCCCTTATGTGGAAGGAATCTTACATTATTCCTCTTCATAAAAAAGGGAAAAAATCCGACGCTGCCAATTATAGGGGCATTTCTAAATTGTCAGCAATTCCGAAGCTTTTTGAAAAACTTATCACTCCACATTTGCAACACCTATGTAGTTCAATAATATCTCCATGCCAGCATGGCTTCATGAAGCGCCGCTCCACCACTACCAACTTACTGGAGCTAACATCTTTTATCACGGATGGGTTCCGGAATGGCTTACAAACAGATGTCATTTACACTGACTTCAGTAAAGCATTTGACTCTGTCGACCATTCGCTTCTTATAAGTAAACTCAGTCTTTTGGGATTCCCAACTGACCTCCTTATCTAAATTTCGAGCTACTTATATGGAAGAACCCAACGTGTCTTCTTTAAAGATGTTACCTCGCGTCTAGTCCGCGTCACATCTGGGGTGCCTCAAGGAAGCCATCTTGGACCCTTACTTTTTACACTTTTTATTAATGACTTGCCCCTTGCCTTAACTGATTCACTCGTACTTATGTACGCTGATGACGTTAAGCTTTGTCTTCAGTATAAATTCACTAGTGCCCAATCTAGACTTCAATCCGATTTGGATAAATTTCAAAATTGGTGTTTTGCAAATAACCTAAAGCTTAATGGATCGAAATGTAAACTCATGTCCTTTTATCGAACTAGTCCTCACCAGGCTATGTACTTTCTCTATGGGAACGCTTTAGAACGATTAACTCAGGTTAACGATCTGGGAGTCCTTTTAGATTTGAAACTTAAATTTACCGACCATATATCTACCATGGTTAATAAAGCTATGGGTGTGCTTGGCTTTATTAAAAGATGGTCAAAAGAATTTAATGACCCGTACATAACAAAAACGTTATATACATCATTGGTTCGTCCGATTCTTGAGTATGGATCGTGTGTCTGGAGTCCTCAATATGGAGTACACCGAGATCACATAGAATCTGTACAAAAAAACTTCCTGATTTTCGCCCTTAAAGGACTTAATTGGGATGCAAATCTTCACCTTCCCACTTATCATAGTAGACTTTTATTAATCAACTTACCATCATTAACAAATCGTAGAACGATGCTGGGTGTTATGTTTCTATATAATCTTATATATGGTAATGTAGACAGTCAGCATTTACTAACACGCTTAAATTTTAACGTTCCTAGTAGAAGGACTAGAAACTTCCGTCCTCTACTCCTTAGCCATTGTAATTCGACATATGCCCAACACGATCCGTTCAGGGTATTATGTTCGGACTACAATGGTCTCTACCACACCTTTATACTAAACGCCTTATCTATGCAACACTCTTCCTCGTAATATCTTACCCCTACTCTTCTCCTAAACGTTCTCGGATCTATCCCCGCGATTCGAGCCGTACGTTATGCGGCAGCGTCCCTCGGTCGGTTGGACGGGAGGTGGGCTGTACGTATGCAGTGGGAACCGCGCGAAAAAACAAAGGTGCAAACTAAGACTGAAGAGCACTTCCGTATCGTGTCCAATTATTTAGACAATGATCGGATAAGCTGAAAAGTAGCAAGGGATTACAAGTGGCAGTAAAGGGAATCGAACCCGATGTTACCGACGCGGAAATAAAAACCGGTCTTAAGGGGTTATATACAGTCAGGCGGTCAAAAATAGCAGTTTTTGGGTATTTTTTTTTTCAAGGAAATATTTATTTATTAAAGTTGAATTTTTTCTATATTATTTTACATATTTTAAAGTTTAAAAAAATATATTATATCTGTAAAAATATTATTTCCTTTGGCCTCTGCAGCTTATCTCCCAATGGTCTTCGAAAAAAAAGTGTCTCGCGGTGAACATAATAACTATTTGCAGAATCATCGGAAATCAAAAATTCAAAAAGATGATTTTAGTATATTAAAAAATGTAGTCCTTAATCGAAGGAATTAAAAAAATATCACTTTTTGACAAAATGGCAGCTTCCAAAAAAAAAAGTTCATTTTTATGGAAAAAAAAATCGACTTCAAATGTTGATTTAAATTATAATTTTAATTTTATTTAAAAGATCTTCGATTAAAGACAGCAAAAAGTAGTTATTAATTTTGTGTGAAAATAAGAGCTAAATCGGTTCAGTGGTTTTCGAGAAATCGTGTTCACCGATTTGAGAAACATAGTTTTGAGAAAAACGATTTTAAAGTTTCACAAACCGTTTACATTGAGTTAAAAATTTTTTCTAGTTCTGTCTGTAACTTGGGAAATATTTCTCGAATCTTCATAAAAATTTTTTTCACAACAGAGAAATATATATTATTTAAGAAAATGCAAAAAAAAAAAAAATCGATTTTTTGAAAATTCTGACTGTATATAAACCCTTAAGGAAAAGGGCCATGCTTATATCGACTCAAGAGGTGATGTCTCTTTACTGCGTTGCACACTTTTGACCAAAATTATAATACCCTCTGCAAGAGTATAAAAATAAGCTTGGAAGTCTCAAAACAATATAGAAGAAAGCAATTTCTCAACAATGAGCGAACATGTCACAAAGTACCTTCAATGGAGTAATAAGATGACAGGCAATCTAAGTTCAATCCTATACAACCGAAGAGGATAACCCTACGGAAATAATAACTTCATTGATTTAAGGTAATTGATTTAAGACGTACCTATAAAGAAAACACGTAGCTTGGTGAGGGCTAGATCTATAAAATGACATGATTTTACATTTCGAACCATCAAGCTTAAGGTTATTTCCTAAACACCAATTTTGAGAATCAGATCGAAGTCTAGATTGGGCGCTAGTGAATTTATACTGAAGACAAAGCTCATCAGCGTATCAGCAGTCATCACCGTACATAGGTTCGTGAATCAGTTAAGGCAAGGGGCAAGTCGTTATTAACCAGTGTAAAAAGTAAGGGTCCAAGATGGCTTTCTTGGGCAAGGCGATGTAAGATCATTAAAGAAGACACGTTGGGTTGAACTATATGTCCATGGGCATACTATTTATACTAAATGTACCATAGAAGTAATTAGAAAGGTTTATGAAAGAGATGCTTATTTCAAAGAACATGTTCAATTATTTCTTCAACTATTTGTTGTCTCAACGACTCCAATAAGCATCAATCAATTAAAACACCTTTTAATGGAAACATTTAATTTCGAAAATTCACCATTAATACGTTGCTCAAAAATACAAAAAGCGGCAAACAGAATACCATAAATAAACATGCCGAAGCATTAGTAGCTTGTTTTAATGAAGCGTGTATACTAATACACGTCAAGAGAGATACAAAATCAGTGGTCACATGTTTCAAAGTTCTTAAACAGATTGCTAAAGAACTTAATAAACAAAAAAGAAAGTAAGTTTACTTGGTGTCCAAGTAAAATCATAGTAGAAGAACATAAAACATTAGGCAGAACCCTGGTTATGATAGTTTTCAGAAAAAATATCTCCATATTAATAAAAATGAAATGGAATTCAATTAGATAAAAATCATTGGCCAAAAGTTTGAAAGTTTCTAAACAGATTGCGAACGAACTTACTAAACATAAAAGAAAGACCATTAGCGTAAAATCAGTAATAGAAGAAAATGAAACATTAGGCAGAACCCTGATTATGGTAGTAATTAGAAAATAATTCTCCATATAAATAAAAATGAAATGGAGATCAATTCGATAAAAATCATTGGTCACAAGTTTGAAAGTTTCTAAACAGATTGCGAACGAACTTGTTCGTCCGTAGAGCGTTATGCGGCCACTACGTCGAACTTAAACTCGCGGGCATAACGATAGGTCCCGGAGTCGTAGTCGTAATGCCATCCCAGAGTTCAGTGGCCAAAACTAAGTCTTCAAAGATTTATCACATCCTTGAATATGGTAAGTTTAACAGAAGGAACATTTGACCTTACAGCAGTTGAAGTAATCAAATCAAAAATTGAAGGATCAACCGTATATAAAGTACAAAAAGAAACAAAAATAAATGGAATCATTAAAAAGCTCAAAGATACAATTCTCGGTGAAATCGGTGTAGCTAAAGAAAAAATATTAAAAACTACCCAGAATGGAAAAACGGCTGAAAAATTCACAACAGAAATCGAAAACTTACGGAAACTACTAAAAGCGTTGTATATCGATAAGGGATTGCCGGCCGAACACGCTGGAAAACTTAGCACAAAGGAGGCAATCAACACTATGATTAAAAAAAATGAGTGTTGAGCTATCAGCGTTTTGATAGCGACCGGATTAATAAAGAATCCACAATTTAATTTCAATAATTTTATTGGGTCAATTTAACCCCAAAACAACGGCAGCGGCCGATCCCAACAATGCCGAATTACAAGTGCTAAAACCTAAGAGCTTGCGCAGAAGCTCCACCAAAGCTCCCAAAGTGCATGCGCTACAAAAGTACAACAAAGCGCATGCGAATTTGGGAGAAACAAAGAATATAATACAGCTGATAACGGGCAATTAGTGGACCGCTGCGGCTAGTTACACTGGGAGAATTAAATTGCAATAATTATGTTATTTGATGCTGGCACAAGTCCCAACATCCTCCCCCCGTTGAATTCCATCTTTCAACAAAAAATCCTTAGGGGCATGGGACAGCTTCATCACATAATATTGCTGATGATCTCAAGGTCCATAATTCTCAGTTGCAGGCTGCCGTGTCCATCCAGATCCAGAGAGCGCTCGAGCCAAGCGTCAACAGAGTGGCGAGAGTGGAAGGAAACATCTTTCCGAAATTGCGCGTAGGCGCACCTTTCGATTGCAGGATCGGGAGCCTTCACGGCTGGAGCAGCAGCCACCTTGGCAGCTGCAGACGGCGGCAGCAGCGATGCGGACGACCTCCCCCCATTGGAAGGGTGCAGGCTAGAGTTCAGAATGGAGTCAGACCTGGGTGCTGACTTAATCGGCAACGGTGACAATAATCCAAATCCCGAGCCAGATGAGGGATTAAGTACAGCAGCTTCAGAAAATCCATCGCAGACAACTGCCAGATGCGACGTTGAAATAGCGGTGGATAGCAGGGGCACTGATGAGACGCAATTGGACACGTCCTGGCTATCATGATCCTTGTTCAGGTTTCGCTCCAATTTAAAAACCTGAGAACCCGATTGGATGTCGCAGTCCAGCGGGTAATCCTGACTGCATGAGCGACGCTTTTCCAACAGACCATCCTGCACCTTCACCACCGCTATGGTTGGTTCTGCCATTGACGAAGCAGTGGGACCATTGGGGCCGTCGAGACAAGTGGAGTGTGCAGGTACCCTCATGGAGTGCTTTGCCATTCCCACCTGAATGTCAAAGCGCACATCAGCGGCAAGCTGGGAGAACTTCCAGCATAATTCACTCCCAACTTCAACAGAGCTCAATCGCTCTAACTCATCCTGGAGTGTGGTAAATTTCTTGCGCAACGCAATTTCCAACGGCTCCAGTACCATGATGGTCAAATCTTCCTTCTGAACTGCAGCCTTGACCTTGTTATGCAGGGCTTCCATCTCCTGGTAGGTCACCTCTGCTCTTCGCCGCAAAAGCCTTTCCCTGCTTGCAGGAACCGAGGCACTAGCTACATCTCCAGACTCCATTATGCAATTTGTTTTTGTGCAAGGTGCAATGCAATGGAAACAACAGCAACAAGTTTTCCTTTGCAAGGTTTCCTTTAAGCACTTTAATGATCACAAATCAATTAGAGCGCGATCACGTCGGGGTCACCAATGTTGAGCTATCAGCGTTTTGATAGCGACCGAATTAATAAAGAATCCACAATTTAATTTCAATAATTTTATTGGGTCAATTTAACCCCAAAACAACGGCAGCGGCCGATCCCAACAATGCCGAATTACAAGTGCTAAAACCTAAGAGCTTGCGCAGAAGCTCCACCAAAGCTCCCAAAGTGCATGCGCTACAAAAGTACAACAAAGCGCATGCGAATTTGGGAGAAACAAAGAATATAATACAGCTGATAACGGGCAATTAGTGGACCGCTGCGGCTTGTTACACTGGGAGAATTAAATTGCAATAATTATGTTATTTGATGCTGGCACAAGTCCCAACAATGAGCTTGGACGTCTCAAAACAATATTAGAATAAGGCAATTTCTCAACAATGAACGAATCTGTCACAAAGTACCTTCAATGGAATACTAAGATGACAGGCAATCTAAGTTCAATCCTATATTACCACTTACCACCAAAGCAAGGGTACTACCAAAATAATGGCTATAACCAGAACTATAATAACCACCCAATTAACTATAGAGGTCGTGAGTTAAAACTGTTAAAGCTCAATCGGAAAACTAAATACTTCCCTTAAAAAAAAGCCACAAAAGACAAAATTGTATAAAAAAATCCCTTAATATTTACTTTTATGTAAATATTAAATATTATCTCACAAAAACCCCGTTTACACATTTAATAGATACGGGCTCAGACATTAATATATAAAAAAAAAAGCAGTTTACAATTTTCATGAGAAATAACAAACGAAATAACGAAACGGGGTGGCTGCGTAGATAATAAATTAAAAATAAACTACGAAAAAGATCAAATGCCTCGTCGTCGCTTGGGTCTTGACTGAGGACGGTCTGCAGCTCCTCTGCGGTCACACTCGCGCTGCCACCTGAACGCAAATACTCATCCCTTTTTGATGAGTATTGTCGCAGTTCGTGCGCTTTGTCCTCGATTTGCCGCAGTGATCGATCTGCGGACATCCTCAGCGCCCAACGAACCTTTGAAATGCCAATAAAAAGGAATCTGTTCGTCCGTAGAGCGCCTACGTAGAGCCACTACGTCGAATTCAAACTCGCGGGCAAAACCATTGATCCCGGAGTCAAGGAGTCAAGGAATGTATGAAATCTGACTAATTTACCTGGATTCTGCAAGGGACTGATCGGGTTGACCAGGTGCATGCTGTGATCAGGCTGGAGTGGATGTGGGGTACTTGAAGTCCTGGGCTGGTTTTCCTCAAGTACAGATGGTATAATGGTTCGGCTGATTTCTTATCGGCCGGTCCTACTTGTGGTCCGTTTCACGGGGGCAACACTGGAAGTACAACACTTGCTGTGTTAGTAGGTTGGGACATCCTCAGCGCCCAACGAACCTTTGAAATTCCAATAAAAAGGAATCTGTTCGTCCGTAGAGCGTTATGCTGCCACTACGTCGAATTCGAAATCGCGGGCAAAACCTTTGATCCCGGAGTCGTAGTCAAGGAATGTATGAAATCTGACTAATTTACCTGGATTCTGCAAGGGACTGATCGGGTTGACCATGTGCTTGCTGTGATCAGGCTGGAGTGGATGTGGGGTACTTGAAGTCCTGGGCTGGTTTTCCTCAAGTACAGATGGTATAATGGTTCGGCTGATTTCTTATCGGCCGGTCCTACTTGTGGTCCGTTTCACGGGGGCAACACTGGAAGTAGGTTGGGTAACGCGGGGTCTACTTGTGGTCCGTTTCACAGGAGCAACACTCGAAGTAGACTGGTATGCTGCGGGTTCTTCTTGTGGTCCGTTTCCCGGGAGCAACGCGCGAAGTAGGTTGGGTAACGCGGGGCTTACTTGTGGTCCGTTTCACGGGAGCAACACTCGAAGTAGGTTGGGTAACGCGGGGTCTACCTGTGGTCCGTTTCACGGGAGCAACACTCGAAGTAGACTGGTATGCCGCGGGTTCTACTTGAAGTAGGTTCGACGATGAAAGTTCTACTAGTGGTCCGTCTACACTGGAACCACTGGAGTAGATAGCTTTCAGGAAGTCCTACTTGTGAACCGTTTTACACAGGATCACTTGAAGTAGGTTGATTTTAAGTGCCGTATTTCTGACACTGAGTAACGAGATGATTCACTCTGATTTCGCAACTATCTTTATTTCAGAAGAACAATTCTTATCTTATACTAGCTGACCCGGCAGACTTCGTACTGCCAGCTGTTGTTTTTTTTTGTTGCGTTCAGAATCTTCTTTTGTGACAAAATTTAAAATTTTTCAAACTTAAAAAAATTGTCTGATACAGTAAGAACTGAAGATAGCTAAAATTAAGTTTCGCGGAGCGGAATGATAATCATTTTAATCATTATCAATCCAAAAAAATTAAAGAGTACCCTCTTATTTTATTCACCCTTTTATTTATATTTTTGTTTTGTTTTGTGGTGCGTAAATAAACAAAGAAGACGGTTTTCCGACGCGCGAACACGCGACGTCTAATTGTCCATGCGCGAAACTGGGAAACTCCAAGTTGATTCCACAAACTTCTAACGATTGTCCGTGCGATTTATTTATGGTCATCCATTAAGACATCCTCTCCTTGGTATTTTCCTTTTATGATTGTCGCCTCAATGACGTTATTCATCAGTCTTTTCACAGCCAGTCTTCCAGTATTATGCTATCAGATGGCATCCGATCCAATGCTATTTTGATCATGTTTACTAAATTGTCATTCTGATGAAGAAACATTTGAAATTGTTGGACAATGGTTCTCTTCATTGTTGGATTGTGAGCACAACGATTTTTAATTTCCGCATCTGAATTGCCCATACAAAAAAATTTGTAAAAATTGATGATCTGCATCACGTAGTGGTAACAGAGTTCCCAGTAAGTGATAAAATTGTCCTTGTATCTTTGACTTTTCAAAATTTGGCCATAAATTATTTCCTATATATAAATTTTATTACAATTTTGAATATTTTTATGTAATACCTTAAAAGTGGCCATGAAATTGTCTTGTAAATATATGTAGCACCAAATGATGTCATCTGGAAACAGTTGTTATATTTCTAAATGTTGGTCAAGAAGTGCTTCGAATCATTTCCAAGAGTTTGCTCTTCGCACATTTAATTGAGTACTACGACCTAAGTCAGGCCGTCTTTTCCTCGGCATCGTTAATTGTAATTAATCAAAGTGAGAAAATTTCCCGCAAAATTTGAGAAGTGAGAAAATTTAAAATTAAAATTTTTTCCATTTTTTTTCACAATTTTTCAGTAAACACAATATCGGTAACTGAGCAGAGAACAATGAGTAACTGTCAAACAATGTATCACGTACCGGAGTCTACTATTATTGTAGTCTCCATTTTATTTAGAAAAAGTTTGTATGGGAAATAGAAAAATGTCGATTCAGGATTTTCCCGGCAATTATTCGAATTTTTCTCACCTTTTAAACCTTCCCTAGACCTCCACAAATAATTCAAGACCAAGATAAGATAAATCCGTTCAGCCGTTCTCGAGTTTTAGCGAGTCTAACGAACAGCAAATCATTTTTATATATATAGAGATAAGATGCTAAATTACACATAATTAAATCTAAGAAAGGTCAATGGTATGAACGTGCTAAAATTAATGTTAATGCCAGAGTCACCCACCTCTGAGTCGGTCATTTTTCCCGCTGATAATGCTGATTTCTGCTTCTGTCGCCGTCTACTAGTGCTGGGTTAATAGGTTGGATATAGTTTTATTCTTATTACTAATAACAACTTTTTTTTTCCTAGACGCTTAGTGCGATGAACTTCGTACATTTTGTGTAAATAAACAAAAAGAAAATAAAAAACATTAAGCTATGAGTAAATTCGACACTCATACGGTGCTCCAACGCCAGCAAGACGACCGTCGGCTCTCTCTGCAACGAAACAACGCATACCACTCAATCGTGTCAGCTCAAGACAACGCGACCGCTAACCCAACAAAAACTACCCAACCGCGATCATTAAATTCAAGCCCGAGTAATGAACTTAATCCAACATCGCTAGGCAGGGCGCCCTCTTGCTCTCCAGCGCTCTTGTTGGACAAAACGTCATACCCCTCCCTCATGCCAACCTGCTTAGCCACGGTCTCCAGTACAGTTACGTCACTAGCAACTGCAACGGCTGCTTCTACAACAACTACAATAGTATCGACTGCTCGCGCAATTCCATCTACTGCAGAACGATTTGATTGAGCTGCTTGTTGCTCAAAACCAAAAAAGTAATCAATGGCTCCACTTCGTATATACGTGTGGAATGCCAACAGCGTCTCACAGCGCAAACTTGAGTTAGCTCAATTCCTTAATAACAACCATATCGATGTAATGTTACTCGCAGAAACTCATCTTACAAATAAATACAATTTCCAAATTCGATACTACTTCTTCTACAACACGAATCACCCAGTCGGGAAGGCACACGGAGGCACCGGGATTCTGATTAGAAAACGCATTAAGCACTGCTTCCACAATAGTTTCGCCACTAACTACATGCAAGCTACATCTATAGAGGTACAGATGGACCACCGTTCCCTAAAGCTTGCCGCCGTATACTGTCCTCCTCGGTTTACAATATCCGCATCCCAATTCATGGACTACTTCAACTCTCTAAGCGAACAATTTATAGAAGCAGCAGACTTTAATGCCAAGCATACGCACTGGAGATCTCGACTAGTGACTTCAAAGGGAAGGCAGTTGTACAACGCAATAATAAAAACAAGCAACAAGCTAGGCAGTTCTACAACGCAATAATAAAACCAAGCAACAAGCTAGACTGTGTGTCACCTGGGACACCTACATATTGGCCAACAGATCCCAGAAAATTGCCAGACTTGATAGACTTTGCAGTCACAAAAGATCTACCATTCTATCTATTCAGATCTATCGTCTGACCACTCGCCTGTACTCCTCCAACTAAATCTACATCCAGTTGCGGTAGATAAACCATTCAGACTAACAACGAATAAAACCAACTGGCTCAAGTACAAACAAGAAAGGAAAGCTAACTTCGGGCGGAGCCGAAGTTTATATACCCTTGCAGTTGAGTTGCAGTCCGCTAGGTGGCGCCACGCATCTTATATTATTAGATATATAGCGGATCGTATATAGTCGGCCGATCCTTATGAAATTTGGCATATCGAATTATTTTGCCATTGAAACTCCCATCCTTCTAACTTGAAAAACAACGAAGTTATAGCATTTCCGATCAATCAGTTATATGACAGCTATAGGATATAGTTGGCCGATCCTTATGAAATTTGACAAATCAGATTTTTTTTCCCAAAATAGAATCTGTACCAAAACCCATCTTTCTAACTTAAAAAACAACAAAGTTATGCCAATTTCGATCGTTCTATGACAGCTATAGGATATAGTCGGCCGATCCTTATGAAATTTTGTACACAAGATATTTCGGTCAAATATAACATGATCCCGGCCGTTCCGACTTATATACTGCCTGCAAAGGAAAGAAGGGTGTGTGCAAAGTTTCAACTCGATAGCTTTAAAACTGAGAGACTAGTTTGCGTAGAAACAGACAGACGGACAGACGGACCGACGGACAGACGGACATGCTTATATCGACTCAGGAGGTGATCCTGATCAAGAATATATATACTTTATAGGGTCGGAGATGTCTCCTTCACTGCGTTGCACACTTTTGACCAAAATTATAATACCCTCTGCAAGGGTATTAAAATATGTAAGTTCGCACATCGAGTTGAATCCACGTTTGAATGACGAAGCTGATATCAACTTATCCACAAACGCCCTTGAATCAGTCTTGGGCAATCCAACAGATTACCATCTGCAAAACAAAGGTTTAAAGATGCTACACGAAGACTCATAGCTGCACTCCGTCAAGAAGAAGAAAGGTCCCAAAAACATTTGATAGAGCAGTTATCCCCAACGAGCTCCAAGTTCCCACTTGGGAGAGCACACTCATCACTCAGCGCACCAATAGAACCTGCAATACCAATAAGGACATCCACAGGCAACTGGGCGCGCAGCGACGGAGAAAGAGCCGAGAGATTTGCAGAACATCTTCAAAATGTATTTCAGCCCAACACAGCATCAAACGGGATCTCACTGCCAGCAACATCAGATATCGACACATCTACATATGACCCAATTGTATTCAGACCACACGAGTTGCTCAAAATCATAAATGAACAACTCAAACGAAAAAAATCCCCAGGATGCGACCTAATATCACCAAAAATGAATATCGAACTTCCTCTCTGCGCAGTTCGAGCTATTTGCCAACTCTTCAATGCAATAACGAGACATGGACACTTCCCAGAGAGATGGAAAAAGTCGATCATCATAATGATACCAAAACCTGGCAAAGACCGCACAATTGCTTCATCATATAGACCAATTAGTTTACTAACGTGTCTATCAAAACTCTTCGAAAAATTCCTCTTGGCACATATTACCCCACATCTCAGAACACACAACAAAATCCCGAATCATCAATTCGGTTTTCAAGAAAAACATGGAACCATCGAGCAAGTCACCCGCATAACTTCTGAAATCAGAAATGCATTTGAACAAAGGGAGTACTGCACTGCGATATTTGTGGACGTATCACAAGCTTTCGACAGAGTATGGCTACAAGGTTTAATGCACAAAATAACATAAATGCTCCAAATCAACACTCATAAGCTTCTGAAGTCATACCTTTACAACAGGAAATTCTGAATAAGATGTAATGCTGCCATGTCCGATGATTACATCATCAGTGCCGGAGTTCCTCAAGGCAGCGTGTTAGGACCAACACTCTACCTTATCTACACTGCGGACATCCCAACGAGCATGCAACTCACCACATCCACTTTTGCTGATGACACAGCGATCCTAAGCCGATCGAGATGACCCAAACAAGCAACGGCACAACTTGCTAAACACCTGGTGGCAGTGGAGAAATGGCTATCCGACTGGCAAATCAAAGTTAACGAACAAAAATGCAAACACGTAACGTTCACACTTAATAGGCAAGACTGCCCCCCACTTATTCTAAACAACACAGTGGTTCCGGTAGCAAATGAAGTGACATATCTTGGCGTACACCTCGATAGAAGTCTTACTTGGCGCAGCCACATTGAAGCCAAAAGAACTCATTTAAAGCTCAATGCCAGCCACCTCCACTGGCTTATCAATAGCCGTTCGCCCTTTAGCCTGGACTATAAGGTACTCCTTTACAACTCAGTTCTGAAACCAATCAGGATGTACGGCTCTCAGTTGTGGGGGAATGCCAGTAACAGCAGTGTGGATATAATGCAAAGAACACAGTCAAAAATTCTCAGAACCATCACCGCGGCACCGTGGTACGTTCGGAATGCAAACATTCACAGGAACCTTGACGTACCACTCGTCAAAGAAGAGATAGCACAAATTACAACAAAGTACTACAACAGGCTATCAGTACATCCAAATCATCTCGCGAGAGCCCTCACGATAATTTCTAGCAGTTCCCGCCTACACCGCAACGACCTTCCAATCCAGCGCTAATTATTAGGACCATGTAGTCTCTATTCAGTTAAATTAAACTTTTAGATAACGTATTATTTTAAGATTTGCAACCTTATTGTTAGACTCATAAAGAAAAGATCCAATAAATAAAACCAAGCTTAAAAAAAAAAAACATTTAGGCTCCCCTGAACCAAAGTCCAAAAAAAACTTAGGTTCCATTACCCACAGTTTCCGCGGTACACCTAAAAGAAGAAATTTATCAAAATTTACCATATATTGAATTATGTAGGCCGTGTAATGGCAATGACCATCATTGTTTCTAGTACATATAATTCTTGAAATGAACCTATGTTTGTTCTGGACTTTGGTTCAGGGGAGCTTAAAGGTTATGGAGCAGTTGAAATTATATGTGGATATTTTTTGCTGTTGGCCTGTGATATTAATAGGAGTGTCAATAGGTTAGTGGGTTTATATATTGCGACATGCCGATGCATATTGATTGGATCAAATTACTAAGTGTGCATATAGGGTTGACAAATCAGAAACTACTTCTAAATGAACTGCCTTCGGCGCAACCCATACAAAAAGGGCCATTTAGGACTTGTAGGGTGGCCTACTTCGAATTTTGAATGTCGTCTCAATTGGGCCACAGAAATGAACGCCACATATGTAAAATGGGCGGAAAGGACGGATTCGATCTAGGGGTAAATCTTCCATGGTTTGAGTCATCAGATGAGGCTTGCGTTTAAAACAGTGAATGCTTGACTGTACTATCTGACTGCAGGCTTCCTGGGCGTTGACTATCCAAACACGCTGTCACAAAAGACTCACCAGTGCTCGTGGACCCTGAAATACATGTAATACAATTTGTTGGGACTTGTGCCAGCATCAAATATTATAACTATTTCTATTTAATTCTCTATTTCTATTTAATTGCCCGTTATCAGCTGTTCCATAATCTTTGTTTCTCGCATATTCGCATGCGTTTTGTTGTTCTTTTGTAGCGCATGTACTTTGGGAGCTTTGGTGGAACTTCTGCGCAAGCTCTTAGGTTTTATGCACTTGTTATTCGGCATTGTTTTGGATCGGCCGCGGAATTTGTTTTGGGGTTAAATTGACCCATAATAAATTGATTTATAAAATTGAACCTTGTCTATTAATTCGGCCGCTATCAAAACGCTAATAGCTCAACATTTGGTGACCCCGACGTGATTGCGCCAGGTTGATTTGTGATCATTAAAGTGCATAAAGGGAACCTTGTGAAGGAAAATTTGTTGCTGTTGTTTCCATTACATTGCACATTGCACAAAATCTTACGTAATGAAGTCTGGAGACGTATTTAGTGCCTCGGTTCCTGCAAGCAGGGAAAGGCTGTTGCGGCGAAGAGCAGAGGTGACCTAGCAGGAGATTGAAGCCTTGCATAATAAGGTCAAGCATGCAGTGCAGAAGGACGATTTGACCATCATGGTACTGGAGCAGAAATTCACCACACTCCAGGATGAGTTAAAGCGATTGAGCTCTAGTGAAATTGGGAGCGAATTATTCTGGAAGTTCTCCCAGCTTGCCGCTGATGTGCACGTTGATATTCAGGTGGGTATGGCAAGGTACTCCATGAGGGTGCCTGAACACACCACTCGTCTCGATGGCACCACTGGTCCCATTGCTCCGTCATTGACAAAACCAACCATAGAGGCTACGAAAGTGCATGGTGGTCTGTTGGTAAATCGTCGCTCATGCAGTTAGGATTCTTCGCTGGACCGCGACATCCAATCGGGTTCTCAGGATTTGAAATTGGAGCGAAACCTTAACAACGATCACGATAGCCAGGACGTGTCCAATTGCGTTTCATCAGTGCCCCTGCCATCCACCGTTGCCGATTAAGTCAGCGCCCAGGTCTGACTCCATTCTTGACTCTAGCCTGCACCCTTCCTATGGGGGGAGGTCGTCCGCATCGCTGCTGCCGCCGTCTGCAGCTGCCAAGGTGGCTGCTGCTCCAGCCGTGAAGGCTCCCGATCCTGCAATCTTGCAGAGGGTATTATAATTTTGGTCATAAGTGTGCAACGCAGTGAAGGAGACATCTTCGAACCTATAAAGTATATATATTCTTGATCAGGATCACCTCCTGAGTCGATATGAGCATGTCCGTCTGTCTGTCTGTCTGTCTGTTTCTACGCAAACTAGTCTCTCAGTTTTAAAGCTATCGAGTTGAAACTTTGCATACACCCTTCTTTCTGTTGCAGGCAGTAAATAAGTCGGAACGGCCGGGATCGGTCGACTACATCCTATAGCTGCCGTATAACTTCGGATTGATCGGAAATGCCATAACTTTGGTGTTTTTTAAGTTAGAGGGTTGGGACTTGGCACAGATTACTCTTTTGGCAAAATAAATCAATATGCCAAATTTCATAAGGATCGGCCGACTATATACGATCTGCTATATATCTAATAATATAAGATGCGTGGCGCCACCTAGCGGACTGCGACTCAACTGCAAGGGTATTTCAACATCGGCTCCGACCGAAGTTGGATTTACCTTCTTGTTTTTATAATAAAAATTTCTAATTAATATATACTTTTTTTTTAATTTATTTTATTTTTGTATTATGTTGTTAGAGTCAAAGAAAATGAAATTATTAAAAAATATGTTTATTTATTTATCTATGTATGTGTGTCTTTGTATGGCCATACTAAGTCAATTTATGAAATAAAGATTTTTAATCTATCCTTTTGAACAGATGTTATCTCTATCTCCTATTTCCGTTACCATATACGGACCTGTATATTTAGGATCTAACTTCTTACCTGTCTCGTTTTTTAATAAAACTTGGTCACCTACTGATATATCTACATGTTGATGAACGGTCACTGTAAAACTAAAAAACTGCATTAATTAACAATTCGATTTGGAAACTGGGCACACAATAAGTTTATGTAGAGAAGAAGAAGGAACTAGAAGCGTCGATTGCAAGTTCGGCGTGTGAGTTTTTGCTTTGCTTTGTTAGACAGATGGCGAAATCAAGCGATTGAGCCAGCACTTATATTTCAATAAATAAAGCTAATCATCATAGGAAGTTTGGTCCTTCAGAGCCAGATTCGTTATTGTTAGTAAAGTAAAGCACCATTGCGATGGAACAACTCAAACGGCTAAAGGGAGTGAGGGGCCGTCTCAAATCCAGCCTCACCAAACTGCTACACACAGCAGAAAACTCTTCCGCATCAATCGGCGTTGACGCCGTGGAGGTACTGCTATTCAGGCTCGACAAGGTTTGGAATGATTTCGAACTTGCCGGAGATGATCTGAGCGTGCTTGACGACGTCGAGGGCTGGGTTGATCCTGCGGATGACTACGACGAGTATGAGGTGAAGTACATAAAAGCCCGTGCGCTTTTGTTTTCCCTCAAGCGCTCTCAGGAGCCGACAACACCAACAACAACGAGACATGCATAAGGAGATTCAATAGCTAACAACGACGCTATTTCTCGCTTAGTGCAGCAACAACAAGAGTTTTTCGAACGCCTAGGAGCAACTTCAACACCAACCCAGGCTGACGCCGCGGCGCCAGTAAGGGAGACAGAATTACCGAAAATACACATAAAACCGTTTGGTGGCATTTACAAGGAGTGGCCAGCCTTCAAAGCACTGTACATAAGCACTGTACATAGCAAGCAACATCTGGGTAAGATACAAAAGTACCACTATCTAAAATCGTTCCTCGTGGACGAGGCTGCAAGTTTGGTACGCCATTTGCCGATTTCTGAGACGGCATATGACAACGCTTGGGAGCGCCTCAACGAGAGATACGATCGACCACGGCAAATTATTCACAACCTTTATGGAGCTACCATCGACTAACAATGGAGAGGTATCCATATTGCGTAGCATATCAGATGGTGCAAATGAGGTCATCCGTGCATTGGACTCAATTGGCCATATGGACCGAGACTGCTGGGTTATCCATTTATTGCTGAACAAAATCGATCCAGAGTCACGCGGCAAATGGGTAGATGCAAGCCGTGCTTCAAATTCACGAAAAGTCGAAGAGTTCTTCAAGTTCCTGGATGCACGATGTGAAGAATTTGAGCTGTGTCAAAGCGATCCTGTACAGAGACAGGGTGGTAACAACAAGAAGACAAGCAGAGCCATGGTAACTGCTGCGCTGACAAAATGCGTGAATTGTAATGCGGATGGGCATCAACTGTCTAAGTGTCCTCAATTCATTGGTTTGTCTATCGACCAACGCCGTTCTTTTGTAAGGCACAAATCTATCTGCTTTAACTATCTCAAACCAGGTCACAGGTCATCAAACTGTAGCTCAAAGTACAACTGTCAGCAGTGTGGCAGCAGACACCACACACTCATACACACGCATGCTATGCAGACCAACGAGGGTCAAATCACATCCACGTCTTCAAGCGATCGCAACGATCCAGACACGACATCGGTGACTGCGAGTCACATGTCACAGGCACTACTCACGCCAACCCTATTGTCACATGGGCAAGTAGGACGAACATGTACTTTGCCAACTGCATTGGTACACATCCGCAACTCTCAAGGCACATACACAAGCTGCCGAGTGCTACTCGACACGGGCTCGGAGTTATCATATGTATCGGAACGCTGTATTAAGGCACTGGGTCTTAATCGGGCTCCAGGCCGGATTCTCATTTCCGGCATTTCTTCAATCAAGGCTGATACCACGAGGGGATTCAGCACACTCACGATCAAGTCTCGAGTTTCTGATCACTCGCTACAAGTAAAAGCTCATATTCTAGGAAAAATCACATCTACGCTGGCAAGGGAAAGCATTGATGCATCTTGAGATCTTCAATGGGATTCCGCTTGCAGACACGGAATTCAACTCGGCATCGCCTATAGACGTTCTACTAGGCACCGGGCTATTTTAACCGGCAACAGGAAGCTGGATGCACAAGGCAACATAATAGCTATTTCAACAATCTTTGGATGGGTTATCACATCGATTGCGTATCAAAATCCATCAATCACCACGTCATTTTTGTCTACAGTCGATATCCATGCTACTCTACAAAGGTTTTGGAAAATCGAGGACTCCCAAATCACCACTCACCATGATACTGAATATGTTAAGGTTGAAGAGCATTTTCAAACCACGCACTCACGCGACTCCAAGGGAAGATACACCGTAGAGCTTCCATTCAAGGATGCAGATCCACAATTCACTGACACTCTGCAGGGAGCAACCCAACGCTTTACTTCTGTGGAGCGCCGTCTACATAGAGACACAGATCTGCACTCACGGTATGTACAATTCATGCAAGAGTATATTTCTCTAGGCCACAGATCTGCCGTCTGTCCGGGTTCGGCAGGCATTTCCGTTTGCAAACACTGGCTGCGACTACGCCGGGCCAATCACCCTCAATGTCCACAAGGGACGAAATCCACGCAAGGAAAAGGGTTACATCTGCCTATTTGTATGCCTAGCCACTTCTGCCTTGCATTTGGAAATGGCTACAGATCTTACAACCGACACATTCTTGGTGGCACTCAGACGATTCATCTCTCGCCGCGGGAAATGCTCGCAAATGTAAAGCGACAACGGGAGAAACTTCGTCGGGGCAAAAAGGGTATTAAACGAAATGCAAACTCTTCTGAAGTCAGACGAACACAACAACACCGTGCTGAAGGCCCTGGCAGACGAAGGAATCAACTGGAATTTCATTCCCCCCCATGCACCACACTGGGGTGGCAAATGGGAACCAGCTATGCGCTCTGTCAAACTGCATCTTCATAGAGTCATTGGCAAGAATGTCCTCACCTTTGAGAAAATGCACACACTTCTCGCCCAAATAGAAGCTGTGGTCAACTCACGTCCACTATTCTCAACTTCGGACACTGAGGTCAACTATCTGTCGCCAGCACACTTCCTCATTGGTCGTCCCTACACGACAGTACCAGAAGGCGATCTATCAACTGTACCAATCAACCGTTTGGATTATCGGCAACAGACTCAAGCTATGCTGCAAGGCTTCTGGAAACAATGGCACATGGAATATCTTACATCCCTCCAGCATCGGCCAAAGTGGATGAACAAATCGGTCAACATGGCCAAAGATGACATCGTGCTCCTTAAGGATTCTCACACCCCGCCAGCAGCATGGCCTCTCGGAAGAGTCATCGAAACGTATCCAGGGAAGGATGGAATGGTCCGCGCCGTACGACTTAGGACTCCAACTGGAGAAACCACCCATCCAATTGTGAAGCTCGCCCTATTACCAAATTCTGAAACAGTGTTTCAGGGGAGGCCGGGATGTTGATGAACGGTCACTGTAAAACTAAAAAACTGCATTAATTAAAAATTCGATTTGGAAACTGGGCACACAATAAGTTTATGTAGAGAAGAAGAAGGAACTAGAAGCGTCGATTGCAAGTTCGGCGTGTGAGTTTTTGCTTTGCTTTGTTAGACAGATGGCGAAATCAAGCGATTGAGCCAGCACTTATATTTTAATAAATAAAGTTAATCATCATAGGAAGTTTGGTCCTTCAGAGCCAGATTCGTTATTGTTAGTAAAGTAAAGCACCATTGCGATGGAACAACTCAAACGGCTAAAGGGAGTGAGGGGCCGTCTCAAATCCAGCCTCACCAAACTGCTACACACAGCAGAAAACTCTTCCGCATCAATCGGCGTTGACGCCGTGGAGGTACTGCTATTCAGGCTCGACAAGGTTTGGAATGATTTCGAACTTGCCGGAGATGATCTGAGCGTGCTTGACGACGTCGAGGGCTGGGTTGATCCTGCGGATGACTACGACGAGTATGAGGCGAAGTACATAAAAGCCCGTGCGCTTTTGTTTTCCCTCAAGCGCTCTCAGGTGCCAACAACACCAACCCAGGCTGACGCCGCGGCGCCAGTAAGGGAGACAGAATTACCGAAAATACACATAAAACCGTTTGGTGGCATTTACAAGGAGTGGCCAGCCTTCAAAGCACTGTACATAAGCACTGTACATAGCAAGCAACATCTGGGTAAGATACGATCGACCACGGCAAATTATTCACAACCTGTTGGACACCTTTACGGAGCTACCATCGACTAACAATGGAGAGGTATCCATATTGCGTAGCATATCAGATGGTGCAAATGAGGTCATCCGTGCATTGGACTCAATTGGCCATATGGACCGAGACTGCTGGGTTATCCATTTATTGCTGAACAAAATCGATCCAGAGTCACGCGGCAAATGGGTAGATGCAAGCCGTGCTTCAAATTCACGAAAAGTCGAAGAGTTCTTCCAGTTCCTGGATGCACGATGTGAAGAATTTGAGCTGTGTCAAAGCGATCCTGTACAGAGACAGGGTGGTAACAACAAGAAGACAAGCAGAGCCATGGTAACTGCTGCGCTGACAAAATGCGTGAATTGTAATGCGGATGGGCATCAACTGTCTAAGTGTCCTCAATTCATTGGTTTGTCTATCGACCAACGCCGTTCTTTTGTAAGGCACAAGTCTATCTGCTTTAACTATCTCAAACCAGGTCACAGGTCATCAAACTGTAGCTCAAAGTACAACTGTCAGCAGTGTGGCAGCAGACACCACACACTCATACACACGCATGCTATGCAGACCAACGAGGGTCAAATCACATCCACGTCTTCAAGCGATCGCAACGATCCAGACACGACATCGGTGACTGCGAGTCACATGTCACAGGCACTACTCACGCCAACCCTATTGTCACATGGGCAAGTAGGACGAACATGTACTTTGCCAACTGCATTGGTACACATCCGCAACTCTCAAGGCACATACACAAGCTGCCGAGTGCTACTCGACACGGGCTCGGAGTTATCATATGTATCGGAACGCTGTATTAAGGCACTGGGTCTTAATCGGGCTCCTGGCCGGATTCTCATTTCCGGCATTTCTTCAATCAAGGCTGATACCACGAGGGGATTCAGCACACTCACGATCAAGTCTCGAGTTTCTGATCACTCGCTACAAGTAAAAGCTCATATTCTAGGAAAAATCACATCTACGCTGGCAAGGGAAAACATTGATGCATCTGCGCTTGAGATCTTCAATGGGATTCCGCTTGCAGACACGGAATTCAACTCGGCATCTCCTATAGACGTTCTACTAGGCACCGGGCTATTTTAACCGGCAACAGGAAGCTGGATGCACAAGGCAACATAATAGCTATTTCAACAATCTTTGGATGGGTTATCACATCGATTGCGTATCAAAATCCATCAATCACCACGTCATTTTTGTCTACAGTCGATATCCATGCTATTCTACAAAGGTTTTGGAAAATCGAGGACTCCCAAATCACCACTCACCATGATCCTGAATATGTTAAGGTTGAAGAGCATTTTCAAACCACGCACTCACGCGACTCCAAGGGAAGATACACCGTAGAGCTTCCATTCAAGGATGCAGATCCACAATTCACTGACACTCTGCAGGGAGCAACCCAAGGCTTTACTTCTGTGGAGCGCCGTCTACATAGAGACACAGATCTGCACTCACGGTATGTACAATTCATGCAAGAGTATATTTCTCTAGGCCACAGATCTGCCGTCTGTCCGGGTTCGGCAGGCATTTCCGTTTGCAAACACTGGCTGCGACTACGCCGGGCCAATCACCCTCAATGTCCACAAGGGACGAAATCCACGCAAGGAAAAGGGTTACATCTGCCTATTTGTATGCCTAGCCACTTCTGCCTTGCATTTGGAAATGGCTACAGATCTTACAACCGACACATTCTTGGTGGCACTCAGACGATTCATCTCTCGCCGCGGGAAATGCTCGCAAATGTATAGCGACAACGGGAGAAACTTCGTCGGGGCAAAAAGGGTATTAAACGAAATGCAAACTCTTCTGAAGTCAGACGAACACAACAACACCGTGCTGAAGGCCCTGGCAGACGAAGGAATCAACTGGAATTTCATTCCCCCCCATGCACCACACTGGGGTGGCAAATGGGAATCAGCTGTGCGCTCTGTCAAACTGCATCTTCATAGAGTCATTGGCAAGAATGTCCTCACCTTTGAGAAAATGCACACACTTCTCGCCCAAATAGAAGCTGTGGTCAACTCACGTCCACTATTCTCAACTTCGGACACTGAGGTCAACTATCTGTCGCCAGCACACTTCCTCATTGGTCGTCCCTACACGACAGTACCAGAAGGCGATCTATCAACTGTACCAATCAACCGTTTGGATTATTGGCAACAGACTCAAGCTATGCTGCAAGGCTTCTGGAAACAATGGCACATGGAATATCTTACATCCCTCCAGCATCGGCCAAAGTGGATGAACAAATCGGTCAACATGGCCAAAGATGACATCGTGCTCCTTAAGGATTCTCACACCCCGCCAGCAGCATGGGAGCAGCTCTCGGAAGAGTCATCGAAACGTATCCAGGGAAGGATGGAATGGTCCGCGCTGTACGACTTAGGACTCCAACTGGAGAAACCACCCGTCCAATTGTGAAGCTCGCCCTATTACCAAATTCTGAAACAGTGTTTCAGGGGAGGCCGGGATGTTGATGAACGGTCACTGTAAAACTAAAAAACTGCATTAATTAACAATTCGATTTGGAAACTGGGCACACAATAAGTTTATGTAGAGAAGAAGAAGGAACTAGAAGCGTCGATTGCAAGTTCGGCGTGTGAGTTTTTGCTTTGCTTTGTTAGACAGATGGCGAAATCAAGCGATTGAGCCAGCACTTATATTTCAATAAATAAAGTTAATCATCACTACATCCCGTACTTTATGATCGTATAGTAGTTTATTTCTATTCTTATTTGCTTCTAACAGCTCTTCTAGCTCTTTTATGGGCTACTTCTAATCTATACTTACTCTCCTTAGCATAGTCATCTATATTATATAGTGCTACTTGTTTTACCAAACACCAGCTCATTTGGACAATAAGTATGTGCCATAGAGGTGGTCGTGTTGAAACAAAAGACAAAATATTGAAGCCATACTTCCCAATCAGTTTTATCAACCGATATGTAAGATCGTATGTACACATTGAAAGTTTTATGACTTCTTTCTACTGTTCCAACTGTCTGGTGGTGGTGTGCTGTGGATGTAATATTTTCAATATTTAAATATTTGCACAAATCGTCTATAATTGAATCATATAAAAAAACCTCTTGAAACCTCGAGGTAAAGAACCGGTGACGAACCTGCCTGCGAAACCCAAAATATCTGATATCAATTTTAGTGACGAAAATATGCTATATAGGTGTACAAAATTACATATAAAAAATATTCTAATTCCGCACGTACCTAATTTTTTTGTTGTTTTTTTTTGCACATGCCGAACAAGAATATTTTTTCATAGGGTCGGAGATGTCTCCTTCACTGCGTTGCACACTTTTGACCAAAATTATAATACCCTCTGCAAGGGTATACAAATTAAAAAAAAATGTTTTTCCAGTTTTTATAGTTAAATCAATTGTTGAATGTAACACTTTATATTGGGTGTGCGATATAAAATAATAAATATTAGAAAAGTACTGGCGGAGTTGCTTTGCCTAGTTTTTTTATAGCTTTTAATACATGATTTGGCCCAAAAACGGTGGTGGCTGTAATTTAAGTAAAGCAGAGTTTTATTTATATCAGTTATATGCATATAACTGGAAATTGCATTTCTACTCGGAAAATTGTGCATTTTTAAGTCTTCTCATAAAGACATGAGACACTGAAACACAAAGCAGAATTACATCAAAATTTGCCTGAAGCAACTAAGTTTGAGGTTGGCCGAGTGGAGAGCGTCGTGGTTCCTAACATGGAGGGCCTGGGTTCGAGTCCTAGTTGAGTCAAAGTTTATGTTTTACTTTTTAAGCCCTTTTTTAGTTGGATTTTCTTTTTAAATAAATAAACTAAAATCTGAAAAGATATACTCCATATTTTTTAGGCTATTGACAAAATATATGCAGACTCCAAAAAGCAAAGTTGGCAATCAAAAACACACACATGTATAAGTAAATGCAAGCTTCACAGGAGGCTGAACAAAATGGGTAGCTGCACTTACAGGACTATATCTTGAGTCCTGTAAGTTTTTGCCAGATTTTGCCAGATATGAGCGATATATCAAAAGTTGCGTCATCTCAAAAGCTATCTCCACGTGCAATATAAAAAGGATCAAACGAGCATAAAAATAATTTTTTTTTTTTTAAAAAGTTTATTTTCTTCGTTTTTTTTTTGTGTACTATATAGATATTTGGTCCCAAAGAAAGTGAAATAGATATTTTGACGGTGAAAAGCTCTTTTCAATATCTTTCTTAATTATTTTAATTTACAAAATTTTTACATTTTTTGACGAAAGCTTAAGGTATTTCAAAAAGTTGTAGAACAATAGTTGCTCATATGATAGTAACAAACATTTTCCAATTTTTTTTCAGGATTGTTAAGAAAAAAATAGTGCAAACAGACAACCCGACAACTGGCTTCATTTTGAAGAAGAAGAAAAACTCGAATATTTCGAATAACTTCTGAATGAAATGTCGGATCGGGTCGATTGAGGTACCAATCGACGCGTATTTAGCTTTAGAATGCGAATATACATTCTATCTGGCGACTAAAAATGTGTCCACCAGCCCCACTTTAGTTATTAAAAATTTGTTTACTTTCACCCTAATTTCTCCCAAAACCAAATAACTTTTTAAATATGTTTCGACAAAAATTATCTACTTGAGACAATACCTTTCGATTGGAATATAATTCATTTAGATCGGTTTCTTACAGAACATTTTTAATTCTCCGGCTATAAATAGAGTTTCCTCGCGCACGCCAAGGCATGCAGGTCGTCACCTCGTGGACTTCCGTGTACAGTGATTATTATATTCTGTTCCCATGTCCGTAATATACGTCTTCATTGGACCCTACTTCAGGATAAAAGATTCTAATATTACTTTAGCGACAGTCACTAAATACTTGGTTAAATCACATATTAAAGTGACTGCATACTCCTTGCCATTTTCTGATTTTGGCAGTGGACCAATAGTGTCCACTATCCCTCTGTCGAAAGCATTTATTGGTGTGTCTGTAATTGTTAAAGGGGTCTTTGTGTGTTTAGTTATTTTGGCTTTCTGGCATTTTTGACATTTTCTTACGTACTCAGTTATATCTTTAGACATGATTTTCCAGCAATAGTCTCTTTTTACTTTGGCCAACGTTTTTGATATTCCAGTATGACCTCCTTGAATTGGATCATCATGAAATTGAGACAAAATTGCTTCTTTTTCTTTTAAATTTGTTATTTGGGTCACCGGGTTGAGTAGCGCTACTCTTAATGTTTTCAAGATTTCTGTCATATATGTATATTTAAAATAAAACCTACACTCTCTTCTCTTATACTAACGTTACCAGACATTGTAATCACCAACATTATAGGCATCTCTGTAAATTCGAAAATAGATATTCACACTTTAATAAAGGCAGTTCGCAGCCACACTTCAGAATGAACGCACAGACCTCTACCTTATAGACATAACATTTTGGCGACGAGGATAAAAAGAAAAGCGTATCACGTAATCGTTGATTTTCATCAAGATGCCGACAGATACTAGCTTATTACAAGCAATCCTGGCTCAACAGCAGGAATTTACGACAACTATATTGGAGCAGCAACGGAACTGGATGCAAGATATACTAAGCAAAAATGCCGCAGCAAGCGTGAGTGATTCGGTACGCGCGGGTGAATCTATATGCCCTCCGTTTCACATATTTGACAAAGATGTACAAAGCTGGGAGTCATATCTGGAACAATTATCACAACATTTTAATGCATATTCGGTCAGTGCAGATCTGAAACAAAAAGCTTACTTCCTTTCGTGGTGTGGTGTATCAATATTTGAACTTTTAAAAAATCTTTTGGGAAGTAGCAATTTGAACACATTTACATACAAGCAACTCACAGACAAGCTCACGGAGCATTTCACAACCAAACGTCATATTGTTGCAGCTCGTTACGAGTTCTTCAAAAGAGAGATGAAACATTCACAAACACATAGAGAGTGGGTAGCCCATATGCGCGGGATCGCTCGTGAATGCAATGCAGTTTGTGTGCAACGCAGAAGATTGTTTTTCAAACTATGTAGATGAAATGATTCGCGATCAAATCATAGTACATACGACATATGATGCAGTTCGCGCATCTGCTCTTGAAAAGACGCAACCAACTCTTGAAGATGTGCTCATAATAGCAGAAACTTACGAGACAACAACAAAAACAGTACCAACGCTAAAAGAAAATGTAAAAAAAAATGTACCCCTTAATGGAATTAATAGTTATCAAAAAGAAACGCCAGTAAGGAAATCAAACAAAAACGCATTAAAATCGTGCTCCGGCTGTGGTCATTGTCATCCAAGAGAAACGTGCAAGTTTCGCGATGCCGTATGCTACAAGTGTGGTAGAAAGGGACATATTACCGTCGTATGTATGTCAAATCAAGACAAAAGTAATTGGCGAAATCAAGACCAAGTTAAAAAGCAAGATAAAAACGAAGCAAACGATATAGAAATGATTGAAGCAGTGTACAGTGTACAGCAGTGTACAGTAGCTAGGTGGCGCCACGCATCTTAAATTATTAGATATGTAGCGGATCGTATATAGTCGGCCGATCCTTATGAAATTTGGCATATTGAATTATTTTTCCCAAAATAGAATCTGTACCAAATCCCATCTTTCTAACTTAAAAAACACCAAAGTTATGCCAATTTCGATCGTTCTATGACAGCTATAGGATAAAGTCGGCCGATCCTTAAGAAATTTTGTACACAAGATATTTTGGTCAAATATAACATGTGTGGAAAATCCCAACCCTCTAACTTAAAAAACACCAAAGTTATGGCATTTCCGATCAATCAGTTATATGGCAGCTATAGGGTATAGTCCACCGATCCCGGCCGTTCCGACTTATATACTGCCTGCAACAGAAAGAAGGGTGTGTGCAAAGTTTCAACTCGATAGCTTTAAAACTGAGAGACTAGTTTGCGTAGAAACGGACAGACGGACAGACGGACATGCTCATATCGACTCAGGAGGTGATCCTGATCAAGAATATATATACTTTATAGGGTCGGAGATGTCTCCTTCACTGCGTTGCACACTTTTGACCAAAATTATAATACCCTCTGCAAGGGTATAATGAAAGGAACAACAAATCTGGAAATCTTGAACAAAGGGGTTTCATTTCAAATGGACTCAGGAGCAACCGCATCCGTAATAAACTCAAACACATACGCGCTCCTAAATAAACCACTATTACACAATTGCTCACGAGTGTTGCCCGCATTTGGGCGCACACCAATACCATTGCTTGGGGAGCTGCATACGGTTGCGAAATGTGGTGAAATAGAAAGAGAAATTGTATTAATAGTGGCAATCGTGGCAAAACGACAATCTTTTTGGTTTGGATTTATTCAAAACATCGAACATTAACGAGGTGCACAGTGTCAATGTGACTGACATACACAACAAATATAAAAACGTTTTTGAGCCTGCAATGGGAGAGAAAAAAAGACTTCAAAGCCTTCAGTGTGATTTTAAAATCGACAGCCACACCAAAGTTTTAATAGCACAAATAGAAAAATTTAAGGCAGTGGCAGACAGATTAGTCCAAGCAGGGATTTGGAAACCGGTGAAGTTTAGCAATTGGGCATCCCCAATTGTTCTCGTACCTAAGCCAGGTGGAGGAATTCGAATTTGTGGTGACTTTAAGCAAGCAGTAAACGCACAAATTGACATCGAGCAGTACCCGTTGCCCACAAAAGAGGCTCTATTCCACATCATCCGTCATGGTGAGCAGTTCAGCAAAATAGAACTTAAAGAGGCCTATCTACAAATGGAATTGGATGAAGCGTCCAAACAGATTATGGTCGTGAACACATCGCTGGGCCTTTTTCAATATCAACGTCTTCCATATGGAATAGCCAGCGCTCCGGCGATCTTTCAAAGATACCTAGAACATCTCCTGAAAGGAATAGAAGGTTGCGGAAACTATTGATGATTAACTTTATTTATTGAAAATATAACTGGCTCAATCTCTTGATTTCGCCATCTGTCAAACAAAGCAAAGCAAAAACTCACACGCCGAATTTGCAACCCACGCTTCTAATACCTTCTTCTTCTCTACATAAATTTTATTGTGTGCCCAGTTTCCAAACCGAATTGTTAATTAATGCAGTTTCCAATCTGACAGTGACCGTTCATCAACATCCCGGCCCCCCCTGAAACACTGTTTCAGAATTTGGTAATTGGGCGATCTTGACAATTGGACGGGTGGTTTCTCCAGTTGGAGTTCTAAGTCGTACAGCGCGGACCATTCCATCCTTCCCTGGATATGTTTCGATGACTCTTCCAAGAGGCCATGCTGCTGGCGGGGTGTGAGAATCCTTAAGGAGCACGATGTCATCTTTGGCAATGTTGACCGATTTGTTCATCCACTTTGGCCGATGCTGAAGTGATGTGAGATATTCCATGTGCCATTGTTTCCAGAAGCCTTGCAGCATAGCTTGAGTCTGTTGCCAATAATCCAAACGGTTGATTGGTACATTTGATAGATCGCCTTCTGGTACTGTCGTGTAAGGACGACCAATGAGGAAGTGCGCTGGCGACAGATAGTTGACCTCAGTGTCCGAAGTTGAGAATAGTGGACGTGAGTTGACCACAGCTTCTATTTGGGCGAGAAGAGTGTGCATTTTCTCAAAGGTGAGGACATTCTTGCCAATGACTCTATGAAGATGCAGTTTGACAGAGCGCACAGCTGATTCCCATTTGCCACCCCAGTGTGGTGCATGGGGGGGAATGAAATTCCAGTTGATTCCTTCGTCTGCCAGGGCCTTCAGCACGGTGTTGTTGTGTTCGTCTGACTTCAGAAGAGTTTGCATTTCGTTTAATGCCCTTTTTGCCCCGACGAAGTTTCGCCCGTTGTCGCTATACATTTGCGAGCATTTTCCGCGGCGAGAGATGAATCGTCTGAGTGCCGCCAAGAATGTATCGGTTGTAAGATCTGTAGCCAATTCCAAATGCAAGGCAGAAGTGGCTAGGCATACGAATAGACAGATGTAACCCTTTTCCTTGCGCGGATTTCGTCCCTTGTGGACCTTGAGGATGATTGGCCCGGCGTAGTCGCAGCCAGTGTTTGCAAACGGAAATGCCTGTCGAACCCGGACAGACGGCAGATCTGACATGAATTGGTGAGATGTGTGTTGGCGTTGTCTAAAACATTTTAGACATTCATGCGTGATCTTTCGAATGAGGTTACGGGCGCCAAATACCCAGTAGCGTTGACGTGCGATCACAAATAACGCCGATACACCAGGATGTAAGTGAATCCGGTGCTCATGTTCCAGAATGAGCTTCGTTATGCGATGAGATTTGGGCAGAATTATTGGATGCTGCACATCCGCTGGCAGTTCTGAGTTAGCTAAGCGACCACCCACTCGCAGGAGTCCATGTTTGTCGATTTGCGGTGAGAGGGTGCGCAATTTTGATTTGTGTCCCAAATCTTGCTGGTTGAGGAGTCGCTTGTAGTCAGCTTGGAATTCCTCTTGGGCATGGCGCAGGCACAGGATCCGTGCGTCATGGATCTCCTCAAATGTCAGCGTAGCGGTGTTGGATTTTCTGCGATTGCGTCGGATGAACTTGAGAACGTAGGCGAGAATACGAAGTAGCCTTGGCCACGAGGAGACACGGTCGATCAGTTGGCCCAATAGTGAGGTTTCAGTGTTGTATGTTCTCATTGTCGTGAAGGCGGAACCTTTTACTTCAGCCTGGACTTGTTCATCTGAAATGAAACTAGAATGAGGAGTGCTAGGTGTTTTTACCCATTCAGCTTCGGTTGAGTATAGCCAATGTGGGCCCTTCCACCATAGGTTGTGGTTTACTAAGTCAGCAGCTAGCATGCCCCTTGAAGCGCAGTCAGCAGGGTTGTCATCTGATTTGACATGTTGCCAGTGATCTCGTGGAATGATGCTGAGGATTTCGGCAGTGCGGTTTGCGACGAAAGTCTTTAGTTTGGCAGGTATGTGCGAGAGCCAAGCCAAAACAATGGTAGAGTCGCACCAGGCGTAAACAGTGACGTTGTAGTGTTTCAGTGCAGCCTTGACTGAGTTGATGAGTCGACTTAGTAGCAGTGCGCCGCACAATTCCAGGCGTGGAAGTGATTGTGTTTTGAGCGGTGCAACACGAGTCTTTGCAGCAATAAGAGTAACCTGTATGTTACCATCAGGGAGAGTGACTCTACTGTAAACGGCAGCGGCGTAGGCTTTTATAGATGCGTCCGAGCAGGCGTGCAATTCAATTGTGTCAGTAGAGTTGCCAATGTAGCGTGGAACCTCAAGTTCATTGAGCGTGTTGATATCGTGCTTGCATTTGAGATACCAATCTTCCAGGCTGAGCGGTAGCGCGCTGTCCCAGTCTAAGTTGAGAACCCAAAGTTCTTGGAACAGGATTTTGAATTGAATAACCACTGGAGCCAGCAATCCAAGTGGGTCGAAAATGCGAGACACGTCTGATAAAACTTGCCGTTTTGTAATCTTTCCCTCGCTGGGCAAAGATACCTTGTATGCCAATGTGTCCGTGTGCGGTTGCCAATGAATTCCCAAAACCTTGTTCGTAGTTTCGAGTGGACTGTATGATGTGTTGTTTGTGATTGTTGTCTCCGGATCGACAACGCGGTTGCTGTTGGAAATCCATTTTCCAAGTTCGAGTTGAGCACATGACATTAGTTGAATTAGTTCTTGTTTATATTGTAGAAGCCTTTCCTCGGTGTCAGCTCCTGTTAAAACGTCGTCAACGTAGAAATCTTCAAGAAGAATGCGCGCAGCAGTTGGATACAAATGTTGGTAGTCTCTGGCCAGTTGCTCAAGAACCCGTACAGCCAGAAATGGTGCACACGCAGTGCCATAGGTTACAGTGCAGAGTTGGTAATGTAGAAGTGGAGCTGAAGGATGTTCTCTCCAAACGATACGTTGATAGTTGCGGTGATGCTTGTTGATCCAAATTTGCCTGAACATCTTGATGATGTCCGCAGAAAAAACGTATTTATGTAGGCGAAAGCGTACGCATACATCGAACAGGTTTCGTTGAATGCTCGGCCCAACGTTCAGGGTGTCGTTTAAAGATTGACCAGAAGAATCTTGGAATGAACCGTCAAAAACTACTCGTAGTTTCTTTCCAAGTACCGGGTGATGTGGCATGTAGAATACCCTTCCATCGTTGGTGAGAATTTCGTCAGGGTTCATTTGGCGCATGTGGCCTAGAGAAATATACTCTTGCATGAATTTTACATACCGTGAGTGCAAATCTGCGTCTCTATGTAGACGGCGCTCCACAGAAGCAAAGCGTTGGGTTGCTCCCTGCAGAGTGTCAGTGAATTGTGGATCTGCATCCTTGAATGGAAGCTCTACGGTGTATCTTCCCTTGGAGTCGCGAGAGTGCGTGGTTTGAAAATGCTCTTCAACCTTAACATTTTCAGGATCATGGTGAGTGGTGATTTGGGAGTCCTCGATTTCCCAAAACCTTTGTAGAGTAGCATGGATATCGACTGTAGACAAAAATGACGTGGTGATTGATGGATTGATGAAATCCAAAGATTGTTGAAATAGCTATTATGTTGCCTTGCGCATCCAGCTTCCTGTTGCCGGTTAAAATAGCCCATACAGAATCGGTGCCTAGTAGGACGTCTATAGGCGATGCCGAGTTGAATTCAGTGTCTGCAAGCGGAATCCCATTGAAGATCTCAAGCGCAGATGCATCAATGTTTTCCCTTGCCAGCGTAGATGTGATTTTTCCTAGAATATGAGCTTTTACTTGTAGCGAGTGATCAGAAACTCGAGACTTGATCGTGAGTGTGCTGAATCCCCTCGTGGTATCGGCCTTGATTGAAGAAATGCCGGAAATGAGAATCCGCCCAGGAACCCGACTAAGACCCAGTGCCTTAATACAGCGTTCCGATACATATGATAACTCCGAGCCCGTGTCGAGTAGCACCCGGCAGCTTGTGTATGTGCCTTGAGAGTTGCGGATGTGTACCAATGCAGTTGGCAAGGTACATGTTCGTCCTACTTGCCCATGTGACAATAGGGTTGGCGTGCGTAGTGCCTGTGACATGTGACTCGCAGTCACCGATGTCGTGTCTGGATCCTTGTGATCGCTTGAAGACGTGGATGTGATTTGACCCTCGTTGGTCTGCATAGAATGCGTGTGTATGAGTGTGTGGTGTCTGCTGCCACACTGCTGACAGTTGTACTTTGAGCTACAGTTTGATGACCTGTGACCTGGTTTGAGACAGTTAAAGCAGAGAGATTTGTGCTTTACAAAAGAACGGCGTTGGTCGATAGACAAACCAATGAATTGAGGACACTTAGACAGTTGATGCCCATCCGCATTACAATTCACGCATTTTGTCAGCGCAGCAGTTACCATGGCTCTGCTTGTCTTCTTATTGTTACCACCCTGTCTCGGTACAGGATCGCTTTGACACAGCTCAAATTCTTCACATCGTGCATCCAGGAACTTGAAGAACTCTTCGACTTTTGGTGCATTTGAAGCACGGCTTGCATCTACCCATTTGCGGCGTGACTCTGGATCGATTTTGTTCAGCAATAAATGGATAACCCAGCAGTCTCGGTCCATATGGCCAATTGAGTCCAATGCACGGATGACCTCATTTGCACCATCTGATATGCTACGCAATATGGATACCTCTCCATTGTTAGTCGATGGTAGCTCCATAAAGGTGTCCAACAGGTTGTGAATAATTTGCCGTGGTCGATCGTATCTCTCGTTGAGGCGTTCCCAAGCGTTGTCATATGCCGTCTCAGAAATCGGCAAATGGCGTACCAAACTTGCAGCCTCGTCCACGAGGAACGATTTTAGATAGTGGTACTTTTGTATCTTACCCAGATGTTGCTTGCTATGTACAGTGCTTATGTACAGTGCTTTGAAGGCTGGCCACTCCTTGTAATTGCCACCAAACGGTTTTATGTGTATTTTCGGTAATTCTGTCTCCCTTACTGGCGCCGCGGCGTCAGCCTGGGTTGGTGTTGAAGTTGCTCCTAGGCGTTCGAAAAACTCTTGTTGTTGCTGCACTAAGCGAGAAATAGCGTCGTTGTTAGCTATTGAATCTCCTTCTGCATGTCTTGTTGGTGTTGTCGGCTCCTGTGAGCGCTTGAGGGAAAACAAAAGCGCACGGGCTTTTATGTACTTCGCCTCATACTCGTCGTAGTCATCCGCAGGATCAACCCAGCCCTCGACGTCGTCAAGCACGCTCAGATCATCTCCGGCAAGTTCGAAATCATTCCAAACCTTGTCGAGCCTGACTAGCAGTACCTCCACGGCGTCAACGCCGATTGATGCGGAAGAGTTTTCTGCTGTGTGTAGCAGTTTGGTGAGGCTGGATTTGAGACGGCCCCTCACTCCCTTTAGCCGTTTGAGTTGTTCCATCGCAATGGTGCTTTACTTTACTAACAATAACGAATCCGGCTCGAAGGACCAAACTTCCTTATGATGATTAACTTTATTTATTGAAAATATAACTGGCTCAATCTCTTGATTTCGCCATCTGTCAAACAAAGCAAAGCAAAAACTCACACGCCGAATTTGCAACCCACGCTTCTAATACCTTCTTCTTCTCTACATAAATTTTATTGTGTGCCCAGTTTCCAAACCGAATTGTTAATTAATGCAGTTTCCAATCTGACAGTGACCGTTCATCAACAACTATCTTGATGACATCATCATCTCAGCACCGACTAGGGCAGAACATTTGAAAAGACTCGATCAAGTTCTTAGTATTCTTCAGGACAACAGTATTAGATGCAAAATAGAGAAATGATTTTCCTCAAGGATGAAATTGAATATTTGGGAAGAAGAATGTCCGCAAACGGTGTTCTTCCAGATACTTCAGGACTAGAAACTGTAAAACAACTAAAGCCTCCTGAGAATTTGCAACAATTGGAAGCGTTTATGGGTAAAGTAAACTATTATTGCAATTTTATTCCAAATTGTTCACAGTTAACAGCACCCTTGAACCAACTTCGCAGAAAAAATTTAGCATACATATTTGGGCCGCAACAGCATCAAGCATTCACAGACTTGAAGTATCACATTATAAACGCAACTGAACTAGCTCATTTCGATGAAAAATTACCACTGATACTAGCCACTGATGCTTCATCCTTTGGTATTGGAGTAGTGCTTTCTCATCTTCAGAACGATGGAACCGAAAGACCAATAGTTTTTGCTACAAAAACTTTAGATAAGCACCAAGTAAAATACAGCCAGATCGAAAAAGAAGGACTTTCCATAATATTCAGAGTGAAACGATTTCACCAATATCTATATGGAAGAAGATTTATTTTGATTACAGATCACAAACCGCTGGTAACAATTTTCAATCCAGGCAAGCATCTTCCTCTGCACTAACCAACAACTTCTTTGCTTACACACAGATTACAATCGTGTAATAATTCCATCTGAACTTCGCGGTCATATTCTGAAACTCCTGCATGAAGGGCATTGGGGCATCGTCCGCATGAAACAATTAGCCAGGCAACATGATTGGTGGCCTACCATTGATCAAGATATAAAAAAATCTTGTAAACTCTTGCGTTAACTGCAAATGCAACAATACAGCACCGCCGAAAGAGTACCACAGTTGGCCTGTAGCAACATCAGCTTGGGAGCGTATTCACATTGATTTCGCTGGCCCCATATTTGACGCCATGTGGCTAATCTGCGTAGACGCCTTTTCCCAATTTCCATTTGCTGTTCAAATGTCGTCTACAACAACCAGCCATACAGTTGCACTATCATCATTTTTCGCAATTGAAGGATATCCAAAGACAACGGTTAGTGACAATGGGCCCCAATTTACTGCCGACGGCTTCGCAGTATTTTGCAAGCAACATGGAAGACAGCACATTACTACAGCACCGTTTCATCCAGCGTCAAATGGTTTGGCAGAACGCTTTGTCCAAACATTCAAATTTTCGGTGAAGAAAAATTTATCGGATGGGTTATCAGTTCGTGAGGCAGTCACTAAATACCTCCTAATGCACAAGGAAAAACTCCAGCCGAATTGATACACGGCAGTACGAACCATATTGAGTCAACTATTCGAGAAGCCTGCAATAAATAAAGAAGCAGATACCAAATACTCCGTTAATCAGCCAGTCTTCACGCGGAATTTTTCGAGAGGAGAAAAGTGGATCGAAGGAATAATTGATCGGCCAATCAGGAAGATGCTGTACGTAGTTCGTACCAAAAATGGCTATGTAAATGGCGCCATGTAAATCAGCTTAAATCTAGGTCCTCAGCTAACATTTGCGGTGATAAATCCAAAGAGTTCTGGTTTGTACCTGAAATTCCGAATCTTGCCGTCAGTCTTCACACTCAGAGCCGAGGAGAACCGTCAGCCAAGATTTCTGCATCTATTCAACCTGTTCCTGATATGCCAGGAGAGACAACTCAACAACCAAGGCAAATTCAACCAGCACGACGCTTGTCGGGAATACCTGTTCGCCAAAGCACTCGAAATCGCCAAGCCGTCGATCGTTTCCAGCCAAAGGATTTTAGGAAACCAAAACAATAACATAGTTTTAATTAAAGGAGGAGATGTGTCATATATGTATACTTAAAATAAAACCTACACTCTCTTCTCTTATACTAACGTTACCAGACATTGTAATCACCAATATTATGGGCATCTCTGTAAATTCGAAAATAGATATACACACTTTAATAAAGGCAGTTGCAGCCACACTTCAGAATGAACGCACAGACCTCTACCTTATGGACATAACAATTTCATTGCCCATTAATTTGAAATTATCTATTGAAATATGTTCAAAGATATTTTCCCACGGTGCCACTTTGAGTTGGCTGATTTTATGTATACCGGCTTGCATTTCATGCCTTTGGAAAAATTGATCTAAGTCAGAAACTCCATTAGTTTATAAATCGCTAACATCATATCTTGCAGTAATTTTTCTGCCTTGTTTAAATAAACATAACATCTTTTTTATCTGCAAGGTCACTACTTTACGTACTTCATCATTGTTTATGACGTCGTATACGTTGGGCTTAGAAGCTGTATTTAAAGAATGAATAGGCAATTCTTGTTCTTGATTTTCCGCCCGGAAATTTTGTCTTCTTTGATATCTAGTAGTGACTTTCAATATATTTCCAGTTATATTTTGTAGATATGATGGTTATCCTTGATAATGCATCAGCTACATAATTATCTTTTCCCTTTAAATATTCGACTGTAAAGTCGTATTCTTCTAGTTCGAGCCTCATACGCGTCAGTTTAGAACTGAGATTAATCATTGAGAAATACTAGCTGACCCAGACACGCGTTGCTGTGACTTCTTCACACATATGGTATTTGTAAAAAAATATAGTGATCTCCTTATTTGACTTTCTACTACTATAACCCTTTAGTACAATGAAATTATTTACGAACAAAGACGAAAATATTGATGTTGGTATACAAATTCACTGGACTGAGATTCGAAGGGGTAGTACGTTGAACACAATTAATGAAAATGTTCTTACACTTCATATTAAGCAGAAATTAATAGGTACAAAATAAAAATGTTTTTAAATTTATTATTTTCATTTAAATTTATAACAAATACAGTATATTACATTTAATTTAACACCAATCGGTGCACAATGTTTTTGGTTAACCTGTCTTTACCTAACACAAATAGATTCGACGGTTTCCCAACATGTCAACACGCAACATATAGTTGCCCATGAGAAAAACATGGAATTTTCAAATCTAAACCACAAATGGACATTGTTTGAACTTGAGATTTATTTATAGACCTGGCGAAAGCTAAACGAGTTGGAAACTGTAGCCTTTTGAAGGGTATGGTAGAATCAGATGGTATCATCGGAATACGTGGCAGCAGGACCACTTTTCCTTTAAACTTCCCAGCCAAAATGGTTGCTTCAAGAATGATTCCGGTGATCTTTTTGATGACCAAACGCGTACCGTTACATAATTGAGGTGGATTCAAATTACGGAGGAGAATAATAGGCGAACCAATCTTTAATCGAAGATTATGTGGTGGCATTCCAGGGATATCTAATGAATTTAAAAATTCAATCGGAAAATTTACACTTTCATTTTCATCAACAACAGTATCGATTGATTTAAATGACATCAGATCGCCTGGTAACAACTGTTGTATCTGGAAGTTAATTTCGTCAACATCAACGTTTTTGGCTGCCAAAATCGCCCGTTGACTAAGCCATTCATGATTCAAATAATTATTCTGTATATCAATTCCTTTTTATTTTGAACAACAGTGCAAAAATTGTCGGGTAGCTTAATGCATTGCGTATTTGGTTGCAGTTCTATTTTACCGTTCCCAATATCTAGTAGTTGTTTTGAAAATATTTGTGCTCATGGATCATTTTGCAATTGTACTCGCATATTAATGGTCAATCGAAGTGTTTCAATACTTCGCCATAAGAAAGATTGTTTCAAACATGCTTTAATCTCATCTGCAAAAGTAGAGCGAGGTATAACCGGTAAGGTCTGTCGGAAGTCACCAGACAAAAGTAAGATAGAACCACCGAAAAGTTAGTTATTACTGTTTAAATCTTGCATAGTTCTGTTTAATGCTTCAAGTGAATATTTGTGTTCCATTGTGCACTCATTCCAAATTATTATAGAACTCTTCCGCAGCTATTCCACTATTCTTTTTGATGTTGCACATTGCATCTGGTTTATTATGAACGTCCAATGGCAGCTTGAATGTTGAATGTGCTGTTCGCCCACCATCCAGTAAAGTAGCCGCAATGCCTGACGATGCTACTGCTAATGCGATTTTTTGTTGTGACCGTATTTTGGCAAGAATCAACGATATTAAAAATGTCTTACCGGTTCCACCGGGTGCATCCAAGAAAAAAAAACCGCCTTGTTCAGCAGCAACAGCCAGCATAATCCTATCATAAATAATTTTTTGTTCTGCTGTCAGTAATGGTTCACTGTTCATGATAATTGTTGCTAAACTTCCATGGTCATATTGATTTTCTCGTTGTAAATCGGTATTGACTAATTCGGTGGCTGGACGATTAGGTGATGGCATACCATAATGATTAAGTGGTAAATTTTAAATAAGAACACATAAATCCTCGATCAAGACCAATGCTTCATTGTACATCTTTGGTGTATAATCTATATTTTGGCATTGATTTGTTTATCTCATTTGATGCAAGATGTATTCTGTCATACAATTTTTATATTTTTCCCACAAAGTTTGTGCTTGCGAGGAATAACATGTCGTCAAAATAATTGCAAACAACTGACGAATGTGATTCGGTGTCGATGTCAACGCAGCATCAGCAAGCGTTAAGTCCCAGTGGTTATCGTCTTTTAGCAATCGCAGTTCACGACATGCATCCTGGTACGTATTGAATACTCGACCATTAACTGCTCGTAAAAATTCAAAAAACGTTGGTCCGGTAACATTTACCAATAATAATCGTAAATAGAAGCACTCACGTTGCTTTGGATGTACCGTGTAAAGTCTCCCCAATGTCTTTGCTTTGAATATGCCTGTAATGGAAGGATGTGGTTTTCCTTGTTTCCGTGGCTCCCATTTTTTACTGGATTTGTTCCATGTGAAATAACGGGGAACATCACCATAAACCAACGTCTTCGCGAGTTTGCCAAAAACATCAGGTTTTTGACACAATGTAAAAAATTCAGTTAGAGTCGTTTTCGGAGCTTCGAACGCTCTTTGGAGAACATTTTCTTCAGTGAAGTATACACGTTGACCGTTTTCAAGATGTATTGCCAGATGTTGGACAGCAGGATCTCTTTCGTGGATAGGAAAGCTGAGAATATGCCAAATAGCTTCATAGCTGCTAATGTATCTGCCTATTTGGTATTGTGCTATTTCGTCATTTTTATTCATGTTTTGTACTTCAAATATGGCCAAATCACTGCCTTTGTTTACATATTTACAAATATACTTAATTGATTTAACAGAACTGCAAAGCTCAACATTGATATGAGCTTTGTAAGTTTTTGAAAGTAGTGGTGAGTATGGTACCACCCACTGATTATCAAAGTCAACTTGATTTGGAAAGTTCGGCAGTCGCATTGTAAATGTGTGGCCACCATTCTCAGTACTTCTGCGGCTTCTACCATCAATATCCGTGATCGTGTCATTCGTATGCGGCTTTGGGAAGTTTTTTTTACATTTTCCATTTTCCATGCACGGTGACGTCATGTTGAAAGCACCGCATGGCCCATGGATCATGTGTTTGGTGACAATATCAAATAATTCTTGATCAATTAATGGGTCTGGAATTTCGGCTGAAATTATTTGATCGATTTCTTCAGGACGGATTCTATCTTTAAGCCAAACCAAAATCACAAGTGCAGTTAAATCATGACGATGAATGGTTTGTTGTCCTGGCAATAGTAAAGTTTGTATCTCTTCCCAATAAATAAATCCGGTCGGCCGTAATGACGTACGTAAGTGCAAAATAAAAATTTATCAGATTTATTATTTCCATTTAATTTTATAACTAACAAAGTATATTGCAGTATAATATAGAAAATAATATGTGACGCTTAAACTCATGAATGAGGTAGGCAAGGCAGACAGTCTTAAACTTTTAAACATTAATATCTATTTTTTTTGAATTATAAATACTTTCAATTTAATTTAACACCAATCGGTGCACAATGTTTTTGGGTAACCTGTCTGTTTAAGAATTGAACACGATATGAATTCCAAAGATAGAATGTAAGAGATCGGACCCATGGGAATAAGTAATCAACAGCATGGTTTGAAAACGATTTCCTGCAGTCTAATATATTATGAGTAGCAGTCTAATATTTATGAGGTCCACTTGAAGCACTTAAGTCACAAAGCACTTCAGCGTGCAGTCCGTTGATGAGTAGTTTTAAATAGATTTAAGATTTTCATGTATCTTTCTTTGTTTTGAAACGGAACTCATTGGAGTAACACCATTATTTAAGGGGCTACTCTTAACACTGTCTTTACCTAACACAAATAGATTCGACTGTTTCCCAACACGTGAACACGCAACATACATATAGTTGCCCATGAGAAAATCATGGAATTTTCAAATCTAAACCACAAATGGACATTGTTTGAACTTGAGATTTATTTATAGACCTGGCGAAAGCTAAACGAATTGGAAACTGTAGCCTTTTGAAGGGTATGGTAGAATCGGATGGTATCATCGGAATACGTGGCAGCAGGACCACTTTTCCTTTAAACTTCCCAGCCAAAATGGTTGCTTCAAGAATGTTTCCGGTGATCTTTTTAATGACCAAACGCGTACCGTTACATGATTGAGGTGGATTCAAATTACGGAGAAGAATAATAGGGGAGCCTATAATCGAAGATTATGTGGTGGCATTCCAAGGATATCTAATGAATTTAAAAATTCAATCGGAAAATTTACACTTTCATTTTCATCAACATCAGTGTCGTTTGATTTAAAAGACATCAGATTGCCTGGTAACAATTGTTGTATCTGGAAGTTAATTTCGTCAACATCACGTTTTTGGCTGCCAAAATCGCCCGTTGACTAAGCCATTTATGATTCAAAAATTTATTCTGTACATCCGGGAGAATACTCTGATTCAATTCATTTTTATCCTGAACAACAGTGCAAAAATTGTCGGGTAGTTTAATGCATCGCGTATTTGGTTGCACTTCTATTTTACCGTTCCCAATATGTAGTTATAATATGAATTCAATTTACACTTCAGTCTGAGTAACACGTGGCCGGCTACGCTAACACCAAAAATTTAAAAAATGGAAATAATTGAATTATACGGTATTTCGTTCACTACAAAATAAGTTTAATTAATTTTATAGCGTCAGCACATGGTAATTATGCAGTTAAAATGTAGCTTATATGACACGTTCATAGATTTACCATAGCAGCGCCATCTATTGATTACTTACTCAACCCAGTCGAAAGATAGAGACATCTTTTAGAATCATTTGGAGTTAACAAATAATTGTGACTGTCAAATAATAACAGACAAATAATTAGCAATAAATTAAAATTGCGACTATAATTTAAGTCGTAACGATTAAGTTGGATCGAACTGCACATGGTGTGCGAATTCACCACCCCCAAAGCCGACGAGCTAGAGCCGGAAAAATAAAGCGTGCCCCGCAAGTATAGAATCCAGGATTGATCGCTACTACCGTTGCACGTTACAGATAATTATTTATGATTAATTAAGAAAAAGTGGCGCCAAATCGTTGTGGCCTTAGTGAATAAATCAAGTTCATTAAGACTCGAGAAGGAAAAATTTCACATTTCTAAATTTTCGATTATGTTTGAATTCCTGGAATTCATGTCGTAAGAATATCAGTATTCAAGGCTGACCGGAATAAGACCGTAATGCGAACATTTCCTACCTAAAGCAGAAGCGACTGGGGTTTTCAGTTGTAGGAAAACAGATTTAAAAATCAAAACTTCGGTTGATTTTCTGTCCGCGATTGCAATAACTAATCACTGAGGTACTCAAACTGTTCTATAAGGGAAGTTATCGATGGAAAAAGAGGAAAATCCTGGCATAACTTTCGAGAGGTGCTGTATCCTACCTTCGTAAGTTCTAAGTCTAATAAATTCTTACTACTGGAAGGAAAATTGTTTGGAAACTGGAATACGAGTGTAAGAGTGCACCGTCCAAAACTTAGTAAAAAGAAAGGATTATCTTTTGAATAAGTTTAAGTCAAATTGAACGAACTTCTTCCAAACTCTGTATACCTTTTGAGAAATTTAAGAAAAGAAAATGTACAAATCCTTTGGACACGAGAACCACAAGCTGAATGTTCAGTTTATATAAATTTTATTGAGTTATATTGATCTTTATTATATTGATAATTTTGGTGTGTCACATTTTTGAGAATTGATTGAGTATGATAGGGTTAGATCGATCGCCGAATAGGAGAGTTGGAAGTGCATCAAATTCTTTGTGTTCTATATGTCAAGTTGACATTAGTTCAGCAGGCAACTACATGTAAGCACGAATTCCACAGAGAATGTATTGAAGCTCATTGGAAGAACAGTGAGAAGTGTCCAGTTTGTGAGTCGGCATGTAGAGCCACAGTCTCTACTGCCAAAAAAGTAGCTCGAGAAACTCGCAGTAGATCTAAAGCTACTCAGCCGGTTAATAATCCATTGGATAAGGGACCTTCTACTTCAATACGAAGCTCTAGCAATAATAATACAAATTCAAGTATTATCACAGCCAACGCAGTCACTTTGTTAGCTATGGAGCGGAGGATGTTAGCCACTCTCTCTGAGAAGATGTCTGAATTAATACAGAATGCTTTCTCAGAAAGTGTGAATCGAGGGACGGTCACTCCAAGCCCAGCTTTGGGGGATACCAGAAGCGCGGCATTATCTCAAGACCAGGTCCCAAGGTGCCACCTGCTTCTCAACGCTCGGTTGCATCTGAATTACTAACGCGGCCAGATAAAGTGGTTCATATTCTCAATGGCTGGAAAATTAAATTTTCTGGAGAAAGTATGTCTGTTGACAATTGTATTTATAGGGTCGAAACCCTCACAAGGCAAATGCTGGACGGAAACTTTACCGTGTTGTGTAAGAACTATAGTGTTCTATTCGAAGGGAAGGCCAACAAATTTTATTGGCGGTACCATAAGGCGTACGGTGAAATCTCTTGGGAGAGAGAGCGATTTCAATTCGAGCTTCAATTTGGACACAGTAGGGAAGATAATGACATAGAGGAAATAATTAGAATGACTAAACAGAAACCAAACGAATCCTTCAATAGTTTCTACGACACCATATTAGGATTAATTGATCAGTTAGAACAGCCCTGGGTGTCAAGTAAAGTTGTCCAAGTACTTAAAAGTAATCTTCGTCCTGAAATTCGGCTTGAATTTCCTGAATCTGGAAATAAAAACGGTGTCCGAATTAAGGGAGACTTGTAGGCGTCGCGAAGCATTTCTCGCTGATGTCAAGAGATGTAGCGGGTATACTAAGGTTGTTCCTTTTTTGGGCGTGAAGTAGCTGAATTTGGAGATGAAATGGTAGATCTCCAAGAATCTGAACCTGAGGGTGAGGCAGAAATCAAAGCCTTTTCCTTAAAACGCTGGAACTTCCAAAGCGAAGGAGATAGGTATCAGCATTGTCTCTCAGAAAGACGTGTTTTTTGTTACTGATGCGGAGCGGCTAGCACGTATAAGCCAAGTTGCAGTAAATGTTCAAAAAACTTCAAGCAAGGCATATCGAAGTCGCAATACAGACAGAAGACTTCATATGCCAGTCGAAATTAGTCCACAATGACCGACCAATGGAGGACACTCTTCAAAGTGTATCTCTCTCTTCCCCAGACGAACAATTACTCCCAGATAGCACTCTGCTTTACAGCAAAATTTCGAAATTAAGGGAAGTCGCAATCCATAAAGTACAAAACATAGCTGACGTAGCTAAACGAAATTCACGAAGTTTAAAGGCGTTTTGGAAAAATGTGAAAAGGTGCAAAGACAGTTGGAAACACATTAATTTCATACCTGCAGGATCTAGAGATCCTCGCCCGTTGCTACCGGTTCGATTGCTCGATCGCGTTGTATACGGTTTGTTAGATTCGGGAGCTTCGATTAGTTACATAGGAGGAGAATTAGCTAACGATGTGATAAAGAGTAAGAAATACCGAGCCATATTGGCAGCGCTGCGACAGCAGACGGAAAATCCCAATCCCAAAATGTAGTAGGAGTTTTAAACATTGACGTAGAATACGGCAATGATAGGAAGCCTTTAAAACTTTATGTCGTACCTTCACTCACACAAGATTTATATCTTGGCATAGACTTTTGGAAGTTATACGATCTTCTTCCAACACATTTAAAAATATCGGAGATAGAAACGGCTAAGTTAGTCCGCCCAGACGAGGTGGATCAACACGATTTGTAGGAAGACGAAAAAACTAAATTGGCAAATACCACAAATTGTTTTCCTTCTTTTAATAAGGAAGGATTAGGCGGGACAAATTTGATAACCCACACTATTGATGTTGGAATGGCGAAGCCCATCAAACAGCAGGAAAGGGAAAGTTAGAATAAAGTTAGTCAATAGGAAAAGGGAAAGTTAGAATAAAGTTAGTCAAACGGAAAGTCAATAGTTTCACGGAAATGGATGCGTATCCTCTTCCCCAAAAGCAGAATTTATAACTAGCTTAGACCTAAAGGATGCTTATTGGCAAGTGCCTTTAGATGTTCAGTCGCGCGATAAGACTGCGTTCACGGTACCAGATAGACGGTTATACCAATTAAAAGTAATGATTTGTGGCTTATGCAACGTTACTAGCACCATGTCTCTTAATGGACAAGGTAGTACCAGCTCACATGAGGAACGAAGTTTTTATATATTTAGATGATCTTCTAATAGTATATGCAAGTTTTGAAGATCACTTCGAAGTTCTCAGGGAGTTAGCTTTGCACATTAGGCGTGCAGGTTTGACAATCAACATTGGTAAAAGTCACTTCTGCTTGCGGCGAGTGCGTTATCTAGGTCATACAATAGGTGACGGTGGAATCCGTACAGACCCAGAAAAGGTGTCTGCTATTACCAACTTTCCTTTACCATAAGCCTTAAAGAACTTGAGAATCATTATGGGGATGTGTGGATGGTATCGGAAATTAGTGCCGAATTTTGCGTCTCTATCTGCTCCTTTGACGGACTTAATGACGACAAAACGAAAGTTCATCTTGACCGAATACGCTATAAGAGCGTTTAAGAGGCTAAAGCAGAGTCTTAGTGAAGCCCCTGTTTTGTGTAGTCCAGACTTTGCGAAGCCGTTCGCTATACACTGTGATGCTAGCAAAACAGGCGTAGGAGCTGTATTAGTACAGGTTTCAGACGAAGGCGACGAGAGACCGATTGCTGTTGTTTCTAAGAAAGTGAATAAAGCTCAAAAACTACACTGTCACTGAACAAGAATGTGTAGCTGCTATCGTCGCTTTAAAGAATTTTAGAGCGTATGTAGGGGGTTTGAAATTCAACATAATCACAGATCATGCTTCTATAAAGTGGGAGATGTTAAACCACGATTTAAGTTCCCGATTAGCTCGGTGGTCGTTAGCGCTACAAAGATACGTTTTCGAGAGCGAGCATCGCAAGGGTTCTCTAAACGTTGTCCCCGAAGTTTTGCCGCATAGATTTGACGGAAGGAATTATTATTGATCTGAATTCCGAATCATTTAAATCGGAGGAGTATAGTAATCTGATAAAGAAAGTAGAAGAAAATAAACAACATTTCGGTTATTTGTATCGTAAAGCCGAACACTTAACCGGGGAACAGATGCACGACGAAAGCGCATGGAAACTTTGGTTACCAAACAATTAGGGGCCGTCAGCCATCGGGTACTACAGGGGGAGAAACGCATGAGTTCATGTGCCGTATCTGTGTACACCGCTGGTAGTGCGACTACCCTTATCAACGCGCACTTCCCGGGTTGCTCATCGGAAGGAACAACCCAGGTGATGCGTAGCCAGGGCCACCAGGGCTCACTTAACTGCCTCCTTAGTGACAGGAATCTTAAATGGGCAATAGATAGTTTTAAACCCTTCAAATCTCCAGGCCCAGACGGTATTCTACCGGCTCTGTTATCCAGGGCCGGCAGTAACCTAAGGAAATGGATCAAGACGAAGGCACGAAGGTTGTATTCACACCTAAGGCGGACAAACCATCCCACTGTACCCCTAAGGACTTCAGACCTATAAGTCTTTCATCCTGCCACCTTAAGACTATGGAAAGACTCTTAAGCGATCAACTTTAAGGAATACGCACTTGTTGCTTTTCTAGATATAGAAGGGGCCTTCAACAACATCTTGCCGCGCTCAATAATTGATGCACTGACGGGACTTGAAATAGACGACGGATCAATTCACCTAATCCGGCAGATCCTGGTCAACAGGAGTGTCGAGGCTACTCTTGAAGGTTCGACTATTTGAAGATACGTTAAGAGGGGCACCCCGCAAGGAGGTGTACTCCCACCACTACTCTGGAACGTGGCGGTTAACAGCCTACTGCGTTCCTTAGAGGATGGTGGCTGTAAGATCATTGCGTACGCAGAAGATGTTGCTATTGCCTTTGTAGGGAAATTCCCACAAACGTTATGCGACCTAATGACAGGAAAGCTTGAAGTTCTGTCGGCCTGGGCGCAAAGGAACGGGCTGGGAGTCAATCCGTCCAAGACAGAGCTCGTGCTGTTTACCAGGAAGGACAAAATACCAAGTCTAAGGCTTCCGAAGCACCTAGGGGAAACACTAGTTCTTAGTGATAGTGCGAAGTACCTAGGCATCACACTAGACAGGAAACTGGACTGAAAGCTGAACACCACAGATAGGACTAGAAAGCGGCAATAGCACTCTATACCTGCCGCAAGGTGGTAGGCCTGAAATGGGGAATGTCCCCTAAGATAGTCAGATGGTTATACACAGCGATCATCAGACCAATCTTATTCTATGGAGTTGTGGTCTGGTGGCCTGCCCTGGACAACTCCTTATGCAGGGAAAGGTTCAGGAAGACGCAGCGCATGGCGGAAGTCGGTATAACAGGCAGTCTACGCACTACGCCTAGCGACGCCCTAGATATCATCCTTGACCGGTGGAACTGATGGAAGTAAAGATAGCCACTCTGGCGGCAATAAGACTGCGGGAGGCGAATCTATGGAGCAAGAATAGTTTTGGTCATACCAGACTGGACCTGCATCACTTCATGCCTGAGGGGGGTACGGATTACTACGTGCCCGTCGACCAACCCACCACTAATTACAAAATCATCATCCCCTCGAGGGAGGATTGGATGCCCGGGACCGGAGGGCTCCATTCATATCTACACAGATGGATCAAAACTTAACGGCCAGGTGGGAGGCGGTTACTTTTGTGAGCATTTGAGCCTAATGAAGTCCTTCAGACTCCCTGACCACTGCAGTGTTTTCCAGGCTTAAGTAGTAGTCATTAGGGAAGCACTGGAGTCTCCAGCACTAAGGGGCAATCGGGGTACAATTCGCATCTTCTCAGATAGTCAGGCAGCGCTCAAGGCACTTGACGGATTCTCGTCCAACTCCAGGACAGTCAAGGATTGTCGAAGATCTCTCAAGGAGATGGCTGAACAGCATGACATCTACCTGATTTGGGTTCCCGGTCACAGGGATCACAAGGGAAACTGCGCTGCAGATGAACTAGCTAGGGCAGGGACAACCAACCCTCTCCTACCGGAGAAAGAACTTGTAGGCATTCCCTTGGCTACTTGCAGGCTAAAGTGCAGGGAGTTTTTTAACCTGGCAGCCAATAGGAAATGGAGTAATATCCAGACCTGTAGAACCTCACGTCTAATCTGGCCGACACGCTCTCAGAAAAGATCGGCGAGACTTATTGCTCTCACCAGACCAGACTGCAGCCTAGCGATTGGGGCAATTACTGAGCACTGGCTGATAGGCGAACACGCGGCTTGCCTGCAAGCAGGCCAGGCTTGCAGTCTCCCACAATAATTTTTGCAGGAGCTGCAGAGATGAAGAGGAGGTAGAATCGGTCACGCACCTCCTATGCCACTGCCCGGCAATCGGTTGCAGCAGACTCAAATACTTCGGGACAGCAGAACTCTCGGACCTTAGCGATCTCTCAGAGATTTCTCCACGTGGACTGGTTGCCTTAATAAAAAGCAGGTTGGGACCATGGGCCGCCACAGGATGTCTAGGCATATATGCATCCTGGTAGATAGGAAGGGGGTGGGGGGGGGGGGGAGCACTTCGGTGAAACCCTTTCCCTAGCGGTAGCACAAGGAGCCCTAGCGGCTCAGGTGGAAGCTGGGGGGTCTTCTATGTCCCCCAAGCATCACCGCCCTAACCTTACCTAACCTAAGGGAATTAGTGCCCAAAGTTCTTTCTCTAGCTCATGATAGGTCTTTGGCCTCACATGGAGGCGAACACAAACTATCGAGAGGATCTCGTTTCAGACTTAAGAGCCTATATAAGCGCTTGTGAGGTTTGCAAATGCCCGAAAACACCTATTTGTGCTATCAGACCTCCTTTATGTAGAGCACCGGAGGTGCTCTCAGAGGTTCTTTCAAAGACTTTTCGTTGATTTTCTCGTGCCCTATCCCAGATCGCGAGGTGGAAACGTGGGCATTTTTATCGTCCATTTCTCAAAGTTTGTTTTTCTTAAACCTGTTGATTCTAGCGCAATTGTGAAGTATCTAGATGGTGATCTGTTTATGACTTTTGGAGTTCGGATTTCGGTCGAAAGCATTTCGAGGATTTATGTAGGAATATCGCATTAATCAAACTCTGACTGCTGTTTATTCACCTCAGGCTAACGCCTCGGAGCGTGTAAACAGATCGATCATATCCGCCATAAGAGCGTATATACGCCCGGATCCGAAGAATTGGGATGAAGTTCTGAATAGGATATCCTGCGCGCTGAGGTCTTCCATACACTCCGGCCTTGGAACAAGTCCGTACTACATGACTTTTGGACAGCATATGGTCACCTCTGGATCAAACTATTCTCTGCTCCGACATTTAAATCTTTTGCACGATCGTTCGCTACGATTTGACAGGCAGGATTCTTTCGAAATAGTTCGCAAACAAGCATGCGAGCAAATGTACAGAAAGCACGATGAAAACAAGAAGCGCGATGATCTCCGCACTCGTAACGTCACGTATACTGAAGGTCAAGAGGTGTATCGACGTAACTTTAAGCAAAGCTGCTTCCAAACTGGATATAACGCCAAATTCGGTCCAATGTTTGTAAAACCTTTGTTTGTAGACCTTCAAGGTCAAGTTGGAGGTACTTACCACGGTAAAGACATTCGACAATAGCTTCAGTCGGAATCAGCCTAGAGCATTCTCTCGATCATACCCTAGTCTGATTTTAGCGGGGAGGTTTTGTACTGGCGACTGAAGCGTCAAAAAAAATTCAAATGGCTAAAAAGACAAATTTTAATTTTTTTAGATTTTTTTTTTATTTGGCCCCAAAGGTACCAAGCTTAGATTACCGATTAGGTAAACAATGCAGCCTCTTATCAGCTGTACCAGGTATGCGCTGGAAAGCTGCATTTAATTATCATGGCGTACTAGCCAACTGACTTAGATTTCCGCTCTGAAATCTTAGGATCGAACCTTCAGAGCAGGAAGACCTGTCCAAGTAAGTTTCTTGCCTTGGCATGTGAGTGACATCGCTCACATAGGTTAAATTCTTTTTGGGTTATTTCTTTAGTCTCCCAGAACTAACCCGCCAACTATATTCCGCCAACCCATTCCCGCGGAATTTTTAGAAGGAAGGAAAGAAAATAGGAACCCATTGGAGACACCGGCCTTATCTAGGAGAACCCACCACCACGTGGATCATCCATCGGCCCGGCATTCAGGCAGAGCAAGCCCTAAGCCGGTCCAGCGAATCAATCCCATCGAGGGATCGGCAACTACGCGGGCCGGCATTCGGTTTTTTTGAAATGTGAAAAGTGGCCAAAAAGCCCAGTGAAAAATGTGAAAATTTAACCTAAAGTCGCCCTAAACCATGTGCCCACTGAAAGAAAAAACCTAAGACAGAAAATATAATGAAAAAATATAAATAATAGTAAAGATCAATGCTAGTGAACTAAAAACAAAACGGAATAAAAAAGGTGTATAAAAAAAAAATTAAAAATGATTTTTTTGCATGTTGTTTTTTCAAAATTTTTTATTTCAATTATATATTATATAAAAACAAGAAAGGAAAGCTAACTTCGGGCGGTTGATACCCTTGCAGTTGAGTCGCAGTCCGCTAGGTGGCGCCACGCATCTTATATTATTAGATATATAGCGGATCGTATATAGTCGGCCGATCCTTATAAAATTTGGCATATTGAATTAATTTGGCCAAAGAGTAATCTGTACCAAGTCCCATTTTTCTAACTTAAAAAACACCAAAGTTATGCCAATTCCGATCGTTCTATGATAGCTATAGGATATAGTCGGCCGATCCTTATGAAATTTTGTACATAAGATATTTTGGTCAAATATAATATGTGTGGAAAGTCTATAATACCATCTGCAAGGGAATAAAAATATGCATCGTAGTGCAATTAAAAAAATTATGCAACGCAGTGCATGGATAAAAAAAATTTTGTTTCCAGCTTGATTTGTTTCTCTTTCTTCCTTTTACGTCAGCTGGTCGTCGCCGGTTTGGCTACGCTGGCTCTCTCTCGAAGGCGCAGGTGGCGGTCGTGCCTCCCACGCTTGACATCTGCTGCTTCTTTCCTGGGCTGGTCTTCGCACTGGTCTTCGGCTTCGTGCATGCGGTATTGCCGCAGAGTTAAGAGGTCCGGGGCAGTCGGTCGGACAGACTTGTGGTCGTTTCGGCAATGGCTTGGGATTATTTGGTTTCGTTCTTTGTTTTTGATTTATAACTTGTAGTTGGATTGCTGACTAAGTTGTGCCTTGTGGTACTCTATTTTGGAGGGTTTCCCTTAAAAATTCAAGCTCATTATAAAGTTTTAGCACCGTCGTCCATGCGGGCGGTGTTGACTGAGCAAATAGCAACCACTTTATGCGGGCTATTCTTTTCTTAATTTTATTTTTTTGACCTCCACGAACCATCACGCACACCCAACTCACTTAGATGCGTTCTTTGTATATCCTCCTTGTATTATTGCCACGATCCGCTTCCCGATCCGCTGCTCCTTGTGACTCTAGTCACGGTCGCCATGAAATACCTGTAATACAATTATTTTGTAGTTCCAATTTTGCTCCTTGTGAATTTTATTCAATTTTCTTAGGGCAGCAATGGTGCTTTTAAGTGGGAAGTGTTTTACAATATTCTTTAAGTTTGGTCTTAATATGCCAAGGGGGTCAAATAGCTTTGATGCCACCGAAAGAATGTAAAACCACTTACTCAATTCAAACCCAGCGTTTCTAAGAACCTGAGTTACTACACACTTAATTGTCTTTAGTCATAATTGTCCCCACGCAACCAGCACCCGTTAACATGTCGTCGACGTAAAAGTCAGAACCAATAACTTTAGTAGCTCGAGGGAATTTCTGTGTTGTGGTCTTACAGGACGCATCAAAAACGACTCGTAATTTGGCCGTTGTACTTTGAGGCCGTAAGACTGACTGGTGAGATGTTATGTACTGTGGAGTTGCAAGAACATGATTCCTTGCCGGGGACATATGACGTAGGGATTCGTATTCTTGTAAAAATTCCAAATACATCTTATTTAAGTTCGGATCTCGAGATAATCTTCTCTGGAGCGACAGAAAACGGCATTGGACTATCTCGAATGAGCGTCACGAAACGCTCGGATCCGACTTAAATGGAAGTCTGTTTTCAAATCGACCTGAAGGGAGTATTCTAGTAGTCTTTCGATTATGTTCATCACACAACTCCTGTTCTGGCGATAACATATTTTAAGAAGATGAAACTTCTTCCAATGAACAGAATTTTTCAAATTATAGTCTGTTGATTCTAATATTTCTTCTTGGCAATTCAGGCTACAGATTCTCGACTTCACCACGATGTGTATCTTGTTAAAATAAACCATTTCTAGGGACAATGCATGCAATGCATGTGAAGTAGAATCATTCGATCATTCGATAAAGCTGGAGGAGGATTTTCTTTTGGTGGTGGTAACGCAAAAACACTGTAAATTGGTGCAAAAGCTTACGGTGCGATATTGTACATATTTGAAATCTACAAGTAGTCGATTTGCACTTCGCGATGGTGTGACCTTTTCGAAGTGAATTTTAACAGAGAGAGGCTGACTTAACAAACTGAAATCTTTGCATTACAGCAAGGCGAGCGAACGGACTGCACTGGTCCAAAAAGTGGTCTTGAGCGTTACAATAACTGCAAGCTGGTTTGGTGTTGAAGCAAGAGGAGGAGAGGAGCAGAGGAGCAAGCTTACAAACTTCTATTTCTTTTGCTTTGGTTAGCCCGTCTCTTCAGCGGACAGGTGCTGGTACCTACGATTCAATTTTTTTTCGAAATCGGACCTTAATCGGAAACGACTTATACAACTTTAAATTCATAATAATTTCCACTGAATTAGGGTGTTGCCAAACTGGGAAGCCGAGCTTGAGTAGGGGCTGCAGAAATTGCAGTAGCTAGACATAAGGATATAACCCTTGCCTTGGTTGATACTAATTCTTCCAGCTCGGCTTCAAATTCATCCATTTCATCTAATTCCTCGATCTGGTCTTGCAACTCATTTGCTTTAGAAATTTTCTGATCTAAAACCTGAAGCCAGCACTCTAGCTCGGTCTTTTCTAGAGAAAGTGATCAAGGTTTCAAACGTTGCTCTAATAAAAAAAATTATATATTTTCTAAAAAGAAGCAAAAGCGATGAATTATAATATTAGTATTATATATTTAAATATGTTTTAATTAATTAAATTAAATTGATTTCGATAAAAAACTAAAACGAAAATAATTAATTAATTTGATGAATATTACTTTTATCAAATTTTTTTTTTTAAATTGTTAAGTTACCGATCGTTTTTGAGAGCTTTAATTAATGTTCAAAATCCAGCATTTAATAACTTTAACAAGCTCCTTAAATTCATATATATAAACACAATTTATTTTTCCAACTTGATGATTTTGTCGATATACAAAATATGGGATATGTGCTTAGGGTTGAAGACCGATCAAAGAATGAGTGACTCGGGAGCGCGGCTTAACGCTTGATGCTGCGGAGCGACCGAGAGATACTGCGAGAAAGCGAGACAAAGCTAGCGCATGACGGCAGATGCAGGTGGCCGATCGAATGCACGAGAGCGGGCGACGAAAATAGGGACATAAAGGTAAAAGAAAGTGACGTCACGAGTTCAATATATTATTGCCGGCCAAACTTTCCGGCGGCTACTTGATCCGACATGGCCGCAGGGCCAAGTCCTTCTCGTACTCGGCGGCAATGCGTTGCAGCTCCGCCTCCCACTTGGTGCTTAGGTCGATCTGCTGCCGCAGTCCGTCGTCCTGCTGCTACAGAGCTTCCTTTGACACCTTCACAATTGGATTGGTGCAGGTTTCCAAACCAAATTTTGGCCGAAGGTTAGTTATGTTGGAGGCAGTTAATTGCGCCGAGTAGTGAGAAAATAGGGGTTGCAAGCTGACTTATACAGAAAACCCATCCGGTTCGCCAGCCGTGAGGTGAATCACAAAAGCAGAGTTAGAGGATGAAAAGGTCTACGCCGTCCTACCGCAAGGTTTGGTGCATTTGATGTCGTCGGTAAATCCATGCTCTCCAAAAGTCCGGCATCTGTGCTCAAGAAAACTGGCGATGGACGTTGGAATGGAATCTAAGGAATCCGATTCAGCTTGCATTTACTTCCACTTAGACTGCGGGGCATCTTCAACCTTCTGCAACAGCACTATGATGCAGCTAGCAATCTGCTTCGTTGTGCCCATGCTTGCCAGGGCTCGTATATGCGAATTAAATTTGTTCGAAAGCTTGCGAAGCCTCGTCGCCGATGCGGATACTAAGGCTGAGGGATGCATTATCTCATTAACATGAGCTTTAAAAATAATCCTGCGATTACTAAACCTTTTGTTTAGCAGTTCCAATGCGATGTCATAATTGTTGTCCGTGAGCTTTAACGATCGAGCAGTCTCCAAGGCAGACTCACTAAGGCGGGACCGCAACCGTTAAAGCTTCTCGACCCGACTTATGAATGGGTTTGTGTCCACTATTTTCGAGAATAGTGACCGAAATTCTAGCGAAATTCAAGAATAGGGACCAGCCCGGACAGCTCCTTGTGTGTGCTCGTCAATTCCGCGACAATGCCCTCCAATTCGCTTAGCCTCAAAAAATCCTCAAAAAGCACAATTACACTTTGACTCAGGAATACTTTCCTGCTGGAGAGGCAGACTCGAAAAACGGATTAATTTTCGGAACATAAAGTTTATTTTAATTCATTTATTTATTGTCAGCTCACGACCCACTGTGCAACTTCTATATAATGGGGACTATATATATAATATATGTATAAGCGATTGTAGCATTCTGCAAACAGCGTATGTATGTAAGACAACAGATGGTAGTATTGGGCGAACAAATCACAAGCCGAATAATGTTTGTTAATGTTTATTTGTTTATGTTTATGTATTTTAAGCAGCTCAAATTTGCACAATCACGTCGGGGTCACCACATGTTCAGTTAACGAGCGTTTTTGGGAGCTTTAATGTTCTTGTTGTAATAAAGCCTCCCAGGTATTCCACAATTAAATAATAAAAGTAGTTTTCTTGATTTTTTTTTGTTTTAAAAAGACTTTTTAATACTTTTCTTATTTTCACTTTCTAACCCAACTGGTCCGTTCCAAGTATGAGACTGAAGTGAAGTAAAAGTCAAGCAATAGAAATTAGAACACCTTTTGTGTCCAGCTTGTGTTTTGTCAAGAATCGTTTGCTTATATAAAGTTAGTGTTTTTCAATAGTTCTAAATATAGGCCTAAATATAACAAGCACTGTTGATTTATAGATATTAATACATTATTTAATTGTTTTAGGTTTATACAAATGAAATATGGATGTTGGCAGTGCCAACTGTAGAATAATTTGATTAGATTAGTACAGGGATGCCCAGTCCCATTGCTCTCGTTCCTCCTTTGTTGTTGGATTGCTCTGTCATATGGGTAGAGCAAAATCATATACGTGTGCTGCTCCCAGTATAGGCAAGGCAAATTACAATAACAATTTTTCGTAGTTTAATAACACTTAAACAGTTTCAACACTTTTCTGGCATTTTGTTGTTGGATTGCCGAAAACTTTTCACTGGAAAAAATCACTTCTTGTTGTGGTTTTGGACAGAATGGTTGACTGTGGAACGATGCATTTTTTCTTTGTCGAAAATTTTCTTTGCGAGCAGCAATGTATTATATGTAATATAATAATAAGCGGAAACAAAAAAATTAATTTGGAAAGGCATTTTATTAAATGCTATGCTAAAGTATCTGCGTCACAAGCCGATATGGAAGCGCAGTAAAAAAAATTCGAAAAATAATTGAGCATATTGAAAATAATTATAATCCTAAAATTAATTCTCAATTTTCCGAAAAAATTTTTTTTTTTTTTTTCTGTTGAAAATGTTACAAAAATTTTTTTCAGTGATACGATAGAAAAAAAAAAAAAAACTATCGCTCATATGTATTTGTGCTTTTGTGCATAGGTATTGGAATTTGCTCTGTCATAAGCAGTGCTTGGGCACCCCTGGATTAGTAGCATAGTAGGTAGTAGCATTAGTAGCATTAGGAGCGAAATAAAAGCTCAGTTGCGCTCTCTGGCGAATTTGCCCCGCTTCGTTGCAATAGATAAGATAGGCTTAAGTTCTTTTGGTTAAAATATAGCGAATTATAACGTTGAGTCGAACGCTTGGTTTTTCTTTTCGTCGTTGTTAAAAATTATAGTGAACAGCAACTTTTAGTATTTTTTGAAAGTGTGAGATAAACTAATCTCAGTAAACATTTTGGCGCACCCGGGTGGGCTTGGTTTACTATACTATGGCTACTATACATAAAGCAACAAGTGAAGTGATACAAAAAAAAAATACATTGAAAACAAAAATAAAAAGTTGCTCGCGACAGTAATGTTCTGAACATTTAAAAACAATAAACAAAAAAAATGTCGCGAAACAACATTTTTATCAACTGGAGTCATCGCCATCCCCATGTCCTGCACCTCGAATGTCCTAGGGAAGTAGCCGCAGGATTAAAGGATCCAAAATCAGAACTGCAGGTATTTGTGCAAAAAATTGAAAGTCGTGAAAAGACAAAATAATAATTGTCTTGTGCTGGAATATTGCACCCTCCTTTTAATTCTTGGCGTATGCGTACTTTAAAAATAGTAGAGCTAAAGTGAATAATAAAGTTATATATAAATTTTATAAAAATATTGCCAATACATAGAAACAATTGCCTGTGGACAAAATAAAGACGCATAAATTATTCCAAAATTACTGTCGCCCCCTACCCTTCGTTTTTGATTTTGTAAATATTTTTCAATACAATAAATAAAGTGCAGCCAAAAATTTATTTTATATATTTGTGCATAAATAATTGGTACATACAAATAGATGCAGAGGTGAACTTTTCGTTTTTGCCTCCCTCCGTTATCCGTTGCTGTATGTATGCACGTATATGCAATTTTGGCGCCTTTTGTTTAACGGAACGCCAAGTGACGCGATACCCTACAATTTGGTTCGATATATTGTTTTCGGGATCACTGGCGAACAAATATTTAAGTGCTCAGTGCCTCGACTATATTTAATTCGACTATTAATTAATTAATTAATTATTGTTTTCGTGAAATTAAATCATTTCAACCAAATCAACCAAATTTGAAATTAATCATTTATTTTTTACTATAAAAAAAAAATAATAATAAAAAATTACAATCCACAGAATTACTTTAAAATAAACATTTTAAGTAAAAGTAATTTCGTATATTAATTAATTATTACTATTTTCGTTGTGTTGAACTATCAGCGTTTTGATTGCGGCCGAATTAATAGACCAGGTTCAATTTTATAATTCAATTTATTATGGGTCAATTTAACCCCAACACAAATTCCGCGGCCGAACCAAAACAATGCCGAATTACAAGTGCACAAACCCTAAAAGCTTGCGCAGAAGCTCCACCAAAACTCCCAAAGTGCATGCGCTACAAAAGAACAACAAAGCGGATGCGAATCTGGGAGAAACAAAGAATATGGAACAGCTGATAACGGGCAATTAGTGGACCGCTGCGGCTAGTTACACTGAGAGACTTAAATAGAAATAATTATGATATTTGATGCTGGCACAAGTCCCAACACGATGATTGTAACGAAATTAAAATTAAAATTTAATTAATTTTATATACATATTAAAATTTTATTTTTTTATTAAATTTTATATAATTTTTAAGTATTTAAATTGCATCGAATTAGCTTCTTTTTAGAAAATAAATAATTATAGAATGGAGAGTAACAAACCAAAAATTAATTCCACGACCCTTCATGATATAAAAAGAAGATTAAATGTTAAAGTAAAAAGCATTCGCCGGATAGAGGAACGTGTAACGAACTGTTTTAGCTATGTTTTGTTCGCAACAAACGCCGCGACTACCTCACAGAGGTTGAGGGTACGTTCCACCGAATTTATAGATTCGACGTGATTGCCCGAGCCCAGAAATAACACGGAATGCTTCGTTTCAATCAAATCCCCTTTATTATCTTCACTTTACAAAGAATAAGAGAATCTCACCGGCTGTTTGGCTCAGCCGACCGACCGCTCGCCCTCCCGTCGGTCCCCGATCCCCGCTCCGGGTTGGTGCCAATACACACGCCCTCCCAAAGCTTGCGCCTGGCAGGTCGTGTGGTCTTGGTGCCTGGCACCGAAACGGCCGACGGTTCCCTTAGTTCGGACTCACGGACTCTGGTTGCGGGGCCTGCGTTGTCGCTGCCGTCATCTGCGCTGGTCTTCTGCTGCCGCTGCTCGTCCGTCGCCGCCGCTCCCTCGTCGTCGCTGCTCCTCTGACGCTGATGCTCCCTCGTCGATGCTGCTGCTTCCTCGTTGTCGCCGTCGCTCCCTCGTCGACGCCTCTGCTGTTACTGCTCCTCCTTAATGGGTGCTGGGGACCTTCGGAATCTTTGGCTCGCTACACTTGCCCTTTCGCCGTGGCCGTGACTCACCTCCCAGGCAAACGCCGACCCCCGGTAGCGTTCGCCACTCGCCTCCAAACACCTGCGTGCCTACGCCCCGCAGGATCTATGGAAGGCCAGAGGTTTGGGCGTCGCGTCTCCTTTGACTCCAGGTGATACGCTGTGCATACGCTCCAGAGCCTGGATCAGGATTCTCTTGACTTTCCCGGGGTGTCCCTGCGTGATTTTACTGTTGGGCTTGAGTTCCCGAGCTGGCTATCCCTCGCCTTACAGGATCACACCTGGATCGAACGGTCAGGAGCAGGCAAGGCGTACGCCAGGCTGATCCGTCGTTGCCGCTACTACACCAGGATACTTGTTGTGTCCGGGAATAACTCCACCCGACTCGTTTACCCTTGGGTCTCACTTTCCCGCGGATCCTTGATCCTTTCCCCTTACTCCTTGCTTGTCTCGCGTACCGCCGCCGGACTTAAACACAGGGGGTCCTTAAGCTATTAATCGAATATCCTTGCTCACTCGCTTAAAAGCCCGCACTTAAGACTGTCGGACTTACCCACGGGGGGTCCTTCAGCCTGTACTCCTACTTCCTCTAAGGAAACTTTCCTACTTGAATGTCTTCAATTTACAAAGAATAAGCGAATCTCACCGGCTGTTTGGCTCCGCCGACCGACCGCTCGCCCTCCCGTCGGTCCCCGATCCCCGCTCCGGGTTGGTGCCAATACACACGCCCTCCCAAAGCTTGCGCCTGGCAGGTCGTGTGGTCTTGGTGCCTGGCGCCGAAACGGCTCACGGTTCCCTTAGTTCGGACTCACGGACTCCGTCGTCTGCGCTGGTCTTCTGCAGCCGCTGCTCGTCCGTCGCCGCCGCTCCCTCGTCGTCGCTGCTCCTCTGACGCTGATGCTCCCTCGTCGATGCTGCTGCTTCCTCGTTGTCGCCGTCGCTCCCTCGTCGTCGCCTCTGCTGTTACTGCTACTTTTCGTGGACCTTCGGAATCTTTGGCTCGCTACACTTGCCCTTTCGCCGTGGCCGGCCCCTAATCCGAGTTAACAGGCCGAGTGACTCACCTCCCAAGCAAACGCCGACCCCCGGTAACGTTCGCCACTCGCCTCCAAACACCTGCGTGCCTACGCCCCGCAGGATCTATGGTAGGCCAGAGGTTTGGGCGTCGCGTCTTCTTTGAATCCAGGTGATACGCTGTGCATACGCTCCAGGCCCTGGATCAGGATTCTCTTGACTTTCCCGGGGTGTCCCTGCGTGGTTGCATGGTGTCCCTGCGCCCAACGAAGGAGCGCACAACAAACAAGAAATATTTTTTTTTAATGCACTGCGTTGCATTATTAATGTACTGCGTTACATTATAGTTATAAACGACTTTATGTAAAATTGAGCGGAACCTTTTCTGCCCAATTAGAAGTGTAGCCCGTAAAGCTATACAAAATAATAGGTAGAAAAACCTGTAAAATTAGATGCAAAGTAATGCAATAAGTAAATATTCTAAAGAAACAGGCAGCTATAATTATATTCCAAATACAATTATTTCAAAAATGGCAATAGTTGACGTTAAGTCGGTGGACTCCACTGCCAACGTTATTAATAAAGTAGAGCCAAACAATATTAACTTTGAATTAATACACACACTATTAATAATAATTGTTGTCATAATGTGTGCAAATTGTTTTTATAAATTATATAACTCTTCAATTTGAATCTCCTCAAAAAGTTCTCTTAGCTCGCCGTCTTTCTTTCTCATTGTTAATCCTGTCAGTATTTGAAATGGGCTGAATCTTGTAGTTCGAGGTGGAGAGTTATTTATTATTTGCTGAACTCTATCTACATGGCGATACCAATTCCCTGGATTGTCTTGACACAACTTGCTTAGCATTGGTATAACGATTTTATGGATTCGTTCTACTTGACCGTTTCCTCTGGGCATCCCTGTGGTTATGTGAAGCAATTGAATGCATTCGCGGCTACAGTACTCCTGAAACGTTCCTGATATAAACGCTGTACCTCTGTCTGTAACAATTCTACAAGGATTACCAAAAATTGCTGCCTGTTTTTCAAGTTTGTTTACTACTTCGTCTGTTCCAGTCGACTTCGTCGGGTAAAGCCAAGTAAATTTAGAAAATCCGTCCACTATTGCTAGTATATGATTGTATTTTTTCTTCGTGTCCGTTAACGGTTCAACATGATCAATGTGATATGTTCCGAGAGGTTCCTGAGCTTTATCGATTGGTGATAGTAAACCTTCTTTGTTCCCTCTTTTTGAATCAACTATCAGGCATTCTACGCAACCTTTAACAATTCTTTCGACATTTTTCTGTATCTCTGGTATGAAGTAAAACCTTTCTAGCATGTCGCGCGTTTTTTTTATATCCGAAATGTCCATCTCTATGTGCCATACTGATTATTTTGTCCTGCATTGAATCGGGTACCACTAACAATTTCTTCACTGTATCCTTGTATAGTATGTCATTATTAAGGAAATAGTCTTCATACTCATTCCCACCTTCCAGAATAGTTTTTACTGCCTTGATCCACTTGTCATTATCCTGTGCTTCAATTATTCTAGATTTTGTTGAATCTTCAATTAAAAAGCACGAAAGGCGGCTGAGAGCATCAACATGTCGCATTTTAGTACCAGCTCTCGGTTCTACGGTAAATTTAAATTCTTGTAAGGCCATAATCCACCTTTCAATTCTGGGTGGTATTTTCTCTTTTTTTACGGTCATCGAAAAAGCACTGCAATCTGTCACTACTTTGAACTTTTTATCTAGCAAGTATACCCTCCATTTCCTAAGAGCATTCACTACGGCTAAAACTTCTAACTCGTATGCACTATATTTCTCTTCGCAAGCATTCGTTTTGCGACTCGTATTATCTACTGGGTGGAACTGCTGATCTTCTGAGTCTTTTTGCATCAACGCGGCGCCGAAACCATATTTGCTTGCGTCTGTATGAACTTCAGTATCTGCTGACGGATCGAAGAATTTCAGCGCGGGTGCTGAGACTAAAAGATTTTTAGCAAACTAAAAGCTAATAATCCTTGGTCATTCAGCTCTATTTCTTCTATAGGTTTGTCGCTTTTCTTCCTTAGCAAGTCTGTCAGTGGCTTGACTGCCAATGAGTAGTCCTTGATAAAGTGTCGCATGTATGAAGTCAGTCCTAAATACCTCTGTAAAGATTGCCTATTTTTTGGGGCTGGAAAATTAACAACTGCTTTTATTTTTTCGTCCGTCGGCGCTATTGTCCCGCTTTCTATCTTATATCCCAGGAAGGTTATGCTACTTTGTAGGATCTGTGCTTTTTCCCATTTTATTCGTAGTCCTGCCTTGGATGCAACTTCTCTAGTGCCTCAACTCCTGCAGCTTCAGTCTTCGTAGAAACAATGATGTTGTCCATGTAGACCACTATTGTTTTAGCTTGGATAAGCTCCCTTAACACAGCAGATATATAGCGAAAAAAAACTGCTGGCGAGTTGGATATACCAAACGGTACAAAGGTAAATTCGTATTGTCCATTGTGCGTCACGAATGCTGTGAATTTCCTAGAGTCAGCCTCTACTGGAACGTGAAAGTATCCGTTCATCATGTCAAGAGTTGTAAATACTTTTGAACCCTGCAGTCTTTCGAGTACGTCGTCTATCAATGCCATCGGAAAATTATCTTTCTTGATCTTTAGATTAAGCTTACGGTAGTCACAGCAAAGTCTTTTCGAACCGTCCTTTTTTGAAACAAGCACCACTAGTGATGCGTACTCAGAGTAACTTGGCGCAATAATTCCTTCCCCTAGCCATTTTTGTATTTGAGCCTCAATCACGCATCTGTTCTCATACGAAGTGCGTCGTGGGAGTTGGCAAACCGGAATGTCGTCTTCTAGAATAATTTTCATACTAACGAGAGATTCGATTGATTTACAGGGCTTGTATTCATTTATCATCATCTCCACCCTATCTTTCACATCGTTCTTCAGATGCGATAGTTTGACTTTATCTACTACTGTCTCCTTTTCAATAATTTCCGTTGCACACAACCCTTTGAATACAAATTCATTTTCCTTCTCTTTAAATTTTACGCCGTTTGAACTAAACATCAGATCCACTGTTTCTAAAACGTCATTTCCCACGATTGCTGGATAATCAAAATCATTGTGCTTTACAATGTGAAAAGTTACATGGAAGCAAACTCCATCTGCCTCTAAATTGGTTTCGAAAGATCCTATCGTCCGTAACTCGCCCTTACCGATACCCTTGAGATATCTCACTTCTGGCTTTATGCTTAAACCGTCGAGAGTTTTAAAAATGTCTTCTCTTATTCTCTTCTTATATTAGCATAAATCACATCCCGAGTCAATCATGGCCGTAAAAACTACTCCTGCCGCTGTTACTTTCTTGTAGGTTAATCCTTCGGATCTTCTAACCCTTAGCATATTAGCCGGTTCATTCTTAATGGAAATATTTGGCATTTTCTGTTCACAGTTTTTCGATATGTGACCCCTTTTAATGCAGTTATAGCACACTACTTCCCCCTTGTAGTCCTTGGCAATATGGCCTTCTTTGTTACACTTGAAACACTTTTTCTGAGAATTTAAGTCTTTCCCTTGAGTCTGTTTACTTTCTTTATAATTAGTCGTCTTATTTCTTATCTTCTCATATACTGTGATCTCATATTTAAGCTCCTTAATCGTTTTTGCCTGATATAAACCTGCCTTGTTCATTCTCCCATCGGGTATTCCATCTACAAAATAGGATATTAAACTCTCCTCATCGATTTTAATCGTCTTGCCTATCTCCATTAAGCTGTAAAGGTATTCGATACATGTTTCTCTTGCCTGCTTCTGTCTTTGCTTTAGAATCTTATGAATTTCGGCAGCGCACAACTTTTTGCCGAACTCATCTTGTAGCACCTCTTTAAGTTTAATCCAACCTCTAACACCCGTCTGACTCTTAATGTAAAGCTTAGCAGCCCCAGCTAAAAGCTGTTTCGCGTATATATATTTTTGTAGCTCAACAGTAAATGCAACGTCTTCAAAATCAGACACCCAATGATTTTCGTCTTCTTGTTCCGACCCTGAAAACGAAGAAACACTGTCCTGCACATCTCTTAAAGTAAACCTTGAACTAAACATCTGCGGTGCTTCTTGGTATGCCGACGAGTTTACGCTCTCTGCATCTTCGTTACTTCGTTCTTCCACGTTATTCATTGCTTCAAGTCCAAAATGCTCAAACAACCGATCTTGCAATGCTTTCTTTAACCCTGTCGTTTGCAAGTTCAGTTCAGAGAGTTTTGCTCTTAAGTTTTGCACAGTCATTCTTAAAATTTCTTCAGCATCCATCGTTATGCGTTTAAGTCGTTCACAAAAGTCTTATGATTACGAATTTCACAGAAGTACAATGTTTTACAAAATTTCTTTTCTTAAAATTAGCGTTTAACAAAAAACAATGAATGTATTGATTGAGTTTCTGGATTTTCTCTCGGTCACCCAAGCCAATTGGATTTGGCTGACTTCGTCGATGTCTGTCGTTTCTTTGGAATAAATGTGGTCACCGAGCTCTTTGTTGCTCGCCGTTGGATTGATTCTCGGAGTTCCTTTCCCGTGTGGGTACCGCGCGTTGCACTCGTTGATGTTTCTGCTTTTCTTCTCGTCGTCTCTTCGTTTGCAGCTTCTTCTCTCTTCTCGTCGTCCAATTCGTTTGCGGCTTCTTATTTTTTCTCGGAACCGAACTTCGTTTCTGCTTTTTCGTCGAATTTTCGTTTTGTGGTTTCTTACTAAATTTTATCCGTTCCTCGTGTGGATAAAACTTAGCTGTCGTAGTTTTTGATACCGAGGGCCATCAATTGCCCAGATGTATTCTTCCTCGTTTCACAATTGCTCTGCCATCAAATTCCTTTTAGAGCATTCTCGTCTCTACAGAAATTAATAATATAACATCAACTGCACATCATCACCAAACATTGGGGACAATGGAAAGAAGCCACAGAACATTTAACGAATACGTTAGATCATACGTTTTGTCAGATAAAACAGACTGTAATGTTTGGCTTATATACTTTACATATTGTTTCAATACAACACCCTCCGTTGTACATGGATACTGTCCATATGAACTAGTGTTTAGTAAAACCCCAACCTAAAACATTAAATTCAATAGCAGTGAATATATTACACCACTGTATCACGTAGAAAACTTTGCAAAAGAATCAAAGAATTAGAAAAGCGAGAACTACCAACCACAGACCAAGTAGAGTTGGAAGATTTAGACTCTGATAGATTAGAAATAGAAGAAAAAGACCTAAACAATCTAACTATACCCGCAGTTCTCTTGCAATCTGAATTATCAGACCAAGACGAAGAGGATATAGATTCCAACAACATAATAGACCAAAAACCTATTATAATGGCAGACGAAACAATTGCCCAACGGGCATACATAAAAGATATTTCAAATGCCATCCTAGAGTTCAATGGCCAAAAACTAAATCTTCAAAAATTTATCACAGCCTTGAATTTGGTGAATTTAACAAAAGGCACATTTAAACATATAGCGGTTGAAGTAATTAAATCAAAAATTGTAGGATCAACCCTATATAAAGTCCAAAATGAAACCACTAAAAATGGAATAATTAAAAAACTCAAAGACAGTATAATCGGAGAAACATCAGATGTCATCAAAGCAAAAATGTCAAAAACACTTCAAAAAGGTAAAACAGCTGGAAAGTTCACAAGTGAAATCGAAAACTTGCGAAAGCTTCTTGAAGCATCGTATATCGATGAGGGGTTGCCAGCCGAACATGCTGATAAATTCAGCACAAAAGAGGCAATCAACACAATGACTAAAAATTGTGAACATGGACGCCTTAAAACAGTACTAGAAGCAGGCATTTTTCAACAATGAACGAAGCCATCGCTAAGTACATACAATGTAGTACTGACATGACAGGCAATCCAAGTACAATCCTATATAACCGAAGAGGACAACCCTACCACAATAACAACTTCAGAGGAAATTACCGCGGAAGAGGTTACGGAAGAGGTTATTATAACAATAATTACCACCAAATCAACGGTTATAACCAAACTAATGGGTATAACCCAAACTATAATAACCACACCAATAATTATAGAGGTCGTGGAAATTCTAGAGGTAACAACCGTGGTGGAAATAACGGCTACAATAACAGTAACACTGGTGGAAATACCAATTCCCATGTTCGAACTGTTGAATCCCAGCAGGAAAACTAAAGACTTCCCTTAAGAAAAAGCCACAAAACTTACAACTGTATAAAATAAACCTCAGCATCAATATTCATGTAACCATTAAAAATTACGTTACAAAAACATCCCTAACTCTGTTATTAGATACAAGCTCAGACATTAGCATTTTAAAAATAAATTCAGATCAATATAATTAAGTAGATTCAACAAAAACCATAGCAATGTCTGGTATAGGAGAAGTACTATTCAATCTCAAGGTTTAACTTTTGTAGAAATTCAAACAGGAAAATTCATAATTCCATTTCATTTTCATTTAGTAAACAATGACTTCCCAATACCATGTGATGGCATATTGGGAATGGATTTCATAAAGAGGTTCAATTGTCAACTAGATTTTCAAATAGATCAAGATTGGTTAATAGCAAGACCATCAATATTCCAATTACGCATTCAAATAATAAAAACTTATTTATCCCAGCACGATCCGAAGTCGTGAGACAAATTAAAAAAATAACCACCCACAAAGAAGTCCCTATTAAAAATCAGTGTATAGATGAGATTAAAATATAGTATGATATATAGTATGAAATATAGTATATGAGATTAAAATATATAGAGATTATAATATATAGATTAAAAATCAGTGTATAGATGAAGGCATCATTATAGCCAGCACTATAACTGATTCAAGCAACACATTTGTCCGAATATTAAATACGACCGATAAAAATAAAATTATAAACATTTCCAAAATAAAGAACGAACCATTGGAAAATTATCAAATTGTCCAAAGCAACGAAACTAAAACAAGAAAAGAAGATGTCCTTTCAAAATTAACGAAAAATTTTCCTACAATGTATAAAAGCACCCTCACCAAACTATGTACCGAATTTACAGATATATTCGGATTAGAAACCGAGCCAATTTCAGCAAATAACTTCCATAAACAGAAGCTGAGATTAAAAGATTTTACACCAGTCTACATTAAAAACTATCGAACACCACATAGCCAAAAAGATGAAATAAACAAACAAGTAGAAAAGCTAATAAAAGATGTAGGGTTGTACTAATTATATTTTATTATATTCTTTTGGGTAACGCATACAAAGAAAATGAATGTTTTATTTAATAATATCGCGACTTTCGCACTCGATGGGCTTCGGTAGCTTTTTTCCCGCGTCTTCTCTTTTCTGCGTTCAACTCTCTTCTTCTTCCCAAACGACAGTGTTGTATATCATTGTCTTTGGATTGGTGTTTGGCAAATTGGTATTTTCTTAAGTGTGGCCCTTTCTATAAGCCATCCTGATTTTTCATTCGACCCCGAATGAACTCCATTTGTTCATATACTCTGCCGATGTTGTTGTTTTCTTTGGTCCTTCGTGATTTCCCTCTTTTATAACTTCATATCGACCGTGATTTAGTTTTTCTGTAATTTTATAAGGGCCGAAAAATTTTTGCCTAAGCTTCATGCCTGTTCCGTATTGTGTCCTTTTTATAGCTACTAACTCGCCTACTTTATAATTCGAATCTTCCCTTCTCTTCTCATTGAAATATTTTCTGTTTTCTTGCTGAACCTTTTCAATATTTTGTTGCGCCTGCTGACGTATATCTTCCCTATTATCGTTTAACTCTTCAATTTGAATCTCCTCAAAAAGTTCTCTTAGCTCGCCGTCTTTCTTTCTCACTGTTAATCCTGTCAGTATTTGAAATGGGCTGAATCTTGTAGTTCGAGGTGGAGAGTTATTTATTATTTGCTGAACTCTATCTACATGGCGATACCAATTCCCTGGATTGTCTTGACACAACTTGCTTAGCATTGGTATAACGATTTTATGGATTCGTTCTACTTGACCGTTTCCTCCGGGCATCCCTGTGGTTATGTGAAGCAATTGAATGCATTCGCGGCTACAGTACTCCTGAAACGTTCCTGATATAAACGCTGTACCTCTGTCTGTAACAATTCTACGAGGATTACCAAAAATTGCTGCCTGTTTTTCAAGTTTGTTTACTACTTCGTCTGTTCCAGTCGACTTCGTCGGGTAAAGCCAAGTAAATTTAGAAAATCCGTCCACTATTGCTAGTATATGATTGTATTTTTTCTTCGTGTCCGTTAACGGTCCAACATGATCAATGTGATATGTTCCGAGAGGTTTCTGAGCTTTATCGATTGGTGATAGTAAACCTTCTTTATTCCCTCTTTTTGAATCAACTATCAGGCATTCTACGCAACCTTTAACAATTCTTTCGACATTTTTCTGTATCTCTGGTATGAAGTAAAACCTTTCTAGCATGTCGCGCGTTTTTTTTATATCCGAAATGTCCATCTCTATGTGCCATACTGATTATTTTGTCCTGCATTGAATCGGGTACCACTAACAATTTCTTCACTGTGTCCTTGTATAGTATGTCATTATTAAGGAAATAGTCTTCATACTCATTCCCACCTTCCAGAATAGTTTTTACTGCCTTGATCCACTTGTCATTATCCTGTGCTTCAATTATTCTAGATTTTGTTGAATCTTCAATTAAAAAGCACGAAAGGCGGCTGAGAGCATCAACATGTCGCATTTTAGTACCAGCTCTCGGTTCTACGGTAAATTTAAATTCTTGTAAGGCCATAATCCACCTTTCAATTCTGGGTGGTATTTTCTCTTTTTTTACGGTCATCGAAAAAGCACTGCAATCTGTCACTACTTTGAACTTTTTATCTAGCAAGTATACCCTCCATTTCCTAAGAGCATTCACTACGGCTAAAACTTCTAACTCGTATGCACTATATTTCTCTTCGCAAGCATTCGTTTTGCGACTCGTATTATCTACTGGGTGGAACTGCTGATCTTCTGAGTCTTTTTGCATCAACGCGGCGCCGAAACCATATTTGCTTGCGTCTGTATGAACTTCAGTATCTGCTGACGGATCGAAGAATTTCAGCGCGGGTGCTGAGACTAAAAGATTTTTAGCAAACTAAAAGCTAATAATCCTTGGTCATTCAGCTCTATTTCTTCTATAGGTTTGTCGCTTTTCTTCCTTAGCAAGTCTGTCAGTGGCTTGACTGCCAATGAGTAGTCCTTGATAAAGTGTCGCATGTATGAAGTCAGTCCTAAATACCTCTGTAAAGATTGCCTATTTTTTGGGGCTGGAAAATTAACAACTGCTTTTATTTTTTCGTCCGTCGGCGCTATTGTCCCGTTTTCTATCTTATATCCCAGGAAGGTTATGCTACTTTGTAGGATCTGTGCTTTTTCCCATTTTATTCGTAGTCCTGCCTTGGATGCAACTTCTAAATCCTTCTCTAGTGCCTCAACTCCTGCAGCTTCAGTCTTCGTAGAAACAATGATGTTGTCCATGTAGACCACTATTGTCTTAGCTTGGATAAGCTCCCTTAACACAGCAGATAATAGCGACAAAAAACTGCTGGCGAGTTGGATATACCAAACGGTACAAAGGTAAATTCGTATTGTCCATTGTGCGTCACGAATGCTGTGAATTTCCTAGAGTCAGCCTCTACTGGAACGTGAAAGAATCCGTTCATCATGTCAAGAGTTGTGAATACTTTTGAACCCTGCAGTCTTTCGAGAACGTCGTCTATCAATGCCATCGGAAAATTATCTTTCTTGATCTTTAGATTAAGCTTACGGTAGTCACAGCAAAGTCTTTTCGAACCGTCCTTTTTTGAAACAAGCACCACTAGTGATGCGTACTCAGAGTAACTTGGCGCAATAATTCCTTCCCCTATCCATTTCTGTATTTGAGCCTCAATCACGCATCTGTTCTCATACGAAGTGCGTCGTGGGCGTTGGCAAACCGGAATGTCGTCTTCTAGAATAATTTTCATACTAACGAGAGATTCGATTGATTTACAGGGCTTGTATTCATTTATCATCATCTCCACCCTATCTTTCACATCGTTCTTCAGATGCGATAGTTTGACTTTATCTACTACTGTCTCCTTTTCAATAATTTCCGTTGCACACAACCCTTTGAATACAAATTCATTTTCCTTCTCTTTAAATTTTACGCCGTTTGAACTAAACATCAGATCCACTGTTTCTAAAACGTCATTTCCCACGATTGCTGGATAATCAAAATCATTGTGCTTTACAATGTGAAAAGTTACATGGAAGCAAACTCCATCTGCCTCTAAATTGGTTTCGAAAGATCCTATCGTCCGTAACTCGCCCTTACCGATACCCTTGAGATATCTCACTTCTGGCTTTATGCTTAAACCGTCGAGAGTTTTAAAAATGTCTTCTCTTATTCTCTTCTTATATTAGCATAAATCACATCCCGAGTCAATCATGGCCGTAAAAACTACTCCTGCCGCTGTTACTTTCTTGTAGGTTAATCCTTCGGATCTTCTAACCCTTAGCATATTAGCCGGTTCATTCTTAATGGAAATATTTGGCATTTTCTGTTCACAGTTTTTCGATATGTGACCCCTTTTAATGCAGTTATAGCACACTACTTCCCCCTTGTAGTCCTTGGCAATATGGCCTTCTTTGTTACACTTGAAACACTTTTTCTGAGAATTTAAGTCTTTCCCTTGAGTCTGTTTACTTTCTTTATAATTAGTCGTCTTATTTCTTATCTTCTCATATACTGTGATCTCATATTTAAGCTCCTTAATCGTTTTTGCCTGATATAAACCTGCCTTGTTCATTCTCCCATCGGGTATTCCATCTACAAAAAAGGATATTAAACTCTCCTCATCGATTTTAATCGTCTTGCCTATCTCCATTAAGCTGTAAAGGTATTCGATACATGTTTCTCTTGCCTGCTTCTGTCTTTGCTTTAGAATCTTATGAATTTCGGCAGCGCACAACTTTTTGCCGAACTCATCTTGTAGCACCTCTTTAAGTTTAATCCAACCTCTAACACCCGTCTGACTCTTAATGTAAAGCTTAGCAGCCCCAGCTAAAAGCTGTTTCGCGTATATATATTTTTGTAGCTCATCCCAGCCAACAGTAAATGCAACGTCTTCAAACTCAGACACCCAATGATTTTCGTCTTCTTGTTCCGACCCTGAAAACGAAGAAACACTGTCCTGCACATCTCTTAAAGTAAACCTTGAACTAAACATCTGCGGTGCTTCTTGGTATGCCGACGAGTTTACGCTCTCTGCATCTTCGTTACTTCGTTCTTCCACGTTATTCATTGCTTCAAGTCCAAAATGCTCAAACAACCGATCTTGCAATGCTTTCTTTAACCCTGTCGTTTGCAAGTTCAGTTCAGAGAGTTTTGCTCTTAAGTTTTGCACAGTCATTCTTAAAATTTCTTCAGCATCCATCGTTATGCGTTTAAGTCGTTCACAAAAGTCTTATGATTACGAATTTCACAGAAGTACAATGTTTTACAAAATTTCTTTTCTTAAAATTAGCGTTTAACAAAAAACAATGAATGTATTGATTGAGTTTCTGGATTTTCACTCGCTCACCCAAGTCAATTGGATTTGGCTGACTTCGTCGATGTCTGTCGTTTCTTTGGAATAAATGTGGTCACCGAGCTCTTTGTTGCTCGCCGTTGGATTGATTCTCGGAGTTCCTTTCCCGTGTGGGTACCGCGCGTTGCACTCGTTGATGGTTCTGCTTTTCTTCTCGTCGTCTCTTCGTTCCTCTCTTTTATCCGTTCCTCGTGTGGATAAAACTTAGCTGTCGTAGTTTTTGATACCGAGGGCCATCAATTGCCCAGATGTATTCTTCCTCGTTTCACAATTGCTCTGCCATCAAATTCCTTTTAGAGCATTCTCGTCTCTACAGAAATTAATAATATAACATCAACTGCACATCATCACCAAACATTGGGGACAATAGAAAGAAGCCACAGAACATTTAACGAATACGTTAGATCATACGTTTTGTCAGATAAAACAGACTGTAATGTTTGGCTTATATACTTTACATATTGTTTCAATACAACACCCTCCGTTGTACATGGATACTGTCCATATGAACTAGTGTTTAGTAAAACCCCAACCTTAAACATTAAATTCAATAGCAGTGAATATATTACACTACTGTATCACGTAGAAAACTTTGCAAAAGAATCAAAGAATTAGAAACGCGAGAACTACCAACCACATACCAAGTAGAGTTGGAAGATTTAGACTCTGATAGATTAGAAATAGAAGAAAAAGACCTAAACAATCTAAATATAAACTAATGGGTATAACCCAAACTATAATAACCACACCAATAATTATAAAGGTCGTGGAAATTCTAGAGGTAACAACCGTGGTGGAAATAACGGCTACAATAACAGTAACACTGGTGGAAATACCAATTCCCATGTTCGAACTGTTGAATCCCAGCAGGAAAACTAAAGACTTCCCTTAAGAAAAAGCCACAAAACTTACAACTGTATAAAATAAACCTCAGCATCAATATTCATGTAACCATTAAAAATTACGTTACAAAAACATCCCTAACTCTGTTATTAGATACAAGCTCAGACATTAGCATTTTAAAAATAAATTCAGATCAATATAATTAAGTAGATTCAACAAAAACCATAGCAATGTCTGGTATAGGAGAAGTACTATTCAATCTCAAGGTTTAACTTTTGTAGAAATTCAAACAGGAAAATTCATAATTCCATTTAATTTTCATTTAGTAAACAATGACTTCCCAATACCATGTGATGGCATATTGGGAATGGATTTCATAAAGAGGTTCAATTGTCAACTAGATTTTCAAATAGATCAAGATTGGTTAATAGCAAGACCATCAATATTCCAATTACGCATTCAAATAATAAAAACTTATTTATCCCAGCACGATCCGAAGTCGTGAGACAAATTAATAAAATAACCACCTACAAAGAAGTCCCTATTAAAAATCAGTGTATAGATGAAGGCATCATTATAGCCAGCACTATAACTGATTCAAGCAACACATTTGTCCGAATATTAAATACGACCGATAAAAATAAAATTATAAACATTTCCAAAATAAAGAACGAACCATTGGAAAATTATCAAAATGTCCAAAGCAACGAAACTAAAACAAGAAAAGAAGATGTCCTTTCAAAATTAACGAAAAATTTTCCTACAATGTATAAAAGCACCCTCATCAAACTATGTACCGAATTTACAGATATATTCGGATTAGAAACCGAGCCAATTTCAGCAAATAACTTCTATAAACAGAAGCTGAGATTAAAAGATTTTACACCAGTCTACATTAAAAACTATCGAACACCACATAGCCAAAAAGATGAAATAAACAAACAAAAGCTAATAAAAGATGTAGGGTTGTACTAATTATATTTTATTATATTCTTTTGGGTAACGCATACAAAGAAAATGAATGTTTTATTTAATAATATCGCGACTTTCGCACTCGATGGGCTTCGGTAGCTTTTTTCCCGCGTCTTCTCTTTTCTGCGTTCAACTCTCTTCTTCTTCCCAAACGACAGTGTTGTATATCATTGTCTTTGGATTGGTGTTTGGCAAATTGGTATTTTCTTAAGTGTGGCCCTTTCTATAAGCCATCCTGATTTTTCATTCGACCCCGAATGAACTCCATTTGTTCATATACTCTGCCGATGTTGTTGTTTTCTTTGGTCCTTCGTGATTTTTTTCTTTTATAACTTCATATCGACCGTGATTTAGTTTTTCTGTAATTTTATAAGGGCCGAAAAATTTTGGCCTAAGCTTCATGCCTGTTCCGTATTGTGTCCTTTTTATAGCTACTAACTCGCCTACTTTATAATTCGAATCTTCCCTTCTCTTCTCATTGAAATATTTTCTGTTTTCTTGCTGAACCTTTTCAATATTTTGTTGCGCCTGCTGACGTATATCTTCCCTATTATCGTTTAACTCTTCAATTTGAATCTCCTCAAAAAGTTCTCTTAGCTCGCCGTCTTTCTTTCTCACTGTTAATCCTGTCAGTATTTGAAATGGGCTGAATCTTGTAGTTCGAGGTGGAGAGTTATTTATTATTTGCTGAACTCTATCTACATGGCGATACCAATTCCCTGGATTGTCTTGACACAACTTGCTTAGCATTGGTATAACGATTTTATGGATTCGTTCTACTTGACCGTTTTCTCTGGGCATCCCTGTGGTTATGTGAAGCAATTGAATGCATTCGCGGCTACAGTACTCCTGAAACGTTCCTGATATAAACGCTGTACCTCTGTCTGTAACAATTCTACGAGGATTACCAAAAATTGCTGCCTGTTTTTCAAGTTTGTTTACTACTTCGTCTGTTCCAGTCGACTTCGTCGGGTAAAGCCAAGTAAATTTAGAAAATCCGTCCACTATTGCTAGTATATGATTGTATTTTTTCTTCGTGTCCGTTAACGGTCCAACATGATCAATGTGATATGTTCCGAGAGGTTCCTGAGCTTTATCGATTGGTGATAGTAAACCTTCTTTATTCCCTCTTTTTGAATCAACTATCAGGCATTCTACGCAACCTTTAACAATTCTTTCGACATTTTTCTGTATCTCTGGTATGAAATAAAACCTTTCTAGCATGTCGCGCGTTTTTTTTATATCCGAAATGTCCATCTCTATGTGCCATACTGATTATTTCGTCCTGCATTGAATCGGGTACCACTAACAATTTCTTGTACCACTAACACTGTATCCTTGTATAGTATGTCATTATTAAGGAAATAGTCTTCATACTCATTCCCACCTTCCAGAATAGTTTTTACTGCCTTGATCCACTTTTCATTATCCTGTGCTTCAATTATTCTAGATTTTGTTGAATCTTCAATTAAAAAGCACGAAAGGCGGCTGAGAGCATCAACATGTCGCATTTTAGTACCAGCTCTCGGTTCTACGGTAAATTTAAATTCTTGTAAGGCCATAATCCACCTTTCAATTCTGGGTGGTATTTTCTCTTTTTTTACTGTCATCGAAAAAGCACTGCAATCTGTCACTACTTTGAACTTTTTATCTCCATTTCCTAAGAGCATTCACTACGGCTAAAACTTCTAACACGTATGCACTATATTTCTCTTCGCAAGCATTCGTTTTGCGACTCATATACTCTACTGGGTGGAACTGCTGATCTTCTGAGTCTTTTTGCATCAACGTGGCGCCGAAACCATATTTGCTTGCGTCTGTATGAACTTCAGTATCTGCTGACGGATCGAAGAATTTCAGCGCGGGTGCTGAGACTAAAAGATTTTTAGCAAACTAAAAGCTAATAATCCTTGGTCATTCAGCTCTATTTCTTCTCTAGGTTTGTCGCTTTTCTTCCTTAGCAAGTCTGTCAGTGGCTTGACTGCCAATGAGTAGTCCTTGATAAAGTGTCGCATGTATGAAGTCAGTCCTAAATACCTTTGTAAAGATTGCCTATTTTTTGGGGCTGGAAAATTAACAACTGTTTTTATTTTTTCGTCCGTCGGCGTTATTGTCCCGTTTTCTATCTTATATCCCAGGAAGGTTATGCTACTTTGTAGGATCTGTGCTTTTTCCCATTTTATTCGTAGTCCTGCCTTGGATGCAACTTCTCTAGTGCCTCAACTCCAGCAGCTTCAGTCTTCGTAGAAACAATGATGTTGTCCATGTAGACCACTATTGTTTTAGCTTGGATAAGCTCCCTTAACACAGCAGATATATAACGACAAAAAACTGCTGGCGAGTTGGATATACCAAACGGTACAAAGGTAAATTCGTATTGTCCATTGTGCGTCACGAATGCTGTGAATTTCCTAGAGTCAGCCTCTACTGGAACGTGAAAGAATCCGTTCATCATGTCAAGAGTTGTAAATACTTTTGAACCCTGCAGTTTTTCGAGAACGTCGTCTATCAATGCCATCGGAAAATTATCTTTCTTGATCTTTAGATTAAGCTTACGGTAGTCACAGCAAAGTCTTTTCGAACCGTCCTTTTTTGAAACAAGCACCACTAGTGATGCGTACTCAGAGTAACTTGGCGCAATAATTCCTTCCCCTAGCCATTTCTGTATTTGAGCCTCAATCACGCATCTGTTCTCATACGAAGTGCGTCGTGGGAGTTGGCAAACCGGAATGTCGTCTTCTAGAATAATTTTCATACTAACGAGAGATTCGATTGATTTACAGGGCTTGTATTCATTTATCATCATCTCCACCCTATCTTTCACATCGTTCTTCAGATGCGATAGTTTGACTTTATCTACTATTGTCTCCTTTTCAATAATTTCCGTTGCACACAACCCTTTGAATACAAATTCATTTTCCTTCTCTTTAAATTTTACGCCGTTTGAACAAAACATCAGATCCACTGTTTCTAAAACGTCATTTCCCACGATTGCTGGATAATGAAAATCATTGTGCTTTACAATGTGAAAAGTTACAGGGAAGCAAACTCCATCTGCCTCTAAATTGGTTTCGAAAGATCCTATCGTCCGTAACTCGCCCTTACCGATACCCTTGAGATATCTCACTTCTGGCTTTATGCTTAAACCGTCGAGAGTTTTGAAAATGTCTTCTCTTATTAAGCATAAATCACATCCCGAGTCAATCATGGCCGTAAAAACTACTCCTGCCGCTGTTACTTTCTTGTAGGTTAATCCTTCTGATCTTCTAACCCTTAGCATATTAGCCGGTTCATTCTTAATGGAAATATTTGGCATTTTCTGTTCACAGTTTTTCGATATGTGACCCCTTTTAATGCAGTTATACACTACTTCCCCCTTGTAGTCCTTGGCAATATGGCCTTCTTTGTTACACTTGAAACACTTTTTCTGAGAATTTAAGTCTTTCCCTTGAGTCTGTTTACTTTCTTTATAATTAGTCGTCTTATTTCTTATCTTCTCATATACTGTGATCTCATATTTAAGCTCCTTAATCGTTTTTGCCTGATATAAACCTGCCTTGTTCATTCTCATATTAACCTCTCCTCATCGATTTTAATCGTCTTGCCTATCTCCATTAAGCTGTAAAGGTATTCGATACATGTTTCTCTTGCCTGCTTCTGTCTTTGCTTTAGAATCTTATGAATTTCGGCAGTGCACAACTTTTTGCCGAACTCATCTTGTAGCACCTCTTTAAGTTTAATCCAACCTCTAACACCCGTCTGACTCTTAATGTAAAGCTTAGCAGCCCCAGCTAAAAGCTGTTTCGCGTATATATATTTTTGTAGCTCATCCCAGCCAACGGTAAATGCAACGTCTTCAAACTCAGACACCCAATGATTTTCGTCTTCTTGTTCCGACCCTGAAAACGAAGAAACACTGTCCTGCACATCTCTTAAAGTAAACCTTGAACTAAACATCTGCGGTGCTTCTTGGTATGCCGACGAGTTTACGCTCTCTGCATCTTCGTTACTTCGTTCTTCCACGTTATTCATTGCTTCAAGTCCAAAATGCTCAAACAACCGATCTTGCAATGCTTTCTTTAACCCTGTCGTTTGCAAGTTCAGTTCAGAGAGTTTTGCTCTTAAGTTTTGCACAGTCATTCTTAAAATTTCTTCAGCATCCATCGTTATGCGTTTAAGTCGTTCACAAAAGTCTTATGATTACGAATTTCACAGAAGTACAATGTTTTACAAAATTTCTTTTCTTAAAATTAGCGTTTAACAAAAAACAATGAATGTATTGATTGAGTTTCTGGATTTTCACTCGCTCACCCAAGTCAATTGGATTTGGCTGACTTCGTCGATGTCTGTCGTTTCTTTGGAATAAATGTGGTCACCGAGCTCTTTGTTGCTCGCCGTTGGATTGATTCTCGGAGTTCCTTTCCCGTGTGGGTACCGCGCGTTGCACTCGTTGATGGTTCTGCTTTTCTTCTCGTCGTCTCTTCGTTCCTCTCTTTTATCCGTTCCTCGTGTGGATAAAACTTAGCTGTCGTAGTTTTTGATACCGAGGGCCATCAATTGCCCAGATGTATTCTTCCTCGTTTCACAATTGCTCTGCCATCAAATTCCTTTTAGAGCATTCTCGTCTCTACAGAAATTAATAATATAACATCAACTGCACATCATCACCAAACATTGGGGACAATAGAAAGAAGCCACAGAACATTTAACGAATACGTTAGATCATACGTTTTGTCAGATAAAACAGACTGTAATGTTTGGCTTATATACTTTACATATTGTTTCAATACAACACCCTCCGTTGTACATGGATACTGTCCATATGAACTAGTGTTTAGTAAAACCCCAACCTTAAACATTAAATTCAATAGCAGTGAATATATTACACCACTGTATCACGTAGAAAACTTTGCAAAAGAATTAAAATTCAGTCTCGAAAACGCTTATAAAAGAGCGAGAATGATGATTGAACAAAATTAGCAAAAACAAAAAGAAATCTATGATAAAAGATCAAATGATTTAAAATTAAAAATAGGAGATAAAGTTTTATTAAAAAACAAAGTAGGGCATAAATTAGACTTTAAGTATACAGGACCCTATAAGGTAGAAAGTATAGGAGAACGAGATAACATAACAATCTCAAACGTAAAGAATAAAAATCAAACAGTTCATAAAGATAGATTAAAGAAATTCTATTCATAATTCTATGGTGGCCACCAATAAATCAATAAGAAAACTATTTTTTCTGAGAAATTTTACATATGACAATAATGCAAACAATATTAAAACATAATTTTTTTTGTTTAAATTTTTCTAAAATTCTAGATTTTAATCATAAAATATAAATGAATCATATATTACTAAAATTTAATTAAAACATATTAAGAAAATCTTTAAACTCTACACTAAATATATATAATCAATAGATAATAAGTTAATTCAAAATAACTCCATTTTATGACGTTTTTTTAAAAAAAGGAGGGAGATGTAGTATGCATGGGTCATTATAGGAAGCATCCACTGTAGCAATACAATATTGTGCTACAGTGTTGTTATATAAACATAATGCCCCGGCCAAATAGCCAGTTATATACATATGCCTTAAAGCCTCACTCCTGGGAAGTGCATTGGTCAGCAAATTCCCATGAGTTGACAACGCATACAAATGAGCCATGCATACTTACACCCTTACGCTCGGGCCGCTACCAGCCTTATATACGAGCATAGAAATATATATGTATATGAATATAGCCGCGACTGATCGCTGCCGAGCTTTTGTAGGCAGCGCAGCCGCGAGCAACAGAATATCAAATCACTCTGGATTTGACTTTTAAAGAATAAAGTTTACATGGCAAAAACCCAAAAACACAATAAAGATTATATGTTGAACTAAAGTTACAGGGCTCTCGCGAGATTATTTGGATGTACTGATAGCCTGTTGTAGTACTTTGTTGTAATTTGTGCTATCTCTTCTTTGACGAGTGGTATGTCAAGGTCCCTGTAAATGTTTGCATTCCGAACGTACCATGGTGCCCCGGCGATGGTTTTTAGAATTTTTGACTGTGTTCTTTGCACACTGCTGTTACTGGCATTCCCCCACAACTGAGAGCCGTACATCCTGATTGGTTTCAGAACTGTGTTGTAAAGGAGTACCTTATAGTCCAGGCTAAAGGGCGAACGGCAATTGATAAGCCAGTGGAGGTGGCTGGCTTTGAGCTTTAAATGAGTTCTTTTGGCTTCAATGTGGCTGCGCCAAGTAAGACGTCTATCGAGGTGTACGCCAAGATATGTCACTTCATTTGCTACCGGAACCACTGTGTTGTTTAGAATAAGTGGGGGGCAGTCTTGCCTATTAAGTGTGAACGTTAGGTGTTTGCATTTTTGTTCGTTAACTTTGATTTGCCAGTCGGATAGCCATTTCTCCACTGCCACCAGGTGTTTAGCAAGTTGCGCGTTGCTTGCTTGGGTCATCTCGATCTGCTTAGGATCGCTGTTGTAAAGGTATGACTTCAGAAGTTTATGAGTGTTGATTGGGAGCATTTATGTTATTTTGTGCATTAAACCTTGTAGCCATACTCTGTCGGAAGCTTGTGATACGTCCACAAATATCGCAGTGCAGTACTCCCTTTGTTCGAATGCATTTCTGATTTCAGAAGTTATGGTTGACTTGCTCGATGGTTCCATGTTTTTCTTGAAAGCCGAATTGATGAGTCGGGTTTTTGTTGTGTTTTCTGAGATGTGGGGTAATATGTGCCAAGAGGAATTTTTCGAAGAGTTTTGATAGACACGTTAGTAAACTAATTGATCTATATGATGAAGCAATTGTGCGGTCTTTGCCAGGTTTTGGTATCATTATGATGATCGACTTTTTCCATCTCTCTGGGAAGTGTCCATGTCTCGTTATTGCATTGAAGAGTTGGCAAATAGCTCGAACTGCGCAGAGAGGAAGTTCGATATTCATTTTTGGTGATATTAGGTCGCATCCTGGGGATTTTTTTCGTTTGAGTTGTTCATTTATGATTTTGAGCAACTCGTGTGGTCTGAATACAATTGGGTCATACGTAGATGTGTCGATATCTGATGTTGCTGGCAGTGAGATCCCGTTTGATGCTGTGTTGGGCTGAAATACATTTTGAAGATGTTCTGCAAATCTCTCGGCTCTTTCTCCGTCGCTGCGCGCCCAGTTGCCTGTGGATGTCCTAATTGGTATTGCAGGTTCTATTGGTGCGCTGAGTGATGAGTGTGCTCTCCCAAGTGGGAACTTGGAGCTCGTTGGGGATAACTGCTCTATCAAATGTTTTTGGGACCTTTCTTCTTCTTGACGGAGTGCAGCTATGAGTCTTCGTGTAGCATCTTTAAACCTTAATTTTGCAGATGGTAATCTGTTGGATTGCCAGTGAGCGTCGCTTTGCTTGAACAAGCTGTTCTATTTCAACGTTCGTGTATCGTTCGTGTATGATTGTACGAGGTTTCTTGCGTTTGTGGGGTTGACATGCGAGCTTCTGCGACCAAGACGGATTCAAGGGCGTTTGTGGATAAGTTGATATCAGCTTCGACATTCAAACGTGGATTCAACTCGATGTGCGAACTTACATATTTTTTGTACTTGTACTTTATTTTGCAACTGGATGTAGATTTAGTTGGAGGAGTATAGGCGAGTGGTCAGACGATAGATCTGGTAAGGAGTTGGCGCTTATCAGGTTGCGTGGAATGTTTTTTGTGACTGCAAAGTCTATCAAGTCTGGCAATTTTCTGGGATGTGTTGGCCAATATGTAGGTGTCCCAGGTGACACACAGTCTAGATTGTTGCTTGGTTTTATTATTGCGTTGTACAACTGCCTTCCCTTTGAAGTCACCAGTCGAGATCCCCAGTGCGTATGCTTGGCATTAAAGTCTGCTGCTTCTATAAATTGTTCGCATAGAGAGTTGAAGTAGTCCACGAATTGGGATGCGGATATTGTAAACCGAGGAGGACAGTATACGGCGGCAAGCTTTAGGGAACGGTGGTCCATCTGTACCTCTTTAGATGTAGCTTGCATGTAGTTAGTGGAAAAACTATTGTGGAAGCAGTGCCTAATGCGTTTTCTAATCAGAATCCCGGTGCCTCCGTGTGCTTTCCCGACTGGGTGATTCGTGTTGTAGAAGAAGTAGTATCGAATTTGGAAATTGTATTTATTTGTAAGATGAGTTTCTGCGAGTAACATTACATCGATATGGTTGTTATTAAGGAATTGAGCTAACTCATGTTTGCGCTGTGAGACACCGTTGGCGTTCCACACGTATATACGAAGTGGAGCCATTGATTACTTTGTCTGGTTTTGAGCAACAAGCAGCTCAATCAAACGTTCCGGTTTCGCACAAGATTTTGTATAGTTCTCTGCATGAATGACATGAAATCCATCATACTTTGTTGAAGATTACATATCATTGCTTCAAATTTGTTCGTAGACTGTTCTCCTGGTTGGTGAGGGGAAACTGATGGTCGTGGCTTGGTGGGGGCGGTGCTTTTCAGGCCCGTGGTCACTCTTTGGTGTGTACGACTTTTCAGTTCCTTGTAGACTGGACAGCCCCTGTAGTTAGCCGTATGGTTGCCTCCACAGTTTCCACACTTTTTAATGCTGGGATCCTCTTTGTTTTTTGGGCATTCGTGGGAGTCATGAAGTTCTCCACAAACAACGCATACTGGACGGAGCGTGCAGTAAGACCTTACGTGTCCGTATTCCTGACAATTATTACACTGCCCGGCCCATTTCTCTTATGCGGCTCTTCTACGGTTATTCTGCGGTGAAGTAGGAACTGGAGAGTAAAAATTGGATGCACTTCATTTTTTTTCAGAGGCTTGGATTTGGTTTCGGGTTTAAGTTCTACCTTGAACAGAGGTTGAGGCTTTCTTTCTCTATTCAAAATGTTAGTTACATTTTTAACATTAAAAACTTTTTCCTTAAGTGCGCCTGTAACTTCGGCTGGTGTTACTACCGGTTCAATACCTTTAAGTACTACTTGCTGCTGGTTGACACGATTGAGTGATATGCGTTGTTTCGTTGCAGAGAAAGCCGACGGTCGTCTTGCTGACGTTTGAGCACCGTATGAGTGTCGAATTCACTCATAGCTTAATTTTTTTTTGTTTTATATTTATTAAGTGAAGAATCTGTACATCAAATAAGTACCTTAACATCACATGAAGTGTATATACAATGTAAGCCTAACCAAAATATAATACATATATTCATAGCTTAATGTTTTGGATTTTCTTCTTGTTTATTTACACAAAATGTACGAAGCTCATCGCACTAAGCGTCTTTTCGCCCACTGTGTGTTGATGTTTATAGCTTGCACTTCTCTTATTTAAATTACTTATAAGAACAGAAACTTTAACTTAAGAAAAATTTTGTAAGCTCTAGATTTCCTGTTTTTAAGATGAGAAAGGTGTTTATTAAACCAAGGCGGTTTCGTTGTTGAAGACGATGAAACTACAGGAACAAATTTGTCTAACGCGTTGTGGATTACATCATAAAATGAATCAGTAGCAGAATCGATAGAGTTAAAAGATAAAATTTTCCAGCTAAATGATTGCGAAGAGCATTGTAATCCGTTTTTCGGAAATATTTAGTTCAATGCAGAGCCTTATAGTTAGCATGAATATTAGCTACATCAATTAACACAGAAACCAATAGTGTAGGATGGTGTAAGTCCTCAGGAAGTGGTCAAGAATGATTTACAGTCGCAGAGGATATCCTATTAGAGAAAATAAGGTAAAGAGATCTGTTAAGTGTGTTAAGGAAATGAGCAATATCAATAAATTCATCAATAAAGTCGTCTTGACAACTTGCATGCAAGGAATGGTCATCTTCACACGGGATCCAGGAGATTTAGGAAAGGTTGAAAACACCCATAATTATAACAAAATCACAGTCATTGACTAATGATAAAACGAACTTAATAGCCTCAAGGAGGTGAAAATATACAGTATCCTCAACCGATGGAGGTATATAAGAACAGGTCATGAAAATATGAGACGGACCAACAGTTATTTTTACTGCGATAAACTCGATTCCAAACTGATTCGGGAAAGTGATTAGTTCAGCTGAGTATTTAATACTAACAGCAATGAGGACCCCGCCTGCGAAAGATGGCCTATGTACTTTGGAACAAAAATTTCATAATCAGAGACAGAGGATTTAAGCCAGGTTTTAGTAAGTGCAATAGCATAAAAATCAAAAGAAGCACTCTTTGTAAAAAAATTGTCTCAATTTACCCAGAATACTTTAAACGTTTTGGTAGCAGCAAGAAAATACATGATTGTTCAGTTTTTTGGAGCTGAATCGGCATAGTTTGGATTAAAAGGGTCTTTGGCTAAAAATACTGTGCTCAGGCCAGGATGACGGATCAAGTGCTTTTTCAAAGTAGGATTCAGAAATAACAATTTTGAAAGAAGATGCTACGCTTATGTTTAAAATTAAACTTAAAGATCGCTAACTCATTAGGAGCTAAGATGGTTTAAGAGGTGACTTCTAACATCATCCACAGTGGCATCCGGCATAAGGCGGTATACAAATATAGCTTTACGAGGTGCAACAGCTCTAAGCGAAAGCCCAGAGGATCTTAATTCTGGCGCCACGCCAGTGAGAGGCCTAGGAGTCGGTGCCACAGGAACCTGTAGGTTTTTCAACGATGGAGGATCCAAGACAACAGGTTGACCAAGACTCCTTGACAATTCCATTGGCTGACTTGGTGAACGGATCACATCAACAGAACAACAGTAGGCGATGAAGTATTAGGCGTTAAAAATGTATCCAAATGAATCGCATGAGAAGCAGGAGTTCCCAATAAATTGACCGCCTTCGGGTTGTGGTTCGGAATTTTTCTTCTTGGAGATTCACTTAATAACTTGAGACCAAGAAATTAGGTCTGAAGAAGGCCCGGAAGGACATGTTCGGCCCTAGTGGGTAGTCAACTAATGACAAATAAACTCATTTAAGAGTTTTTCCGGATCTAGCTCGTCGGTCATAGCGACGTTGTTCAGCCGATTTTGTCACATTGTCGACCTTAAATATGTTTTCAGTCGAGGAAGGACCGAAAAATTTAGCCCTCTAGCCCATTCTTACTTTTTCAAGAAATTCACAACTCCCCCCAAATTGTTCGCTTGCTCATTTTGCCTGCGCAAAAGCTGCAAAAACATGTCACGGTCGCTCAACAACCTCGCTCTGAAAAAATCGTCTTTATAGAAATCGACTATCTTGTCAACATCAGCGGTCTGACCCAGTGGCGTAGATAGCTTTTTGATATGGGGGGGGATATGACTCAGAATAATATCCTGTTTTTTTGTAAGTTTTATTTTACACTGCGATAATAATCCGCAATCTGCGATAATAATAATAATAATTCTGTACTGCACAGTCATCGCGTAAAAATGTGTTTCTTTTTCAATTTTGAGATTATATCATCTTATAATTCTCAGACCCAAGGGGGGGGATTGATCCCCCTGATCCCCCCCTATCTACGCTACTGGTCTGACCGATAGCGAATCGCTCCAGAAACTCGAACAATTTCTCTGCCTCTGTATCGAATCGACTTTTCAACGATCCAATCAACTGGTCAAAAACTTCACAGTAAGATTGTCTAAAATAATCCTTAGGTGGAAACTGGAAATTTTCTGTTCTACCTTGATCAAAACGTTTGCGAATTTTACACTGACGAGGAATTTGAGGTTCTCTGAGTTCAAAATCAATTACAGCTTCAACACTTTTTTCCCAAAATTTCTTCAAATTTTGATTCACGAGACGCATTCAACACATCAGCAACTGCTTTTACTTTTTCATGCGATTCAATAACACAAACCTCGGCTTCTGCAGTTCTATGTTCAATACTTCAATGCGATCGAAAATTTCAATCATCATTGCCAAATAAAATACGCACTCAAAAGACTCTATGTAATCGTAAAACCCAGAAGTACTATCGACTTCGTTATTCGTTCGATTATTTCGAGTGGGTAATTTTGCTACTCGGGATTTCTCGAGTGGGTCTAGCTACCCACTCAACCCACTACTCCTGCCGGGCCAGGTCTCAAGGGTAAGGAATTACTCATTAAGTGCTGAAAATTGCTTATGCACATCTAGAAAGCCGTTTCTCGTCTGCTTCAGGAAGGCCCGCATCTCAGACTAAATCTCTCTAGAGGGAATACAAGACCATATCAGACCAATTTTCTTTGTGATAAGATCGCTTATCCGTCCATTATGCCCACCACCAGCACATTTAATATGTGAGCAGTTACGCCGTGATGAATAACCGCCTCAGAGTAACAATGATGTAACGGGATTACACAACCGGAGAATAGAACTCAGGAAGTGAATATATATATGAATATCAAAGAGCGCGGCAGAAATAATATTGAAGAATAATATTGTTTTTAAGAGGTGTATGGTTCAATGGAATAAGAATGAAATTAAAAAATATTCTTATAAAAATTGCCATTTAATGGAATTGAATCCGTATCATTTCACTAAATTCATATTATTATTATTTTTTTTTTTGGATTGCGCTATTGAGGTGTAAATCTATCCTAGATACTATTGGCCCGTACCAATAGTATGCACGATTCACCGGCGTGTCTAGCCAGTGCCTACGTACTAAAACCACCCCCGCACACACCAAAGACCCCGCGGAACCACTATAAGGTATTACTTCGCGGGGAAGGGTTGCCTAACCTGGGCATTCTCCCTCCCATTTTCTAGCCTTCTTAAGTCGCCCTGTGTATAAGATATAACCTGGCTAACCCGGTTCCACTGCTTCTCTGCTTTGCACATATATCTTATTAGGTGCTCTGGAGCTGGTAGAGCTCCTGCTCTTGCACGGTACCTCCTACAGATATAGAGGATGTGCTCTGGGTCCTCATCTGTTCCTGGGCAGTTAGGGCATTCTGGGCTTTCCTCGTGCCCGATCCTGTGGAGGTACTTTCTATACCCTCCGTGGCCTGAAAGAAACTGGGTAAGTTGGTAACTCACCTGGCCCTTGTCTCTTCCGATCCACTCGTGTAGGTTGGGGATTAGCCTATGCGTCCATCTTCCTTTGGTCGCTGAATCTCACCTCTCCTGCCAAATGGATAATGACCAATGCCGGGTGGACCTCTTGATGGCCTCCCGGGGTGCCGTACTTCCCTCTTGTTGGATGGATTTGTATATTTCCTCCGCTTCGGTTGCCAGAATGTCTAGGGGGATCATTCCTGCCAAGACGAGAGCTGCCTTTTCCGAGATCGTCTTGAACCCCGATATGACTCGTAGCGCTGCGAGCCGGTACGATGCGCCTAGCTTCCTTTTAAGCCCTAAGTTTCTTCTGACTAGGTTTCTTCCGGCGTGACGACACTGGCCAGAAGGCGTTTCCTGCCTTCTTTTGGGCCTCCAATGTTTGGCAACATCCGAGATAGTGCTCCTTGGATTCCAGCTCATTTTTTGGTCTCGTAGTCCATATGAGCTCCGTAAGACAGCCTGTTGTCCAGCATGACTCCTAAATACTTTATTGCGTCCTTAGATCTTATTGGGCAGTTGCCCTCTTGGGTGGTGATATGTTCCACCTTCTTCCTGCTTGTGAAGAGGACCGCCTCCGTTTTGTGCGCCGCCAGGTCTAGTCCCGAGTCCGCCATCCATGCCGAAATGCACTATATCGCATTGTTCGCCTTGGTCTCTACTTCCTTGGTTTCTTTGGCCACCACCATTAGGGCGAGGTCGTCCGCGAAGCCAATGAGCTTACATCCCTCCGGAAGCTCAATCCTGAGAACTTCGTCGTACATGATGTTCCATAGGAGCGGTCCGAGAACCGATCCTTGTGGAACACCCGTTGTCACATCGTACCTTTTCGTTCCTTTCTCCGTCTCATAGAGCAGTGTCCTGTCTGAGAGATAGGCAGTCCTGAGTCGCTGGATGTCCTGGTTCCACCAGTGTACCGAAGCTCTTCTTCTGCACCGTGTCCTCGTAGGCATGGCGCAGTCGCAGGCAGCTGCTATAGACCTGGATAGGTCGTTTGCTGACTCCTCTGGAGATGATGGTTGGATCCAGTCGTTCGTCTGGAGAGCTATCGAGAATGCTTCTCAATCCAGGGACTTGTCCTTCCATTTTGGTCCTGTCACCTTGGGAATCCATTTCCTACTTACCCCTCCAAGGGTAAAGTGTATGGCTTGGTGGTCGCTGAAAGTAAAAGAGTCGCTGACTTCCCAGGCGCACTTTCTTATTAGTGCTCTGCTTATAAATGTTATGTCGATAATCGACCCACGCTTTATTGAAGGTCCACTTTTGGCCTCGATTGGTAAGGACCACGTCCAGGGTCGCAAAGTGCTCCAAGAGGCTGATGCCCCTTTCGTTAGCTACTCTGCTTCCCCACTCCGGAGACCAAGCATTGAAGTCTCCCCCAATGACAGCTGCTATAAAAGGTGGATATGCAGGCCCTTTATGCAGGCTCGGACGAAGCCTTCGCAGGAAGTCCTAGTGTCCTGAGGGGCCGTCTCCTTGCAACTACTTGTACGGCTCCGAGATGAGGACGACCTGAGTGTGCTGCCTCGCAGTGGTTGAGGTTTATTTGCGTGCATTTCATTTTTTCTTCGTATCTTGGGTTCCTCCGTGCAATTTTTGGCCATATGCCCGTCCTTGCCGCATCTCCGGCACATGCGTGAGCGATGCCCCTTTTTGTGGCATTAATTAATAACTTAAAAGTAACCAACATTTTTTAATTCTGTTTTTGGAATTAAGTTTATGATAATAAAAGGAAGATATTTTAAAAAAAAGAGGAGTGGTCTCGCCTTTTTTTTAACCTATTTTTTAAAATAAAATATTTTTTTTTTTTAAATTATAAAGTTTATTGAAAAATAATATAATTTAAAAGAAATGGGTGTGGTCCCACCATTTTTGTTCGCTGGATAACTTCTAAAAGAATATTTTCCAGCTATTGTTCTTGGTCTTCGTTTTCCAATGCTATATTCCACGAATGTCCGATTAACACATTATAATCCTTTATCCCCTACATCAGCCGTGCTATCAAATTCATAGGATAATAATTGTATTACCTCTGATGGGAGATTTTGACTTGGAGAGGCAAACCTCTGTTGGAGAGGTTAACGCTCACAAACACATATTACAAACCACGATTATTGGACTCCATTCCAAAAACAGTACTAAAATTGTTAATTTTCAATTTTTTTCCACTTTGAACCTGAAAGACAATTTTCCGCTTTTGCAACTAGCTTTTTTATTAAAAGAAACAGCTGACTTCAACTGCTGATTGTCAATTAGTGGCACCATCTATTACTTTTATATTTATGAAACATTAAAGATTTGTCATTTCTTTACACATTCCAATTAAAAAAAAAGGAATATTTTTAACTTTTAAAAAATGGGTTTTGGCCAGAAAAGGTGGTCAAATGCCCCATAGTGCATTGTTTCGCCATGTGCCCGAACTCCAGACACCTATAACATTTTATGACTCGGGTCCTTTTCCTGAGTCTACATGTCACCCAGCCTCCCCGCAGGCATCCTAATTATGGCTGTCTGCATTTACCAGTGCTCTGAACCCCGCGGTGTCCTCTCCAGTTTTTTTCAGTTGGAGAAGGAGTTCTCCTTTCTGGGTCCTTCTCACCTTGTGACGGCCTCTCCCAGCTCCTGCAGCTTTTTGACCTGCTTCACCCGTCGCAGGATGTCGGCGTAGCTGGCCTCGCCCTTGGCCGTGATGACCAGCTCGTCCGGCTTCGGCTTCTCCTTGGGCGCTGGGTTAGGTCTCCGCTGGTTCTTGCCCTTTTTCGGGCCTACCAGCTTCCACTTGGGGCGTCCTTCGTCCTCTAGGTACCAGAACCGGATTCCGTAGCCTGCCCCGGTTGTCCTGTTTGAGTAGACGCATGCGAAGGCTCCCTCCTGCTCCTTTTGGTGCTCGGGGGATTGGGTCCAACACCCTTCCTCCTGGGTTCCGCCACCGGTCGAAATAAGGGGGACGTCTGGGACGCCTGGTGGGTTTTCGGCGCTTCGTTCCAGCCAGTCCCTCGTAGAGAGTACGGATGCTCTCTATAACGTCCCTCATCGGCTGGTGGATGGACCTCCTTTTTCCATCCTCCAGCATCTCCACCAGCAGCGTGATCTCCTTCCCGAGGTCCTCCAGCGATGCTTTACCCATCTCCTGGGTTCCGCTCCTGTATTGGTCCACGCGGATCCCTAAAATGGGGGGGGCAACATCCAGCCTGCTGCTGGGTGATCTCGGGAGTTTGCAGCTTTTCGCGAAGGCTGCTTCTCCGTCTACATTATTTTTGTTGTTGTTTAAATTGCTCATGTTGTAGGGTCCCAACTCCTGATCCGTTGTCCTTAGGTCTTGTGCAGTCGCGTGGTTGATCCCATGGTTACCTTTGCTTGCCGTGAGGTCCATGCTAGGATTGACTCTATCCCTTACGAGGTGAAGAGTTCAGAGCCAGATCCGCGTTGGTCAGGTATGGTCCATCTGAGCCTGCACGGCCAGCTTAGTGGCGACGCCTAAGGAGCGTTTTCGGAGACTTGCCTGATTTTAGCGGGACGGGGGCAGAAGCCGCATTAGCCCGACAGCCATTTCAGCGGGAGTTCACTCCGCATACTAAGGTGCCAGAATACGGCTGTCTGTCAGCCCAGGGTTCAATCTTTCCTGTCTCGTTGATCCAGTGTCCTATCCTAGGGTGTTACTGGACTCGGCCCTAGTCGCCTTCTCGCATTTTCCCGCAGTGGGGGGAAACCTTTCCTGAAGGAGAAAGGTTGCGAGCTGTACTTTCCCTGCGTGACTTGGAAGCTTGGCCATCAGACTATCGGCCTGGATGGAAAACTTCGTTCAGCAGGGACATCCCCCGTACCTGTTAGTCGCCTAATCGGCACTAATCGGTAGTATTCTAAGCCCCCGCTGCTGGGCGGGAGGGGTGGTGGTGGAGGTTGTGGGTTTGGTTTTGGGTTCGCTTTTTAGATCGGCAGGGCCAAACAAACACTTGCCCAGCACCGCCTGCAAGTATACCATTGTGCCCCCTGTCCAGATCCATCTGGTGGGCGCTTTTATGGGTAGCACCCTCTAGGGGTCACACTTTTCTCAAAAGCCCGGCTTACGAGCATTGCATCACACTGTTGGAGCTGCGCAGTCGATCACCTGGCCTTTCGATTCACTTTGTTGGCCACGCTCGCGTTAGTTCCGGTGAAATTTCTCAGGAAGACCTGAAAAGAGAGTGACCGGAAGAGAAAGCACTCTCCCCGTCTCTCCGTCTCTTATCTTGGCGTTAGCGCCATCGGTCCGGGCGCATCGGACAAACCCGGATTAGGGAGATTCTCAGCGGACCTCGACCCAGCAGACCCAGGTAAGGCCTCTGCACACCTAATGGACTGTATTCGGGTTGCGCTTCGAGGAGTCTGTTCACTTTCACCTCTCCTTTCCATTGCCCATGGAATAAATTCATATTATAAAAAGAAAGGTCCGTGAACACCCCAGGTACTCGACGGAACTGCAGAGGACTCACTAGATATAGAACAAAAATTATTGTATCACTGTGGACAGCAGTCCACGAGGTGACTACCTGCATGATTTTAAACCTTTTATTGTATTGTTTTAATTAGATCATTTTTGTCCAAACATTTTCCAAAAGTTATTTCGTTTGGGAGAAATTAGGGTGGAAGTAAAAAAAATTTGAAACACTAAATTGGGGCTGGTCGAGACATTTTAGTACCCAAATATAATATTTGTTCGAATTCTTCGCCCAACCATTAGGTATCAACCGACCCGATCCGACATTTCGTTCAGACGTTCTGAAGAAATGATGACAGTCCCTTTGTTTGCCTATTCTTGGCAATCCTGAAAAAATTAGAGATGTTTGATAGTAAAATATGAGCAACATTTGTTATACAAATTTTTAAAATTGATTAAGCTTACGTTCAAAAATTAAAAAAATTTTGTTAATTACAAATTTACAAACTTCAGAATCAAGGAAGTTATTAAAACGTGCTTTACATCGTTGAAAAAGTTTTTTAAATATCTATTTCACTTTCTTTACGAATAAACGTTGCAATAGCAGACAAAAAAAAAATTAACAATATTTTTAATTAGGAAAAAAATTATTTTTTAAAGTTGGCTCTTTCGATCTTATTTATATTGCACGTGTAGATAGCCCTTGAGATGACTCAACTTTTGCTTTATCGCTTTTATCTGGCAAAATTCGTTAGCTCAAGTTATAGTCCTATAAGTGCAGCTACCAATTTTGTGCAGCCACCTGTGAAGCTTGGTGTTACGTACATATACATACATATGTACAAAAAAAAAATTCTTAAGAAATTCCCCATAAAATGTACATATCGTACTAACTTGGGAATTACTTTTTAGATCGTGTTTCCTTAATGAATGATCCTGGAATACTATTCATGCGTTTGGCGTCCGCAGTATATGGATCATCAAAGATGTATTGAATCAGTGCAAAAGCAGTTTGTTTTATTTGCCTGAAAATATTAACTTAAACTGGGACTCAGATGGTCTCCTTCCACCATATCGTTGTCGGCTAAAGTTATTAGACCTATCACCATTGCATGCTCCTTCATAAAATCATTCTCGGTCAAGTTGTCTCGAACCTTTTATTGGAAAAGATACTTTTTTCTGTTCCAAACAGGTCAACAAAGTCCATCCGGCCCTTTTGTATACCAATTTAATACCAATACCAATACCAAGCAGATCAAATTTTGCGGATCATGATCGTTTTCGCGTTATCTGTAAAATTTATAACATAGTCACATAATTGTCACATTTATTTTCTCCTGAATTAACAATAGATTTAATAAAATATAATTTGATTATTTTTCTATTAGAATAATATAAATTTTAAAAATTTTATAAAAAACAGTTAATTGTTACATTCAATAAAAAAAACATTAATATACAATACTTTTCCCCCCTCATCGATGTTATATTTTCATTCGAAAATAAATTTTTTTCCCGCCGCCCTTGGAACCTTCCGGGCTTCGGGGCAATTGCTTCGGCTGACCCCCCTCTCGACGGCCTGGAGTTAATTTCTATAATTTTCCTGCCATTATTGTAAATAAAAGGGTCTCTCGTTGAATAGGTTACAATAATTTGTGTTTTGTTTATATTTACTATTTTTTCTCTTAAGAAAACATAAATTGGTTCCTTTTCGTCCGCTACTAATTTAATTCCTCATCACTATTATCATTTATTAGAGGTGCTGTTTTCGGTCTACTTAGAAAGTCTGCTTCTTTATTATCTTTCCCTTTAACATATTGACAGTTAATTGTTATATTGAGTTACATATTGACAACCGAATTAAGATCCATCTTTTAGTTTATCTTTTAAATCTTTTCATTTGTTTTTTTTATTTAGGTACTTAAAAGGTTGATGATCTGCTATTATTTTGAAACTGTAATCCATATAGAGAATGTCAAAAAAAATCAATTGCGAAAACAATCGCTAAAAATTTTTGATCAGTTGCGCTTTAATGTTCTTCATGTTTATTTAAAGTTCCTATTGCAAAATCACTGGCATCTGTTGTCGCTTTAAATGGTTTATTTAATTCTGGAAAATTTAATATTGGTGTGAATTTATGTGTGCTTTTAAGTTTTGAAATGAATCAATATACTCCGGATCGTATTCATTGATTTTTGTAAATATTTAATCATTGGGTATGCACTTTTTGAGTAGTTTTTAATGAATTTTCTGTAGAATCCTGTCATTCCTAAGAAACTTTTAAGTTGTTTCTCTGTTTTCGGAATCGATATAGCTAAAATAACCTGTATTTTTTGTATTGTATTGTATTTTATTTTTACTCAGGACGTGTCCAAAAAATTCTGTATGTTGTTTTTATAAATGAGCATTTATCTGCAAGTTTATGTTCTGCTGCAGATGTTGAAAATATTAATATATTCTCAAGGTATACTACAGATATTTTGTTTAAGTAGTCCCTTAATATATCATTCATAAATCTTTGGAAAGTTGCCGGGGCGCTTTTTAGTCAAAATGGCATTCTAACATATTCCTAAAGTCCCATTGGTGTAACGAATGCTGTTTTTTATACTCTTGTAGAGCGTATTATAATTTTGGCAAAAGTATGAAATGCAGTGAAGCAAACATCTCCGACCCTATAAAGTCTATATATTCTTGATCAGAAACCTCCTGAGTCGATGTCCGTCTGTCCGTCTGTCTGTCGGTTTCTAAATAAACTAGTCTCTCAGTTTTAAAGCTGTCGAGTTAAAATTTTGCACATATCCTTCTTTTCCTTGCAAGTAGTATATAGGTCGACTATATCCTATAGCTGCATGTAACTAATGGATCGGATATGACATAACTTTGGTGTGTTTCAAGTTAGAGGGTTGAGACTTTCCACACACATTATATTTGGCCAAGATATCTTATCTATCTAACTAAATTTCAGTTGTCTTAGAAAGATCGGAATTGGCATAACTTTGGTGATTTTTTTAAGTTACAAAGATGGGACTTTGTACAGATTGCATTTTGGACAAACCTTTTTATTTTAGACTTTGAAAAATGATCCAGAAGCATTTTAGAAAAACTCTAATTGGAATCTCACCCCGTCGATAAATTTATTATTACTATTAAAAAAACCATAAGCAAAACCATTGATAGAAAACTTCCCGATAGATTATACATTTCGTTAGTTAGAAAAGATGTTTAAACTATTTGGAAATTCAAATTAGCGGCTATGGAATTGGAAATTTATAATGCCAATCCAAGTGAACATTATTTTTAATTTGATCACTATGGACGGCAGTCCATAAGGTGACGACCTGCATGCCTTGGTATGCGCGAGAAGACTCTATATATATAAATTAAAAATTTTTGTAGGCATCCGATCTGAATGAATTATACACCAATCGAAAGGTATTGTTTTACTTAGATAATTTTTGTCCAAACATTTTCCAAAAAGATGTTTGGTTTGGTATAAATAAAGCAAAGTTGAATCACTAAGTGGGCTTTTGGAAAAATTGTAGTCCTCAAATATAATATTTTTCTTTATTCTTATTCTACTCTTAAAGACGCGTCGATTGGTACATCAACCGACCCGACATTTCGTTCAGAAGTTATTTAAGAAATTCAAGAAAAGGCTTTTTAAATGTCTATCTTTTTAAATATCTTTGAATACTTAAATTTAAAAAATTATGAAAACGTTGTTAATTAAAAAATGTATAACTTCATAATTAAGGTACAAAAGCGCTGAAATCTGCCCTAAAATGCCTCCTTCTTTGAGCTGCCACCAGAAATAAGATCATCGACGTAAAAATCGTGAAGCATGATTTCGGATCCCACTGGAAAGTCTTCAACCTCGTCTTTAGCCAATTGGTGCACCGGCTTTGTTCCATATGTAACAGTGTCCAATTTATTTGTTTGCAGCTCCTCCAGAGGGGAATCTCTTTGCAAGTAGCTGTCAGTCGGTACATTTTACAAATATCAATTAGCAAATCAACTCGCTGCGGCTGGTAAAATGAGGATCTGCTAGCTTTACATTGGCAAGAATTTTTCAAGAGCTGTCTTCCAATGCAAAATTGGGCTGAAGGTCAGTGGTGTTGGAGGCTACGATCGCAGTTACTTGCGTCGTCTTAAGTAGTCAGAGCATTGGGATGGCAAGCTGACTTGCACAGAAAACCCATCCGGTTCTCCAACCGTGAGGTGAATCACAAAAGCAGAGTTACAGAGGATGAAAAGGTCTACGCCGTCCTACCGCAAGGTTTGGTGCATTTGATGTTGTCGGCAATCCATGCTCTCCAAAAGTCCGGCATCTGTGCTCAAGAAAACTGGCGATGGACGTTGGAATGGAATCTAAGGAATCCGATTCAGCTTGCATTTACTTCCACTTAGACTGCGGGGCATCATCAACATTCTGCAACAGCACTATGATGCAGCTAGCAATCTGCTTCGTTGTGCCCATGCTTGCCAGGGCTCGTATATGCGAATTAAATTTGTTCGAAAGCTTGCGAAGCCTCGTCGCCGATACGGATACTAAGGCTGAGAGATGCATTATCTCATTAACATGAGCTTTAAAAATAATCCTGCGATTACTAAACCTTTTGTTTAGCAGTTCCAATGCGATGTCATAATTGTTGTCCGTGAGCTCCAACGATCGAGCAGTCTCCAAGGCAGACTCACGAAGGCGGGACCGCAACTGTTGAAGATTCTCGACCCGACTTTTGAATGGGTTTGTGTCCACCATCTTCGAGAATAGTGACCGAAATTCAAGCGAAATTCAAGAATAGTGACCAGCTCGGACAGCTCCTTGTGTGTGCTCTTCAGTTCCGCGACAATGCCCTCCAATTCGCTAAGCCGCATATTATCATTGCCTCCGGAAATGTCTCCACTGATTTCTAGAAGATTAAAAAGGACAATTACACTTTGACTAAGGATTACTTTCCTTCTAGGAGAGGCAGACTCGAAAAACGATTCATTTTCGGAACAACAAATTATTTTAATTCGTTTATTTATTGTCAGCTCACGACCCACTGTGCAACTTCTATATAACGGGACAACTTCTATATATATAATATATGCATAAGCGATTGTAGCACTCTGCAAACAGCGTATGTATGTAAGTCAACAGCACAAATCACAAACCGAATAATGTTTGTTAATGTTTATTTGTTTATGTTTATGTATTTTAAGCCGAGCAGCTCAAATTTGCACAATCACTTCGGGGTCCCAACATGTTAAGTTATTGAGCGTTTTTGGGAGCTTTATTAGATTTTTTTTAGAAGCACAGTTAGATTTATAGAAATAAATACCATTTATTTAATTGTTTTAGGTTTATACAAATGATATATGGATGTTAACAGTGCCAACAATTTTTTGAAATATGGGATGGTTTGGACCTTGCTTTACTTATCCAACGGACAAAAGTTCGAAAATGACTCTGCTCCAATTAACTTATCCGCTGAGGTTTATAAAAATACTAGCTGTCACGCTTCTCTGTGGCGTATTGTGGTTGGACGATCAAGAAATGAAGAACACGACAGACACGCTTTTTTGTGTGCCTTGGTACATTCATCCCAAAAAATGAGTTTACATGCTCGCGGTTCTTTTCCCATACCTGATGTTGAAGAAATTTATGTTCACTGTCTGGGAACGGGAGCAGGGCGCCAGCTTTGTAATATATTTGCCCTTTGATTTTGAAAGTTGGCATGAATTCGTCAGTTACAATTTACTAACCAAATGACGTCATTTGGAAGCAAGAATTATATTTCCCAATATTTAAAAGGAAATGCTTCGATTCAGCAGTGGTTCCAGCAAGCAGAGTTCACAGTGGCTCTGGTGGTGTTTCAAGTTGACGTAATTTGATTTTCCCGTCAGAACAACACATTTCTTTCGTTTCATTATTGAACTTCAGAGCCTGGCAGCAAGTGCAGACATGGCTCATCTGGCCAATGACGACATGGCGACTGGAGCTATAATCAAAAGCTGGATCATATCGAAATGCAAGAAATTGCTGATTTCGATCTACTGTTATCTGTTCACAGAATTCAACAGACCTTGCCCTATCGTGTTCATGTCTTTGCGAGCGAATTAAATCTATTGCTGTTGATCTCCACGCCTGATCTCCACGCCTTGAGACTCCACGCCTTTCTGCTGCTTCCATGATAACGCCAATTACATAGCTGTAATTTGCGTTTTGTTATTCCAAGTCTGATTCTTTTTTGTTAAACCACGTTTTATAGTGACTGACGTTTCATGTCGAGATACACGGAAACGCTGTCGAACGGGATAAAAAGTATCCTATGTCTGTCTCCTGCCTCTAAGCTACCTCCCTACCAGTTTTCAGCCAAATCTGTTCTTGAGTTACAAGTGGTGAAACTAACACGACTTTCTTTTATCTAAATACTGAGTAACGAACCGATTTTGTCTGTATTCGCATCAGTCTTTATTATGGACCAAGTGATCTTTTATAAGATCAGAGAATTACATATTTTGTGGCTCAACTATGGTTAGCTGGTCAATGTTAATGAAAGTACGCCCAATAAGATCAATGTTAAAGAAAGTACAAGCTAGGTACTAGTTCTGGGTCTGCTGACTCTGATCGCTTGGTATTGGCGAGCTCTGCTGAGCTCGCTGGTTTTGGTCATTCCCTCCTCTGATATTGCTGATTTTTTTTTCTGACGTATTATGATATGAAGTACTATGATATTATTCCAAAGTATGCTTTGCGCTATAAAGTATTGTTCGCTTTTAATTTCATATAAGTTCTTAGCTGTGACAGCGGCGTCTCGCCAACCAATATAATGAGTTTGTTTCCTGTTAAATTTGGGTAAGGATTATACTACCTTTAATGTAGTATCAGAACTAATATTTGAATCAATCGTCTGAACTTTATAATATTCTAACGTATTATTTTTGTTTTGTAATTTGGCTGTTAAATCATCTATCTTCGTTGTTAAATTATTTAACTAAACATTAATAAATGTAGCTATCAATTGCATTGTTATACTTCTGCCAGATCTTATCCCGTTACCTATCATATGTGTGTTAGTTCCACCACCGGTTGCCATATTTTAATTTTCAAAATTTTGAATAATATCTTCCAGTATCTTCCTTTCATGTTGTCCCGCTTATCAAAGGGAACATCCACTAAACAAAGGTGCAAACTAAGACTGAAGAGCACTTCCGTATCGTGTCCAATTATTTAGACAATGATCGGATAAGCTGAAAAGTAGCAAGGGATTACAAGTGGCAGTAAAGGGAATCGAACCCGATGTTACCGACGCGGAAATAAAAACCGGTCTTAAGGAAAAGGGCCATGCTTATATCGACTCAAGAGGTGATGTCTATTTATACTAAATGTACCATAGAAGTAATTAGAAAGGTTTATGAAAGATATGGTTATTTCAAAGAACATGTTCAATTATTTCTTCAACTATTTGTTGTCTCAACGACTAGAATAAGCATCAATCAATTAAAACACCTCTTAATGGAAACATTTAATTTCGAAAATTCACCATTAATACGTTGCTCAAAAATACAAAAAGCGGCAAACAGAATACCATAAATAAACATGCCGGAGCATTAGTAGCTTGTTTTAATGAAGTGTGTATACTAATACACGTCAAGAGAGATACAAAATCAGTGGTCACATGTTTCAAAGTTCCTAAACAGATTGCTAAAGAACTTAATAAAACAAAAAAGAAAGTAAGTTTACTTGGTGTCCAAGTAAAATCAGTAGTAGAAGAACATAAAACATTAGGCAGAACCCTGGTTATGATAGTTTTCAGAAAAATATCTCCATATTAATAAAAATGAAATGGAATACAATTAGATAAAAATTATTGGCCAAAAGTTTGAAAGTTTCTAAACAGATTGCGAACGAACTTACTAAACATAAAAGAAAGACCATTAGCGTAAAATGAGAAATAGAAGAAAATGAAACATTAGGCAGAACCCTGATTATGGTAGTAATTAGAAAATAATTCTCCATATAAATAAAAATGAAATGGAGATCAATTCGATAAAAATCATTGGTCACAAGTTTGAAAGTTTCTAAACAGATTGCGAACGAACTTGTTTGTCCGTAGAGCGTTATGCGGCCACTACGTCGAACTTAAACTCGCGGGCATAACGATAGGTCCCGGAGTCGTAGTCGTAATGCCATCCCAGAGTTCAGTGGCCAAAACTAAGTCTTCAAAGATTTATCACATCCTTGAATATGGTAAGTTTAACTGAAGGAACATTTGACCTTACAGCAGTTGAAGTAATCAAATCAAAAATTGAAGGATCAACCGTATATAAAGTACAAAAAGAAACAAAAATAAATGGAATCATTAAAAAGCTCAAAGATACAATTCTCGGTGAAATCGGTGTAGCTAAAGCAAAAATATTAAAAACTACCCAGAATGAAAAAACGGCTGAAAAATTCACAACAGAAATCGAAAACTTACGGAAACTACTAGAAGCATTGTATATCGATAAGGGATTGCCGGCCGAACAAGGAGGCAATCAACACTATGATTAAAAAAATGAACTTGGACGTCTCAAAACAATATTAGAAAAAGGCAATTTCTCAACAATGAACGAATCTGTCACAAAGTACCTTCAATGGAGTACTAAGATGACAGGCAATCTAAGTTCAATCCTATATTACCACTTACCACCAAAGCAAGGGTACTACCAAAATAATGGCTATAACCAGAACTATAATAACCACCCAATGAACTATAGAGGTCGCGAGGTAAAACTGTTAAAGCTCAATCGGAAAACTAAATACTTCCCTTAAAAAAAAGTTACAAAAGACAAAATTGTATAAAAAAACTCCCTTAATATTTTCTTTTATGTAAATATTAAATATTATCTCACAAAAACCCCGTTTACACATTTAATAGATACGGGCTCAGACATTCATATATAAAAAAAAAGCAGATTAAATAAAAACCTTAACAATGTCTGGAATAGGAGAAGGTACTCACAGATCACAGAACAAGATTTTCTTTAAAAACTAAATTGGTTATTACATTATTTTATTTCACAATTTTCATGAGAAATAACGAACGAAATAACGAAAGGGGGGGGGGGGGGGGGGGCTGCGTAGATAATAAATTAAAAATAAACTACGAAAAAGATCAAATGCCTCGTCGTCGCTTGGGTCTTGACTGAGGACGGTCTGCAGCTCCTCTGCGGTCACACTCGCGCTGCCACCTGAACGCAAATACTCATCCCTTTTTGATGAGTATTGTCGCAGTTCGTGCGCTTTGTCCTCGATTTGCCGCAGTGATCGATCTGCGGACATCCTCAGCGCCCAACGAACCTTTAAAATGCCAATAAAAAGGAATCTGTTCGTCCGTAGAGCGTTATGCTGCCACTACGTCGAATTCGAACTCGCGGGCCAAACCGTTGATCCCGGAGTCGTAGTCAAGGAATGTATGAAATCTGACTAATTTACCTGGATTCTGCAAGGGACTGATCGGGTTGACCAGGCGCTTGCTGTGATCAAGCTGTAGTTGATGTTTCACGTGAGCAACACTCGAAGTAGGTTGGGTAACCCGGGTCCTACTTGTGGTCCGTTTCACGGGAGCAACATTCAAAGTAGGTTAGATAACGAAAGTTCTACTTGTAGTCCGTTTACACAGGAGCCTCTCAAAGTAGGTCCGATGGCGAAAGTTCTACTTGTGGTCCGTTTCACAGGAGCCACTCGAAGTAGGTTAGTTTTAAGAGAAACCTACTTGTGGTCCGTTTTACCCAGGAGCGAAGTAGCTTGGTTTTAAGTGCCATACCTTGAGACTGAGTAACGAACCGATTTACACTGTATTTGCAACTGTCTTTTTGCAGAAGAACAATTCTTATATGAGATGCAAAAATATACATTTACTAAGTCTGGGAAAGGTCAATCGACTTGTTCCCCCAATGTTAATGCCAACGTCAACCACCTCAGAGTCTGCTGACTCCGATTGCTTGTTCATGCATTACTATGGCACTTAATGCATTTCGGCTTAACTAACTGACTTTGCTTGCTTCGGTCAGTCGGTCATTCTTCCCGCTGATACTGCTGATTTCCGCTTCTGGGCGTCTACTAGTCCTGGGTTATTAGGTTGGATATTGTTTCATGCTTATTGCTAATTATTACTAGGTGTGCCAATAGGTTAGTGGATCTGATGCTTAAATATTGCGAAATGCTGATGCACATTGGTGATATCAGAATACTAAATGTGAATATAGTGTAGTAGGTCTTGGCACTAGGTGCCAACAATTAATTTAACTAAAATTTTATTTGTTATGAACTGGCCACTGGCCGCGACCATCCGAAAACATGTTGAAGTGTCCTACACGAATGCAAAAGAGACAACGAAAACTTGCAAAAGTGAAAGTGATGAAAGTGAAGAGATGGCGATCACGCGTGGATTCGAGGAGAAATACTCGCAGAGGTCCACACCGGGGCAGAGAGCGGTGAGCGAGTTGGAAAAGCTGATTCAAAGTCTGGCAGTGCCAGAAATGAAGAGCATAAGGAGCATGGTCCGCCAAAACGTACGGGATGGAGATAAACACAATCCCGCGGGCGATGTCACAACTACTCCAGGGCAGAGCGCAAAAATGGTTCTTAATGAACGATGAGGAGTGGCTCACATGGAAGGAGTTCAGAAGGAGCTTCGGGGCCTTTTTCCTGCCAAAAAGATACTTTGAGAAACTGCCAGACCAGGTTCGGCAGCGGAAACAGCAACGAGGAGAACCGTTCAAAGAATGTATGGTGGACCTTCAGACGCTAATGAAGCCTTTAGGAAAGTCAACGAAGGAGGTCATTGAAAGGCTAGTGGAGAACTGCATGCCGCGCATGAAAATGTTCATGATGCCATATGCATACGCGCCGCTCGAGGAGGTTATGGGTCTAGCCGAGGAATTCGAGGAGGTGGCTTTGGAAGAAGAGGTTTTCTATAGACAAGCCTCCGCGGTAGACAGAAGATGGCCAAAAGAGGAACCGCACCATAAAACACCGGAGCAACAGAGCCCTCCAGGCCATGGGTGGGGGCACAGATGGCAGCCTGAGAAGCATCGCCAAATGCCACAGCAACAGCGATGCCTGGACAGGGACATGTAGAAAACCCAGCACAGGCATGCAACAGATGTGGAGGCATGGGCCATTGGGTGCAGGAACACCAGAATTTTGTTCTGCAGGATGTGCGGCGCAGTAGGGGTGAGAAGCATAGAATGCTGCCAAAGAGCGGGAAACGTGCGGCGATCTTAGCCGTAGAGGGGAAGGCGGATATCGCGAGGTGCTGCCTCTCAGAACTAGTTGGAGGATTAACAGGAGACGATCAGCAATTGGCGGTAGTCATCAAGGTCGAAGGTGCAGAAGTGAGGGCCATGGTAGACACCGGGGCAACGGCTAGCTTCATTTCAGAAAAGCTAGCAGAGGACCCGGGAATCGCCGGAGAACGGAAAGCAACAAGGAGACTTGTAAAGATGGCCAACGGGAGCCACATAGAGACACAAATGGTATTCCTAACAACAGTTTGGCAACAAGAAAAAGGATTTGAATATGTTAGTGTTGCCAGGCATGGGAGACAGCGCGGTGTTTGGATGGGTTTTCCTCGCAGAATTCGGCACAACAATCAACTGCGCAGGCCACCAAGTCACGATCCCGATAAGAGAAAGATGGAGCGGATGCGATAGCCATAACTGGACCCTCGGAGGAATGGGAGCGCGAGCGGGACAAAAAGTTCATCGAAGAAGAGCTGGCGGCGTTCACAAACCTTAAGGGTTGTTCAAACATAACCCAGCATAGAATCACGATGAAGGACGACATCCCAAAGGTATTACCCAAAGAACCACAAAATACAGGGGGAAATCAATGAAAAAATCTAAGAGCTCCTGGAAAAGGGATGCATCGAACCTTCAAATAGCGCCTACAGCTCACCCATTGTCATGGTGATGAAAAAGACGGGTCAATGGAGGATGTGCCTGGATTTCCGACAAATAAACGCAAAATCAGTAAAAGATGCGTACCCTATGCCAAGAATAATCTTCATATTGGAACAATTGGCACGGCCTTTACTGTACCAGGGAAAGGTCTGTACCATTGGAAGGTGATGCCGTTCGGATTACACTCGGCCTCGGCAACATTTCAAAGGGCCTTAGACCAGGTCATAGGCCCGGACATGGCTCCCCACGCATTTGCGTACCAGGATGACATCATAGTGATAGGACGCACGAGGGGGCAAATTTGAAGGAAGGGTTCCGCAGACTGAAGGCGGCAAACTTAAGGATAAACACGGACAAGTGCCATTTCTTCAGGGAAGAGCTGTTGAACCTGGGCCACCGGATAACAAGTCAGGGGATTGGTATGAATCCTGGAAAGGTTGCAGCGATCACGGAATTTGAAACACCAACAAACGTGAAAGGGATACGGCAGTTCATAGGGATGGCGTCGTGGAATCGGCGATTCGTTCCCAATTTCGCTCGGGTCGCAAAACCTTTGAACGATCTCCTGCGAAAGTGAACAAAGTGGGAGTGGACGTCAAGACAACAAGAGGCGTTTGAGAAATTAAAGTCACGTTTAGCACAGAGGATCCGGTGCTGGCATGCCCCGATTTCACGAAGAAGTTTGTGCTGCAAACAGACGCCAGCGACTACGGCGTGGGTGCAGTGCTGACGCAAGACACTGAGGAGGGCGAGCGAGTGGTCGCTTACGATAGCCGAACGCTAATAGGCGCGGAGTAGAATTACTCGGCAACGGAGAAAGAGTGTCTAGCCATAATAACGGCAATTCGGCAGATGAGACCATACCTGGAGGGGTACCAGTTCAATATAGTGGTTGAACAATATAGAGATCCCACTTGGAAGGATCGCGAGATGGGTCTTCTAGTTGCAGCAATACGATTACGTAATCAGCTACAGGAGAGGCAAGCTGAACGTAGTCGCGGATGCACTTTTCCACCAGCCGATAGTAGAAAAGCTGCGGAGTGTCACAGCAACTGAGTAAGAGCAATCCCGGTGCGCAAAGCCAGAGTGGAGGAGGAGGACCACCGGCCCAGTTCGGAGCAACAGGCGCTGCGCAGGAGACGGAGGAGGTGCCAGGACCGAAGGGAGGCGGACGCAGAGGAAGGTTGGCCGCGGAGATGGCCAAGGAAGCGGTCCGACGTTGGAAGGCGGAGGCAGCTTCGGGGCGAGCTGCAATGCTCCGAAGAGCGGCGCGCCGGAGATGCCAGCGGAGCAAGGCCACTCCGAGTGGCCAAGCCGAAAGTGGCAATCGGCGAGGACACCCACCCCGCACCCGCAGGAGCCGAAGGAGAAGGAAGACCAGGAGCTATGGACGCGAGGTCCATGGGTGTGTCCAGCACCGAAGGAGAGGCCGAGGCTGGAGAAGCAGGTTTCCTGCCCGGAGAAGAGGCCTCCTAGGCCGGTGCTCAAAAGAGCGGAGTCGGCACGAGACGGAGGAGCGGTGCCCGAGCACAACTGGCCGCCAGAGCTGCGGAAGAAAGTGGAGGAAGAGGCCAGGAGGAGGAGGAAGAAGTCGGGCCGGTGGAGCGTGGTCTGGCAGGTGGGGCAGGAGAGTTTTCGGGTGCGCGGAGAACAGAGCGGAATACGCGTCACCCGAAAACTATAACACAAACAAAAAAAAAATATATATAATAAAGAATTGCAAAACGAAACAATTACAAAATAAAAAAAAAAGGGGGATGGGGAGGTAAACATATTTATATGAAAAAAGATGAGGGAGAAAATATACATCGGAAAAAAACTGTACATACAATAGCATATAAAGAAAGCCCGCCGATAGAAAGACGGCGGGATTAGAGAAAGTTTACGGAGAGAAACGGAGGACCAAGGATTAACGGCAGGAAGCGAGACTTGCAAGGAGTAACGGGCACAACGGGCACAAATCGGGACCGAGTTTTCTAGGGAAGCTGGAAGAGTTGAGTGAAAGACCACCCGTGGGTAAGTCTGACATTCAACTAGGAAAGTTTCCTTGGAGGAATTAGGAGTACAGGGTGAAGGTCCCCCCGTGGGTAAGTCCGACAGTCTTAAGTGCGGGCTTTAAAGCGAAAGAGCAAGGATCTTCGATCAATAGCTTAAGGACCCCCTGTGGGTAAGTCCGGCGGCGGTACGCGAGTCAAGCAAGGAGCAAGGGGAAAGGATCAAGGATCCGCGGCAAAACTGAGGCCCAATGGTTAACGAGTCGGGTTGAGTTATTCCCGGACACAACGGGTATCCTGGTGTAGTAGCGGCAACGACGGATCAGCCTGGCGTACGCCTTGCCTGCTCCTGTCCGTTCGAACCAGGTGTAATCCTGTAACGCGAGGGATAGCTAGCGCGGGAACTCAAGCCCACAAGTAAAACCACGCAGAGACACCCCGGGAAAGTCAGTAGAATCCTAATCCAGGCGCTGGAGCGTATGCACATCGTATCACCTGGAGTTAAAGGAGACGCGACACCCAAACCTCAGGCCTACCATAGATCCTGCGGAGCGTAGGCACGCAGGTTTTTGGAGGCGAGTGGCGAACGCGACAAGGGGCGTGTCCTGTGAGGTAGGTAGGCCCTTCGTGCTCTGATCCGGCCGCTAAGCAGCGAAAAGCATTTCCTGCCCGGCGTATGCCTGGGAGGTGAGCCACTCGGTCTGTTAACACGGATTAGGTGCCGGCCACGGCGAAAGGGCAATCCCAGCGAGCCAAAGATTCCGTAGGTCCACGGCACCCATAAAGGAGGAGCAGCAACAGCAGAGGCGACGACGAGGGAGCGACGGCGACGACGAGGAAGCAGCAGCAACGACGAGGGAGCAGCAACGTCAGTAGAGCAGCGACGACGAGGGAGCGGCGGCGACGGACGAGCAGCGGCAGCAGAAGATCAGCGTAGAAGACAACAGCAACAACACAGGCCCCGCAACCAGAGTCCTTGAGTCCGAATGAAGGGAACCGTGAGCCGTTTCGGTGTCAGGCACCAAGACCGCACGACCTGCCGGGTGCAAGCTTTGGGAGGGCGTGTGTATTGGCACCAACCCGGAGCGGGGATCGGGGGTCAACGGGAGGGCGAGCGGTCGGTCGGCTGAGCCAAACATCCGGTTAGGATCTCTTATTTTTTGTAAAGTAAAGACAATAAAGGGGATTTGATTGAATCGAAGCATTCCGTGTTATTTCTGGGCTCGGGCAATCACGTCGAATCTATAAATTCAGTGGAACGTACCCTCAACCTCTTTGAGCTAGTCGCGGCGTTTGTTGCGAACAAAATATAGCAAAAACAGTTCGTTACAACGCAAATGACAGCTATGTAATTGACGTTATCATGGAAGCAGCAGAAATGTCTGGAGTCAGCAATAGATTTAATTCGCTGTTGAATTCCGTGCACAGATAACAGTAGATCGAAATAAGCAAATTCTTGCATTTCGATATGATCCAGCAGTTGATTATAGCTCCAGTCGTTATGTCGTCATTGGCCAGATGAGCCATGTATGCACTTGCTGCCAGGCTCTGAAGTTCAATAATGAAACGAAAGAAATGTGTTGTTCTAACGGGAAAATCAAATTACGTCAACTTGAAACACCACCAGAGCCACTGCGAACTCTGCTTGCTGGAGCCACTGCTGAATCGAAGCATTATTAAATATTAGGATATATAATTCTTGCTTCCAAATGACGTCATTTGGTTCGTAAATTGTAACTGACGAATTCATGCCAACTTTCAAAATCAAAGGGCAAATATATCACAAAGCTGGCACTGCGGGAGCCCTGCTCCCGTTCCCAGACAGTGAACATACATTTCTTCAAATGTACTTCAACATCAGGTATGGGAAAAGAACTGCGAGCATGTAAACTCATTGTTTGGGATGAATGTATGTTGTTTCCCCACTCCATTTTCGACAATACGATACGGCCGCGCATGCGTGTGTGGCACAGTGATGTTTATATTTTTCTTTGTTTGTTATATCGGAGGCTCAGTCCCCGCGTACTCTTCACCTTGCCTCTACTTGGCAAAGCAATAGTGCAGTTGGACGAGCCCGCACACATAACTAAAGACCAATTGGCTCTGTGGGCATAAAATTCGAGCACGAATTTATTTTTCCCGGCCATTTTATACATAGCTACAGCTCCATATGAGCAATCCCTTCCAACATGATAGGAGCACAAGGCAATTCTCCAGTGATTCTGAGTCCGAGACCGACAGACCGGCCGGTTTTTTCACCCCAAAAAGTGCAAACGCTAGCGCTAGCTCACACACGCGAACATGGTTTTCAGCATGGAACAAATGAAAGCCACTATACAGGCGGCCGTACAACATGCCGTTCAAGCAGCCAATATAGAAAGCCAACGTAGGGGAAACGAACTGCGCCTGGCTATACAACAACTGACCGAACAGGCCAACGCAGCACAAATCGCTCCCGTTCAAGTGAGTTTTAGAAACTACGTAAATAGCCGCGCCATCATTAGGCAGTTGTCATTATTAGGAGTAAAATAAGAGGCCCTGCCGATGCCGTGCTATCCTCGTTTGGCACTGTGCTACATTTCGACGCGATTATAAATCGACTCGATTTTACGTACAGCGGCGTCAGATTCACGTAATCGAGTAGGATATGGGTACTCTCAGGCAGGGAAAAATGACCCTCCTGCAATACTATGACGAGGTCGAGAAAAACTCACCTTGCTTACCAAAAAAGCCACCATGTCGAACGAAGCCTTGGCGGCAAGAGTTTTGTATGACAAATTTTGGGATGACGCACCCGAGTATTTATCTCGGGAGTCAAGCGCAGCCTTACGGATGTCCTTTTTTCGGCAAAGCCGAAAGATATGCCTTCTGCCCTCGCTTTGGCACAAGAAGTAGAATCTAACCACGTGAGATACTCCTTCGCGGCTTCGTTTGCCAGAAGCCAGGAGGACAAGGATAAAAAACAATATCCAAAGGTGCAAGAACACCGTCAGGCTCCTGCGCTGGCAAATGCCCAGACAAGCACTGGTACAAGTCCATTCTAAACCAACCAACACAAGGCGCAAGTGGACTCAGCCCCACTCAGTGGAAGCACCCCCGAACCCATGGATGTTGATCCATCACTGTCCAGGATGCTTAAGCCATCCCAAGCCCCGGCATACCAAAACAGGAAACCGGCCGAGTTCGATCGATCGAGTCCATACAAAAGGCAGAGAGTTAACCACGTCGTACAGGGCGCGGCGAATCCGTTGTAAAATATACCGCCGCAGCTTTAGACGCGACTCAAGAAATTAACGTCGACGCCATTAAAGGACGTCAATAATTTTTTAGGGTAAAGTCACTGCTACCCGTCGTCAGATGAAGAGTAGCGGGGATAGAAATGAAGCTTTTAATCGACACGGGCACGTCAAAAAATTTCATCCGTCCATACGAAGGGTTGAAAAGCGTCCGCCCAGTAGATTCGCCATTTTCGGTACATTCTATCCATGGTGTTACCACTATCACAAAAAAATGCTTCGTATCCCTATTCAACTTGAAGGCTACGTTCTTCATCTTACCAGATTTGTCCTCCTTTGACGCTATCATCGGTCTTGACCTGTTAAAACAGGCAGGGGCATCGCTTTGCCTAGCTTCCGGCCACCTCAAATGAGGCTCCGAAGTAGAAAAGCTAGAATTGCCATAGAATAGCCATAGTTTGGGCACTAGAAAAGCTGCGCCACTACCTACATGGCGTCAAAGATATAAATGTCTACACTGACAACCTTTCTTGGGCAGATTTGTGAGCTCTGTTGTGCTCGACAGTGAGAATTTCCCGCCTCTCGTCAATTGCAAAACTCGGTTTTTGCAGTGCCAAAATTTGGTGGCCGGAAATTGCCGAACCAATTTGTCCTGTATCATTGCTAGCATGTGCAAATCGCAATGAATGGCGATTACGCCTTTAGGAACTATTAAGTCCGCGAGCTCCTCCAGCAATGACGAAGCTGCGTTTTGACGAAAAGCGTGCTGTCTCCAGAGTTATCTGGTTTTGGAAGCAATTGAGAGGCTTGTCCGTGGATGGGATGGTGTGGGATAGCAACAGCTCACTGTAAATTGTAGCCGAGCTTGAAAATGCCTCCTCCTCTTCTACAACGTTGAGATGTTGCCTCGAGAGGGCATCTGCACAGAGGTTGTCTTTGCCAGGTCTGTAATGGACCTCGGCAGGTCAGCGGTTCTACGCGGTGTCGGATTCTAATCCCAACACAAAAATTAAAAGATGGAAAGAACGCATTGACGAGTGTGGTGCCGAGGTCCATAACAGACCTGGCAAAGACAACCTCTGTGCAGATGCCCTCTCGAGGCAACATCTCAACGTTGTAGCTGGAAAACCATATCAGCGTTAGCATCTCAAACGGACAAGTGGAACGCTCCAAAGCACTCTGGTAGAGCTTGCTAGATGCCTTAAAATCGACAAAGGCATTAGCGATACCCTATAACTGACCAAATACAACAACTCTATCCATTGGGTCATCGACAAGAGGCCGGCCGACGTGGTTCAGACTCAATCAAATGAACCACAATACGAAATACAGGATGAGATAAAACTCTCCCAGGACAAGCTTCGGAACAGGGACGCTTCCCGACAAAATAGAATGTTAGAGGTTGGCGAAAAAGTCCTAGTGAAGAACAACAGACGCCTAGGAAACAAACTTTCACCGTTATGTGAAGAAAAAACCGTCGAAGCGGACATGGGGACCACAGTCTTCATTTAGGGGAGGGTGGTCCACCAAGACAACCTTAGGTAGGCCGAGCTTGACTATATTATGACCGCCTGATAATAATGGGAGGAATTACCGAATCTCTCGGAATATAGGCGCGTCATAGGAAAAACTAATGGGATGACCGACATGTTCCCTCAGTCTCACATGCAGAAACTCTTGGTTGTTGATGTCGCCCATCTACGCGACCTGCCCGAGTCGTTGAGCATCCATCATAGGGTAGCAAGATGCTTAGACTTCCTAGGGACCGCGTTAAAAGTAGTGGCAGGAGCGCTGGACTTTGAGAAGATTAAATTTAGAGAATTCCAATTAACAAATGCAAACATTAAACAGGTCAATATTAACAATAAAGTACAAATTCAAATTAATAAAATTTCCGCTACCGTCAACCAACTTCTGAGGTCAGCTAAATAGTGCCAAATTGATACAGGGCACCTATTCGAGATCCCTTTATCTTCAAATAGGATGATAACAATGGAGCTGCCGGGTTTAATACTGGCAGAAGCACTTGCCAAGGTTAATGTTGTTAGCCCTAGCATCTTAGATCTTACAGACATGGAAGGGTTGTGGATGAAAGAGCCCACCGAGACCGCCATTAGGGATGTTTTGACCGTATCGTCCACGTGCGTGTGGACGCAGGCATCATAGTCTGCTGAATTTTTGTGGCAACTCGCCAGCTGGTATTCAAGGCCAACACCTCTCTCCCGAGGATTCCGCATCTAGCGACGCATTTTCTCGTTCAGCGGCTGCTGCCGTCAATTCCTTCGCCACTAAGGATCGTTTTGGTGATATGGTGCTGATAGACACTGCCAATATTCTGGTCACGAACTGTCCCGGAGTTCTACTGCCCTGCCGAGCGCTGCTCGAATCTGAAACAGTCTCCGTTGTCTGTTTTTGGTATGGATGACGCAGGGTTCTCTACAGATGGGTTTTCTATGCAAGGCAGCTTGCAACCCCTATCTTCTCACTACTCGGAGCAATTAACTGCCACCAACATAACTGACCTTCAGAAAAAATTTGGTTTTGGACGTCAGCTCTTGGGAAATTCCCGGTTTGCTCTCAATCCAAAAAACTCGGTTGCGGAGGGGTCGGGACTGAACTGCCCAAAAGGCCCTTTACATGAGCGGCTCGATCAATTTCTTTGACAGTTCGGGGAAGTGGAAACCTGCACCAATTGTGAAGGCGTCAAAGGAAGCTCTGGAGCAGCAGGACTGCAAAGTTGACTGCAAAGTCCAAAGTAGCGCCGCTCAAGACAAAAATGCTCCTCCGACTTAAGTTATGTGCCACTCACATTCTCTGCCGCAAAAACAAAGTATATATTGGTCAGATTCAGAAGTTTGTCTTCAAAATATAAAAGTTGTTCTCATTCATCATCGTTGTCAACGTTTGTATCAAATAGAGTTGCTGAGATGCAATATGTCAATATTTTGTAACGGAGCCGGAATATATTCTGATAGTGAACCTTAACCTGTCGAATTTCACGAAGCTTTTATTTTGTTCAGAGCTATGCCCAATAATTGCACGAGCTGAATTTCCATATGGGTTGTAGTATGCACATATGTATATTGAACACCCACTGTACCGAAAGTACTTAAAGGGTACGCACTGTAACACTTTGTTACAGTGTTTACATCTTTCAAAGTCCCGATCATAAGCCCTAAGTGGCCGAAATATGAACCGATCGCTAAGGCTTATCCCGCACACAGGAAGTGCTAGCGTCGGCATAATTGTAACGAAAGGACAGCATTTGCATACCCCCTCGCGCCTCTACTTGAGAGCGCATAGCAATGTATATAAGTACATTCTTTTATACATAAGCATATAGATACATAGCCGCCGCCGCCTGCGAGCAGCGCAGCTACGAGACTTAGCCTTAATTAGACTTAAAGAATATTGTAAAAGCAGAAACACTTCGATCGTTGGAGCGGCACCATTGCTGCTCTAAGAAAATTAAATAAACTCACAAGGATCAAAATTGGAACTACAAAATAATTGTATTACATGTATTTCATGGCGACCGTGACTAGAGTCACAAGGAGCAGCGGATCGGAAAGCGGATCGTGGCAATAATACAAGGAGGATATTCCAAAAACGTGTCTAAGTGAGTAGAGTGTGCGTGATGGTTCGAGGAATTCAAAAAAATAAAATTAACAAAAAAATAGCCGGCATAAAGTGGCTGCTATTTGCTCAATTAACACCGCCCGCATGGACGATGGCGCTAAAACTTTATAATGAGCTTGAATTTTTTTTTTTTTTTTTTTTGCGCGGTTCCCACTGCATACGTACAGCCCACCTCCCATCCAACCGACCGAGGGACTCTGCCGCGTAACGTACGGCTCGAATCGCGGGAATAGATCCGAGATAGATAAGCGAGGATTAGGAGAAAGATATTACGAGGAAGAGTGTTGCACAGACAAAGCGGTTAATATAAGCGATTTAAGATTGTTAGTAGGGCAAAGTGACAAGATGTGGTAGAGACCATTGTAGTCCGAACATAATACCCTGAACGGATCGTGTTGGGCATATGTCGAACCACAATGGCTGAGGAGCAGAGGACGAAAGTTTCTGGTCCTTCTACTAGGAATGTTAAAATTTAAGCGTGTTAGTAAATGCTGGCTGTCTATATTTCCATAAATAAGATTATATAAAAACATGACACCCAGCATCGTTCTACGATTTGTTAATGATGGTAAGTTGATTAGTAAAAGTCTACTATGATAAGAGGGGAGGTAAAGATTTGCATCCCAATTAAGTCCCCTAAGCGCAAAAGTAAGGAAGTTTTTTTGTACAGACTCAATGTGATCTTGGTGTACTCCATATTGAGGACTCCAGACACACGATCCATACTCAAGAATCGGACGGACCAGTGATGTATATAACGTTTTAGTTATGTACGGGTCATTAAATTCTTTTGACCATCTTTTAATAAAACCAAGCACACCCATAGCTTTATTAACCATGGTAGATACATGGTCGGTAAATGTAAGTTTCAAATCTAATAAGGCACCTACATCGTTAACCTGAGTTAATCGTTCTAAGGCGTTCCCATAGAGAAAGTACATAGCCTGGTGAGGACTAGATCGGTAAAAAGACATAAGATTACATTTCGATCCATTAAGCTTTAGGTTATTTGCTAAACACCAATTTTGAAGTTTATCCAAATCGGATTGAAGTCTAGACTGGGCGCTAGTGAATTTATACTGAAGGCATAGCTTAACGTCGTCAGCGTACATAAGTACAAGTGAATTAGTTAAGGCAAGGGGCAAGACGTTAATAAACAGAGTAAAAAGTAGGGGTCCAAGATGGCACCTTGGGGCACCCCCGATGTGGCGCGGACTAAACGCGAGGTAACATCTTTAAAGAAAACACGTTGGGTTCTCCGTGATAAGTAGCTCGAAATCCACATAAGAAGATAAGTTGGGAATCCCAAAAGACTGAGTTTACTTATAAGAAGCGAATGGTTAACAGAGTCAAATGCTTTACTGAAGTCAGTGTATGTGACGTCTGTTTGTAAGCCATTCCGGAAGCCATCCGTGATAAAAGATGTTAGCTCCAATAAGTTGGTAGTGGTGGAGCGGCGCTTGATGAAGCCATGCTGGCACGGAGTTATTATTGAACTACATAGGTGTTGCAAATGTGGAGTGATAAGTTTTTCAAAAAGCTTTGGAATTGCTGACAATTTAGAGATGCCTCTATAATTAGCAGCGTCGGATTTTTTCCCTTTTTTATGCAGCGGAATAATGAAGGATTCCTTCCACATAAGGGGAAAGATCGAAGTTTCCAGCGATAGATTAAAGAGTTTAACAAGCGGTTTGCACAGTGCCTCGGCGCAGTACTTCAGAACACAGCCTGGTACTCCATCAGGGCCTGGCGAATACACGGGCTTAACCTTAAGAAGATCCGATAACACACCACTTTGATCGAAAGATGGGCAAAATATAAGGTTGGCTGATTGGATATTATAAGTGTAAGGCTGAGCTAAACTGCTGCTAGGTGAATAGGTAGTTTGAAAAAACTGTGGAAAGAGATCGGCCATTGCCTGATCGGTGTTCGCATAAGAGTTCTCAACCGTATGCAGTGGGGGAAAAGATACATGTTTACGCTTAGTGTTTACAAAGTGCTTCGCATCCTGAGTAAACTGAATCCTGCAGCGGCGAATATAACTCCTATAACATTCTGCGTTATGCACGGTGAAATTGGACCGAGATACTAAGTATCTTGAATAACTATCTGTACAGCCAGATAATCTATGTTTGTTTAAAAGTCTACTCATACTATTCTTTAAATTTATAAGGTGCCTTGTATACCAAGGCGGATTCGTTGAAGCGGCCGGATATTTCCACGGCACGCAAGCGTCGAAAAATATGTTCAAAGTGTAAGAAAATTTTTTTAATGCGATGTTTATATCCTCGCATGCCAGTAAATCAGACCAATCAAATTCCAAAATTAACTTATTTAATTTCGTAAAGTCAGCCTTACGAAAGAAACGAACTTTCTGAGATTTAACTGTAGACTTAAGGTCAAAAAAGTAATTATTTTCGATTGAAACCTCAAGAGTGGGTTGATATGGAATTTTTAAGGGAAACCCTCCAAATTAGAGTACCACAAGGCACAAATCACTCAGCAAACCAAATACAAGTTATAAATCAAAAACAAAGAACGAAACCAAATAATCCCAAGCCACTGCCGAAACGACCACAAGTCTGTCTGTCAACTCTGCGGCATGCAATTCCGCATTCACGAAGCCGAAGACCAGTGCGAAGACCAGCCCCGGGAAAGTAGCAGCAGATATCAAGCATGGGAGGCACGACAGCCACATGCGCCTTTTTCTGCCAGATTAGCCCGTAAAGCTATGCAAAAAACTAGGTAGTGTAACATGTAACGGTAGTAGCGATCAATCCTGGATTCTATACTTGCGGGGGACGCTTTAATTTTCCGGCTCTAGCTCGTCGGCTTTGGGGGTGGTGGTCTTGCTCCGTATAGATTCCAACACTAACTACCCATTATTATTAATAAGAATTAGAATTTAGCGTGCTGTGAAAAAAAAAATAATCAAACAGGAAAACTGTGAAAATTTCTTGAGAGCTAAACGATAACCGGAAGAACAGAAGGACAATTTCAGAGAAACTAAAAGAAAGGGAAAGAGGTAAGAAATAAAAAGGTTGCGATGCACAGATGGAGTGGTGTTCGCTTTATGCCCTACCCAACCTATGATCCTCTCCTCTCGAGCATGGCTCTGAGGATCCCTTTATACCCTAGGACCGTAGAAACAACAGCATGGTTCAGCAAAAAAAACAAGAAAGGAAAGCTAACTTCGGGCGAAGCCTAAGTTTATATACCCTTGCAGTTGCCACCCCTCTTTTATTATTAGATATGTGGCGGATCGCATATAGTTGGCCGATCCTTATGAAATTTGGCATATCGAATTATTTTGGCCAAAAAAGGAACCCAATGATACTCCCATTCTTCTAACTTGAAAAACAACCAAGATATGACATTTCCGATCATTCAGTTATATGGTAACTATAGGTAATAGACGGCCGATCCTTATGAAATTTGGGAGATTTAATAAGTTTGCCCAATGCATAGAAAGAATGCATAGAAAGTCCCATCCTTCTAACTTGAGAAACAACGAAGTTATGGCATTTCAGATCAATCAGTTATATGGCAGCTATAGGATGTGGTGAACCGATCCCGGCCGTTCCGACTTATGTACTGCCTGCAAACAAAACAAGGATGTGGGCAAAGTTTCAACTCGATAGCTTTAAAATTAAGAGACTAGTTTGCGTAGAACAGACAGATAGACGGACAGACGGACATGCTCATATCGACTCAGGAGGTGATCCTGATGCAGAATATATATACTTTCCCTGCGTTGCACACTTTTGACCAAAATTATAATACCCTCTGCAAGGGTGTAAAAATAGTATGTAGAAAAAAAGTAAATATAAAAATGAATTAAAACTAATTGTTGATCTATCAGCGTTTTGATATCGGCCGAATTAATAGACAAGGTTCAATTTTATAATTCAATTTATTATGGGTCAATTTAACCCCAACACAAATTCCGCGGCCGAACCAAAACAATGCCGAATTACAAGTGCACAAACCCTAAAAGCTTGCGCAGAAGCTCCACCAAAACTCCCAAAGTGCATGCGCTACAAAAGAACAACAAAGCGCAAGCGAATCTGGGAGAAACAAAGAATATGGAACGGCTGATAAGGGCAATTAGTGGACCGCTGCGGCTAGCTACACTGAGAGAATTAAATAGAAATAACTATGATATTTGATGCTGGCCCAAGTCCCAACACTAATAAATATAAAATAATAAAATTATATTAAAATGGTTTTTAAAATATTAAGTAATAATGGCATAATTAATTTCAAAAAGTAAACAATACTTAAACCCCTATTTTAAACGTGGCAAATCGAGGCAATAAACCTAGCAGGCAATATTCGAAAATAAATTTAAACTTTATTGTTAATTGGCGTTATTCATTTAAGAAAAATTTAAAAAGCAAAACAATTTCAAACTTTTTTTTTTAGTGTATCCAAAGTTTTCATTCCACTATAATCTTTTTATGTCTGATCATCTCTCATTATTTTTTATTTTTAAATAATATTTAAATTGAATGAAATTTATGAAGATTTTTCTCAGTGTTGCAAAAGCTCGTGGACAAATTCAAAACAAAACACCAAAAGATAAGCTCGCTGTGATTATAACCGTTCTTTGATTTTACCATCTTTCTATTCCGCAAAATTTAGCTTTGTGTGAGATTTTGAATTACAACAACAAAAATCATAATTGCATGCAGGTATTTTTGTTGTAAAAATTAAATTAGAAAAACGAACTTACGTGCATAGCCCTCAACGAAAGATCGATCTCCCGGCGCTGGTATACTGGAAACAGAATTTTGGGGCTTTTCCCATAATTTTGGGATATATATGAGACGGCAAATAAATTAACTTTTATATGAATACACCAGAGCTTTTTTTTAACAGAATCTTAACAGAATCCATCAAATCTAACTCACAGAAACGCACGCTTCTGTGCATTCTTACACTTCTGCTCTTATCACTGTAGAGATCGAATTCCATGCAAAACCAAATCAAAACAAAAGAAAAAAAACAAAAATAAAAAACAATTCAACCAATTTAAATTTCGAAGAGCTAGTCTATTTTCGCCGCACGTTTTCACATTTTTTAACTTTTTTTATATATTTTTATTTTTTACTTATATTTCAGTTTTAGATTTTTTTTAATACCTTTTTTAACATTTTTTGGTTTTTTGTTTTCACTTTTTTTATTTTTTTATTTTTATTAATGAAGTTGTTTATTGTTCGCAGTGTATATCACTCGCAAAATTTTCGTATAACAAATAAAAATCATTTTTTTTTGTATACACCTTCTTTATACTTTCATGTTTTTAGTTTACTAGCATTGATCTTTACTATTATTTAAATTTTTTCATTACATTTTCTGTCTTCGATATTTTCTTTCATTGTGCACATGGTTTAGGGGACTTTAGGTTAAATTTTCACATTTTTCACTGGGCTTTTTGGCCACCTTTCACATCCCAAAAATCACAATGCTGGCCCGCGGAGTTGCCGATCCCTCGATGGGATTGATTGGGCGCTCCGCGGGACACTAGCGGGTCGCTGGGCCGGCTTAGGGCTTGCACTGCCGGAATGCCGGGCCAATGGATGATCCACGTGGAGGTGGGTTCTCCTAGATAAGGAGAACCTTCCTTCCTTCTAAAAATTCGTCGGGAATGGGTTGGCGGAATATAGTTGGCGGGTTAGTTCTGGGTGAAACTAAGAAATAACCCAAAACGAATTTAACCTATGTGAGCGATGTCACTCACTTCCATTTAAGTTGGATTCGAGCGATTAGGGACGCTCATTCGAGATAGTCCAATGCCGTTTTCTGTCACTCGAGAGAAGATTATCTTGAGATCCGAACTTAAAGAAGATGTATTTGGAATTTTTACAAGAATACGAATCCCTACGTCATATGTCCCCGGCAAGGAATCATGTTCTGGCAACTCCACAGTACATAACATCTCACCAGTGTGTCTTACGGCCTCAAAGTACAACGGCCAAATTACGACTCGTTTTTGATGCGTCCTGTAAGACCACCACACAGAAATTCCCTCGAGCTACTAAAGTTATTGGTTCTGACTTTTACATCGACGACATGTTAGCGGGTGCTGGTTGCGTGGAGGAGCTAAAGATGTCTGAAGTAACTAAGGTTCTTCAAAACGCTGGGTTTGAATTGAGTAAGTGGTTTTCAAACTTGCCTGAAGTTACTGCACTCGAGATCACCGTTAAGCCAATAACACTTTCGGACTCAGAGCTGACTAAGGCATTTGGAATCGCTTCGGTTCCCAAAGATGACGTGTTTAAATTTGAAATTGATACTTCAGTTATAGGTCAAAGTGCGACTAAGCGGAACATTCTTTCGGTGACATCAAAGCTATTCGACCCCCTTGGCTTATTAAGCTCAATCCTTATTAAAGGAAAGATTATAGGAGCTTTGGCTTAATAAGCTAGATAAGCACACAGGAAGTGCTATCGTCGGCATAATTGTAACGAAAGGACAGCATTTGCATACCGTCTCGCAGCCTCCTAATGAGCTTGAATTTTTAAGGGAAACCCACCAAATTAGAGTTCCACAAGGCACAACTCACTCAGCAAACCAAATACAAGTTATAAATCAAAAACAAAGAACGAAACCAAGTAATCCCAAGCCACTGCCGAAACGACCACAAGTCTGTCCGACCGACTGCCCCCAGATCTCTCAACTCTGCGGCATGCAATTCCGCATGCACGAAGCCGAAGACCGGTGCGAAGACCAGCCCAGAAAAGTGGCAGCAGATATCCAGGATCACCTCCTGAGTCGATATGAGCATGTCCGTCTGTCCGTTTCTACGCAAACTAGTCTCTTAGTTTTAAAGCTATCGAGTTGAAACTTTGCACACACCCTTCTTTCCTTTGCAGGCAGTATATAAGTCGGAACGGCCGGGATCGGTCGACTATATCCTATAGCTGCCATATGACTCATTTATCGGAAATGCCATAACTTGGTTGTTTTTCAAGTTAGAAGAATGGGAATTTCAATGGATGCTTCTTGGGCAAAATATATCGATATGCCACATTTCATAAGGATCGGCCGATATAATATAATATTTTGTAAAATTGAGCGTAACTTTTTCTGCCCGATTAGACCGTAAAGCTATGCAAAAAACTAGGTAGTGTAACGTGTAACGGTAGTAGCGTTCAATCCTGGATTCTATATCAACTTGTGGGGGACGCTTTAATTTTCCGGCTCTAGCTCGTCGGCTTTGGGGGTGGTGGTCTTGCTCCGTATAGATTCCAACACTAACTACTCATTATTATTAATAAGAATTAGAATTTAGCGTGCTGTGAAAAAAAAAATAATCAAACAGGAAAACTGTGAAAATTTCTTGAGAGCTAAACGATAACCGGAAGAACAGAAGGACAATTTCAGAGAAACTAAAAGAAAGGGAAAGAGGTAAGAAATAAAAAGGTTGCGATGCACAGATGGAGTGGTGTTCGCTTTATGCCCTACCCAACCTATGATCCTCTCCTCTCGAGCATGGCTCTGAGGATCCCTTTATACCCTAGGACCGTAGAAACAACAGCATGGTTCAGCAAAAAAAACAAGAAAGGAAAGCTAACTTCGGGCGAAGCCTAAGTTTATATACCCTTGCAGTTGCCACCCCTCTTTTATTATTAGATATGTGGCGGATCGCATATAGTTGGCCGATCCTTATGAAATTTGGCATATCGAATTATTTTGGCCAAAAAAGGAACCCAATGATACTCCCATTCTTCTAACTTGAAAAACAACCAAGATATGACATTTCCGATCATTCAGTTATATGGTAACTATAGGTAATAGACGGCCGATCCTTATGAAATTTGGGAGATTTAATAAGTTTGCCCAATGCATAGAAAGAATGCATAGAAAGTCCCATCCTTCTAACTTGAGAAACAACGAAGTTATGGCATTTCAGATCAATCAGTTATATGGCAGCTATAGGATGTGGTGAACCGATCCCGGCCGTTCCGACTTATGTACTGCCTGCAAACAAAACAAGGATGTGGGCAAAGTTTCAACTCGATAGCTTTAAAATTAAGAGACTAGTTTGCGTAGAACAGACAGATAGACGGACAGACGGACATGCTCATATCGACTCAGGAGGTGATCCTGATGCAGAATATATATACTTTCCCTGCGTTGCACACTTTTGACCAAAATTATAATACCCTCTGCAAGGGTGTAAAAATAGTATGTAGAAAAAAAGTAAATATAAAAATGAATTAAAACTAATTGTTGATCTATCAGCGTTTTGATATCGGCCGAATTAATAGACAAGGTTCAATTTTATAATTCAATTTATTATGGGTCAATTTAACCCCAACACAAATTCCGCGGCCGAACCAAAACAATGCCGAATTACAAGTGCACAAACCCTAAAAGCTTGCGCAGAAGCTCCACCAAAACTCCCAAAGTGCATGCGCTACAAAAGAACAACAAAGCGCAAGCGAATCTGGGAGAAACAAAGAATATGGAACGGCTGATAAGGGCAATTAGTGGACCGCTGCGGCTAGCTACACTGAGAGAATTAAATAGAAATAACTATGATATTTGATGCTGGCCCAAGTCCCAACACTAATAAATATAAAATAATAAAATTATATTAAAATGGTTTTTAAAATATTAAGTAATAATGGCATAATTAATTTCAAAAAGTAAACAATACTTAAACCCCTATTTTAAACGTGGCAAATCGAGGCAATAAACCTAGCAGGCAATATTCGAAAATAAATTTAAACTTTATTGTTAATTGGCGTTATTCATTTAAGAAAAATTTAAAAAGCAAAACAATTTCAAACTTTTTTTTTTAGTGTATCCAAAGTTTTCATTCCACTATAATCTTTTTATGTCTGATCATCTCTCATTATTTTTTATTTTTAAATAATATTTAAATTGAATGAAATTTATGAAGATTTTTCTCAGTGTTGCAAAAGCTCGTGGACAAATTCAAAACAAAACACCAAAAGATAAGCTCGCTGTGATTATAACCGTTCTTTGATTTTACCATCTTTCTATTCCGCAAAATTTAGCTTTGTGTGAGATTTTGAATTACAACAACAAAAATCATAATTGCATGCAGGTATTTTTGTTGTAAAAATTAAATTAGAAAAACGAACTTACGTGCATAGCCCTCAACGAAAGATCGATCTCCCGGCGCTGGTATACTGGAAACAGAATTTTGGGGCTTTTCCCATAATTTTGGGATATATATGAGACGGCAAATAAATTAACTTTTATATGAATACACCAGAGCTTTTTTTTAACAGAATCTTAACAGAATCCATCAAATCTAACTCACAGAAACGCACGCTTCTGTGCATTCTTACACTTCTGCTCTTATCACTGTAGAGATCGAATTCCATGCAAAACCAAATCAAAACAAAAGAAAAAAAACAAAAATAAAAAACAATTCAACCAATTTAAATTTCGAAGAGCTAGTCTATTTTCGCCGCACGTTTTCACATTTTTTAACTTTTTTTATATATTTTTATTTTTTACTTATATTTCAGTTTTAGATTTTTTTTAATACCTTTTTTAACATTTTTTGGTTTTTTGTTTTCACTTTTTTTATTTTTTTATTTTTATTAATGAAGTTGTTTATTGTTCGCAGTGTATATCACTCGCAAAATTTTCGTATAACAAATAAAAATCATTTTTTTTTGTATACACCTTCTTTATACTTTCATGTTTTTAGTTTACTAGCATTGATCTTTACTATTATTTAAATTTTTTCATTACATTTTCTGTCTTCGATATTTTCTTTCATTGTGCACATGGTTTAGGGGACTTTAGGTTAAATTTTCACATTTTTCACTGGGCTTTTTGGCCACCTTTCACATCCCAAAAATCACAATGCTGGCCCGCGGAGTTGCCGATCCCTCGATGGGATTGATTGGGCGCTCCGCGGGACACTAGCGGGTCGCTGGGCCGGCTTAGGGCTTGCACTGCCGGAATGCCGGGCCAATGGATGATCCACGTGGAGGTGGGTTCTCCTAGATAAGGAGAACCTTCCTTCCTTCTAAAAATTCGTCGGGAATGGGTTGGCGGAATATAGTTGGCGGGTTAGTTCTGGGTGAAACTAAGAAATAACCCAAAACGAATTTAACCTATGTGAGCGATGTCACTCACTTCCATTTAAGTTGGATTCGAGCGATTAGGGACGCTCATTCGAGATAGTCCAATGCCGTTTTCTGTCACTCGAGAGAAGATTATCTTGAGATCCGAACTTAAAGAAGATGTATTTGGAATTTTTACAAGAATACGAATCCCTACGTCATATGTCCCCGGCAAGGAATCATGTTCTGGCAACTCCACAGTACATAACATCTCACCAGTGTGTCTTACGGCCTCAAAGTACAACGGCCAAATTACGACTCGTTTTTGATGCGTCCTGTAAGACCACCACACAGAAATTCCCTCGAGCTACTAAAGTTATTGGTTCTGACTTTTACATCGACGACATGTTAGCGGGTGCTGGTTGCGTGGAGGAGCTAAAGATGTCTGAAGTAACTAAGGTTCTTCAAAACGCTGGGTTTGAATTGAGTAAGTGGTTTTCAAACTTGCCTGAAGTTACTGCACTCGAGATCACCGTTAAGCCAATAACACTTTCGGACTCAGAGCTGACTAAGGCATTTGGAATCGCTTCGGTTCCCAAAGATGACGTGTTTAAATTTGAAATTGATACTTCAGTTATAGGTCAAAGTGCGACTAAGCGGAACATTCTTTCGGTGACATCAAAGCTATTCGACCCCCTTGGCTTATTAAGCTCAATCCTTATTAAAGGAAAGATTATAGGAGCTTTGGCTTAATAAGCTAGATAAGCACACAGGAAGTGCTATCGTCGGCATAATTGTAACGAAAGGACAGCATTTGCATACCGTCTCGCAGCCTCCTAATGAGCTTGAATTTTTAAGGGAAACCCACCAAATTAGAGTTCCACAAGGCACAACTCACTCAGCAAACCAAATACAAGTTATAAATCAAAAACAAAGAACGAAACCAAGTAATCCCAAGCCACTGCCGAAACGACCACAAGTCTGTCCGACCGACTGCCCCCAGATCTCTCAACTCTGCGGCATGCAATTCCGCATGCACGAAGCCGAAGACCGGTGCGAAGACCAGCCCAGAAAAGTGGCAGCAGATATCCAGGATCACCTCCTGAGTCGATATGAGCATGTCCGTCTGTCCGTTTCTACGCAAACTAGTCTCTTAGTTTTAAAGCTATCGAGTTGAAACTTTGCACACACCCTTCTTTCCTTTGCAGGCAGTATATAAGTCGGAACGGCCGGGATCGGTCGACTATATCCTATAGCTGCCATATGACTCATTTATCGGAAATGCCATAACTTGGTTGTTTTTCAAGTTAGAAGAATGGGAATTTCAATGGATGCTTCTTGGGCAAAATATATCGATATGCCACATTTCATAAGGATCGGCCGATATAATATAATATTTTGTAAAATTGAGCGTAACTTTTTCTGCCCGATTAGACCGTAAAGCTATGCAAAAAACTAGGTAGTGTAACGTGTAACGGTAGTAGCGTTCAATCCTGGATTCTATATCAACTTGTGGGGGACGCTTTAATTTTCCGGCTCTAGCTCGTCGGCTTTGGGGGTGGTGGTCTTGCTCCGTATAGATTCCAACACTAACTACTCATTATTATTAATAAGAATTAGAATTTAGCGTGCTGTGACAAAATAAAACAAGAAAGGAAAGCTAACTTCGGGCGGAGCCGAAGTTTATATACCCTTGCAGTTCAGTCGCAGTCCGATAGGTGGCGCCACGCATCTATATTATTAGATATACAGCGGATCGTATATAGTCGGCCGATCCTTATGAAATTTGGCACATCGAATTATTTTGACCAAAGAAGCATACATTGAAAATCCCATCCTTCTAACTTGAAAAACAACGAAGTTATGCCATTTCCGATCAATCAGTTATATGGCAGCTATAGGATATAGTCGACCGATCTTTATGAAATTTGGCAGATCAAATAAGAATCCATAGAAAGTCCCAACCTTCTAACTTGAAAAACAACGAAGTTATGCCATTTCCGATCAATCAGTTATATGGCAGCTATAGGATATAGTCGACCGATCCCGGCCGTTCCGACTTATGTACTACCTGCAAAGAAAAGAAGGGTGTGTGCAAAGTTTCAACTCGATAGCTTTAAAACTGAGAGACTAGTTTGCGTAGAAACAGACAGACAGACGGACAGACAGACAGACGGACAGACAGACAGACAGACAGACGGACAGACGGACAGACGGACAGACGGACATGCTTATATCGACTCAGGAGGTGATCCTGATCAAGAATATATATACTTTATAGGGTCGGAGATGTCTCCTTCACTGCGTTGCACACTTTTGACCAAAATTATAATACCCTCTGCAAGGGTATAAAAAAAAAAACATGAAAAATGTGAAAATTTCTTGAGAGCTAAACGATAACCGGAAGAACAGAAGGACAATTTCAGAGAAACTAAAAGAAAGGGAAAGAGGTAAGAAATAAAAAGGTTGCGATGCACAGATGGAGTGGTGTTCGCTTTATGCCCTACCCAACCTATGATCCTCTCCTCTCGAGCATGGCTCTGAGGATCCCTTTATACCCTAGGACCGTAGAAACAACAGCATGGTTCTGTTAGGGATTTAGTTATTCATTATATTATTTTTTCTTTAAACGTTATAAAAGATTATAATTAAAAGATAGATTTTGTTTTTGTGCGATAGAAAATTATAAAAAAAGATTTATATCGAATATTAAGAAAAACAAGAAAGGAAAGCTAACTTCGGGCGGAGCCGAAGTTTATATACCCTTGTAGTCGCAGACCGCTAGGTGGCGCCACGCATCTTTTATTATTAGATATATAGCGGATCGCATATAGTCGGCCGATCCTTATGAAATTTGGCATATCGAAATATTTTGCTCAACAAGGAACCCAATGAAACTCCCATCCTTCTAACTTAAAAAACAACAAAGTTATGCCACTTCCGATCGTTCTTTGACAGATATAGGATATAGTCGGCCGATCCTTATGAAATTTTGTACATAAGATAATTTGGCCAAATATAACATGTGTGGAAAGTCCCAACCCTCTAACTTAACGACCCTCTAACCCAACGAAAAAAACCAAAGCTATGGCATTTCCGATCAATCAGTTATATGGCAGCTATTGGATATAGTCGACCGATCCCGGCCGTTCTGACTTAGATACTGCCTGCAAACAAAAGAAGGATGTGTGCAAAGTTTCAACTCGATAGCTCTAAAACTGAGAGACTAGTTTGCATAGAAACAGACATTCGGACAGACGGTCAGACGGACAGACGGACACGCTTATATCGACTCAGGAGGTGATCCTGATCAAGAATATATATACTTTATAGGGTCGGCGATGTCTCCTTCACTGGGTTGCTCACTTTTGACCAAAATTATAATACCCTCTGCAAGGGTATAAAAAGGATTAAAAATATTAAGTAATAATGGCATAAATAATTTCAAAAAGTAAACAATACTTAAATTCCTATTTTAAACGTGGCAAATCGAGGCAATAAACCTAGCAGGCAATATTCGAAAATAAATTTAAACTTTATTGTTAATTGGCGTTATTCATTTAAGAAAAATTTAAAAAGAAAACAATTTTTTTTTTAATTTTAAAACTTAAATTAACATTTTTCAAACATTTTTTTTTAGTGTATCCAAAATTTTCATTCCACTATAATCTTTGTATAATTAATGTAGATAATTAAGTGAAATGTTATGAAGTATAGTATAAGTTAGTTTAGGGCGGAGCGGGAGCGCAAGTAAAGCTCTCACTTGCGCTCTCCCATAATCTCGCCGCACTAGATAAGCTAGGCCCGCTAAGCTAAAAGAGTAATAAGCTAAAAGAGTTGCCCGCGACGGTTGTGTTAGTGAATTCAAAATACAAATTAAAGAATTCTCCGCGTCGCGAAACAAACTTCTCCAATCAACTACATAGCTGCTACTGGAAGGATTCGTCGTCCACATGCCCTGCACCTGAATCGATTGTGAAAGGAAAGTGGCCGCAGGATTAAAGGATCCGAAAGCAGAACCCCAGGTATTTGTGCAAAAAATTGAAAGTTGAGATAAGACAAATTAAAATCCGTCTTGTGCTGGAATATTGCACCCTCCTTTCAATTCTTGGCGCATACGTACGTAGAAAAAATAGTAGAGCAAGAATAAATAACAACATATATAAGAATTCTAAAATTTTAATTATAAATATATGTGCTAACCTAAATGTACTGCCTGTGGATAAAATAAAAAAGAGAATATTTATATTATTTGCAATCACTGTCGCCCCCTACCCCTCGTTCTCAAATTTACAAATCTTCCAAATAAATATTAAAGTGCAGCCAAAAATTATTATATTTATTACAGATAAAATAAAGGTGCATATATATTTGGTTTACATACATACAAATAGATGTAATGGGTAACGACTAACAGGCTGGATGTTGCTCTCCCGATATGACCCGCACGTTACATGGTTCCGGCTCTGGCGGCTCGTCGGTGGCGTGGTGTTATGGGGTTTGGCCAATATCGGGTGCCTTGTCGGGAATTATTATTATTTAATTAAAAAAACGTGCGAACAAAATAGGACGAAATAAGCTACCGGATGAAACTACAAGATACTACAAGAAGAAACAAAAAAACAGAAGACACAAATTTGTAAAGTCGGTCCGAATCACTGCTTGATGTTTTAGGAGCTAACTTTGCACTCCCTACCGTGATCATGGCTTTTCCGCATTCTTAAGGGTTTTTCCACGATCCCTTGTTTGGCAAGCGCTACTGAGGCGGGTTTAGGAAATCAAAAAAAATTTGCTTTTAAGCAGACATTATAAAATAATTTATTACTATTAACATGGACATAATAAAATGTTGAGGGTATGTAAGGTAAATGTTGAGCTTCTTCGCATGGCAAAATTTAAATTAATAAAATGGTATGAATATGCAAACGTTTATATCTAGGTTTTCAATTCAAAGAAAAAATCGTAAAAAATTATGGTTCATCCTCAAATATAGGGTTTACAAGGTAAAAATGGTAAAAGTGATTGCTTGCCAGGTATTATTTAAAGGGTTTTAGGAAATATTTAAAGGGTTAAATGGGGTTAATTCAATTTAGAAATATAATTATAAAAAATGTTTGGAATTAATGATGGTAAAACAAACTCACACATTTTCGGCATCCACCGTCGAAAGCTTTCGCTGGCTGCTGCGCTGTGAAAAAAATGTTTATCGCACAAAAAAAATAATATTTCCTAAATTGAATATAACTTTGTAACCGCGAATTCCTGAGTTAGGGAATTTTTTTGTTGCTTTCTGTTATTTTTTTCACTTCACCATAATTACGATTAATCCCTAAATTCACAATATTTCTTTTCTTTAAAATAATATTTAAACTTAATATAAACTCATTACAGCTGTTTTACATATTCTTATGCCTATCCCTTTCACCACTCGAACAAGGGTTCAATGAACTCTGGGGAGCATTGGGGAGCTATGCTCTGTCACTCCTTCTCCTCGGTGATTCTCCACCGCGTGTTATCGCCTATTCGCTTTTTTCCCGCAAAACTGCAACGGCTCCCTCGCTACCTCTGCCTGTCTCCCTTACTCCTTTACTTAATTGTGGATCATTACATGAGACTTTTGGAGCTTTTTCGCTTCTCTTTTTGGCAAGGTACGTTTGGAGCTGGATCGAGCGGTGAGGGAGGTTTAAAGACAGCGGTTACATTTTTAAACTATTTGAATAACACGATTTTAACTAGAAATTCTCTAAATTTATATTCTAAACCTACGGTGGGGACAGATTAGGCTGATTAAGGGTCACAAATTCCACTATTTATAGGCTGATTTTTTTGGGTTTTTTCCCTTTTCTTTTAACTTAACTTAATCCAAGATAAAATTGGGTTTTTTTTTTCTTTCTCCGATATTCTTTCGCGCCGAATCCGAACTCCCTGAACCCGCACCAGGGGCTACTTCACTCCCGGGCTCACGCCGACTCCGTTGCCTTAAAATTTCGAACTGATCCAGTCCCGGAGCTTTGCTTCTTCGCCTAGGGTTCCTGACTTTGGGAGCGGTGTTCACTCCAACCTAGCCAAAGTACGCGGAATTAAAATCCTCCTCTCTTATATTTCGTCAGCTAGCCCCCGAACGCTTACCTGCCGAGACTGCGCCAACCACACAAATTTCTAATACTTTGCACTAGGTAATATAATTTTACCTTTATACTTTTTCTTAAATTTTTTTTTTTATTTTTAAATTGCTGTTTTTAAACTGCTTCACAACTTGACTTTTTTTTCACTAGACCTTTTTCCCTTTTTTTTGGGTTTAGGTCAAGGTACCTCTCTGGATGGTGTCCCGATGGGAAAAGAAAGGGCTTTCAGCCGAGAGCTACTAGGAACCCAGGGCCCGCTATTCTGGAGATTCTAACGAGTTTACCCGGTTCTAAATTTCTCCATTTCTCTCGCTGGGGAGCAGCGCTGCCACTAAAAACTAGCCCGCTTCTTTGCGACAGTTTGACAATAAGTCGCTCCAAAACCTCCCAAGCAAAACTATTTGCTACAAGCCTTTTACAAAATCCCCCCCGACCAAAATCAGACTTGGGGTTGCATTTAAACTTCTCAACCCACAAGGCTGATCGCTTGTAGCTAAGCCTGACGAATATCTTTGCCATGGTACCGACCGACGAGCTTTCCATTCAAATCTTCTAGTTCGTAAATTGAGCCCCCTATTTTCCTTCTCACTCTAGCCTTTACAAATAAGGGAGCCAGCTTAGCATTGTAACCTGCTTGGAAACAGCTCTGTTTAAAATTCCTCCAATATACTTCCTGGCCAACCTTGTACGATACTTCTCGCGCCCTAAGGTTGTAATGTCGTTCATTCCTCTCATGCTGTTTTCCCAAAGTTTCAGCTGCTTTCTTCCTGATTACTTCTAGAGAGTCCTCACGGCTAAAAGTATCTGCTTTGTCCTCTAGCATAGCCAACTTCCTCAATAAGGAGTATGTTGCCCCAGATGTAATCATCTGCTGTCCAAAAACCATGTAGTAAGGTGTGGATCCCAGACCGGAATGAGTTGCTGACCTCAGCGCACAGCTGATTTTACTAAGATTTTCATCCCAGTCCTTTTGGTCGCTGCGAATATAAGCACGAATGCCAGCAATCACAGAGCGATTTACCCGCTCCGAAGCATTAGCCTGAGGAGCGTGCACCGCAGTTAAAGTGTGCGTGATACGGTGACTCCTAAGCATACCTTGAAATTTCTCGGATCTAAACTGCGACCCGTTATCGGAAACAATGCTCTCAGGAAAACCAAATGTGTGAAAAAGATCCTCTTCTAAATACTTTAGTACAACATCCGCTGTAAGTTTCTTCACGGCTTTAAGAAAAACGAATTTTGAATAATGGTCAAGCACAATAAAAATCCCTATATTCCCACTACGAGACCTAGGATAAGGGCCTAAAAAATCAATGTAGAGACGCTGGAAAAACCTCTGCGACTCGACTGCCTTTCCCATAGGTGGCCTCAACGCCCTATTCGGTGCTTTAGTCATCCTAAAACTTTCACAGGCTGAAATGTAGTCCTTCACGTTATTCACCATTCCTGGCCAGAAATAATATCGTCGAATTCTCTCCAACGTTTTATGAACACCCCCGTGAGACGCTAATGGATAGTCATGCGATTTCTTTAGCACCTCCTGAATCATAGACTTCGGTATCCACAATTTCCACGCGTACGCATCATTGAGCAGTTCGCCTTTCGAATGTTCGGTGCGTCGATATACCAAGGCATCCACGATTCTCAGATCCGGAAAGTTATCCAAATTACTTTTAATTCCCTCCATTAACTGTATATACTCAGCGGACTTAAAATGCTCTGAGTCGATATCCACCAGCAATCCGTTCTTAAAATCTATTGCCGCTATCTGCTCATGCTCAACTCTAGACAAAGCATCGGGAACAACATTTAGCGTCCCCTTTCGATGCTGGATTGCAAATCGAAACCCTTGTAACTTTAAAGCCCACCGTGCCAATCTAGTATTTAGATCATTCTGCGACATCAGCCACTTCAAGGACGCGTGATCCGTGATGACGGTAAATTCAAGTCCTTCGACATAAGCTCGGAATTTTTTAATGCTTACTAAAGCCGCAAGGCACTCCTGCTCTGTAACTGTGTAATTCCTTTGCGCTTTATTTAATTTCTTTGATACAAAGGCTATAGGTAATTCGTCCCCACTAATAGACTTCTGCACTAGGACCCCTCCTACTCCAGTCTTACTAGCATCACAATGTATGAAAAAGGGTCTGTCAAAGTCTGGGGTCTGTAATACCGGCGCACTTCCTAACATAGCCTTCAACTTCTCAAATGCCTCTTTACCTTCTTGGGACATCACAAAGTTACGTTTGTTTTGTAAAAGATCGGTCAAAGGAGCCGATACTGACGCATAATTGTTTATAAATTTCCTGTACCAACCGGCTAATCCCAAAAAGCTTCTTAACGACTTGAGTGATGTTGGTAACGGAAAATTTGTAATGGCCGAGACTTTGTCAGGGTCCGTTCGAATACCACCCTCACCTATTATGTGGCCCAAATATTTTACGGTTCTCCTACAGAACTTGCTCTCACATTCAAGGTTAAGTTAGCTTCTCGGATCCGTTTCGCTACAGTCTCCAAAACTTCCAAATGCTTATCAAACGTATCGGAGATAACCAATAAATCGTCCAGGTATACAAAAACTTCGTTTCTGAGTGATGCCGGTATTACCTTGTCCATTAACCTCGTCATGGTTTGTTGGAGCGTTGCAGAGGCCAAAAGGCATAACTTTATAATGATACAAAGGCCTCCCTGGTATAGTGAATGCAGTTTTCGCTTTCGATAGAGGATCCAAAGGGATTTGCCAAAACGAGTCTTTTAAGTCAAGGCTACTTATAAAATTTGCCTTAGGTAACCGGCTAAGTATGCCATCGATCTGAGGAAGCGGATATGCATCCTTTTCCGTCACTGCGATAACCTTTCTGCTATCGAGACATACTCTTACTTTGCCTGGCTTTTGGACCAGTACTACTGGCGAAGACCACGGACTGTCGGACTCCTCAATAACCCCAAGTTTTAGCATCCTATCTACCTCGGCATATAGCAATTTTTCAATGGCCGGCGATACTGGGAAATGCCGTTGCTTAATGGGCTTCGCTGTCCCCGTGTCTATTGCATGGCTTAAAACGGAGGTCCTACCCAGTCCCGATAACGCAAAAGATGGAAAGCTTTTTATAACTTTTTCTAATTTAAGTTGCTGCCATCTTGATATCGAGTGCTGTTCCGCATCTCCTGAGATCTCTGAGATAGCTAGGGTTGGCGGCAACAGCTCATAAGCTGTCCAAAAATCTATTCCTAAATAAATATCTTGCCTTAGAGAGGGGATTATATGAAATTCTAATTCCCTTTTAATTCCTTTATATTCTATCTCTGTCTTAAATTTTCCTATTATTTGTTGCTTGTTTCCATCGGCAGTACATGCACCAGCTAAAACCTTTTTAAAAGGCTTTCTACTGCATATATACTCCTCAGCCAGCTGCCCACCTATACACGATATAGCAGCGCCTGTATCTAGCAACCCTCTTCTTTTCTTTTCTAGCAACGTAACCTCTGCGTAAGGCCTATTGTCGCCAAAATTTTTCCTAATACTAGCAATTTCTTTAATTGTCTTCCAGTAATTTTTTTGCCGCCGACTGTTACGCGAGACAAACCTAGCCTCGTTCTTTAGTATTGGCAAGTTTAATGTTCGGAACTTTTCCAGCTTCGTATGCCAGACTTGCCATCCCAAATCTCCGGAAGGTGGATTTTCTACACTAAGCGCTCCCTCCCCTCTTACTAATGCTGGTCCTCCAAGCCTGACTGTCGGTTGGGAACACTGGCCTTGGAACGCGGTATTGCAGTGTTCCTGTGGGAGTTTTTTGTACATCTTTCACAAGAGGGTTTGTAAGCGTTAGGAAGGCCACAACCATAACAAAAGATTTTCCTTTTTGATGCGCAATCTTGGTATCTATGCCCTTCCTTTCTGCAGTTCCAACATACCAAGGAAAATGCTCCTATCTCCTCTTGAAGCTCATCTTCCCCAAATTCTACTGCATCGTCGCCTTCCTCTTCGCAAAGTTCACTAATAGGTTTTCTTAACGGGAGTGGTTTTTGGTAACCGTGGTGTTTACGCATCTCTTCTATAAAGAATTCCCTTTTCCTAACCGTATCCCTCAAATTCTCCATGGACTCGAAGTTTAAATTCAGAATCTCATGCTGGATTTCTGGACGTAAATTACACCGCACTATCTCCACTAGAGTTTCGTCGGATATGGGCTTGCTAAGTCTGTCAGTAAGCTTTAAAATGGAATCATAAAAGATTTCAAATGATTCCTTATCCATCTGCTTTCTGTCCCTTATCATTTGACGAATATCTACATCGGTTCTTGAATCCCGGAATTGCTTCCTTAAGGCTGCACAAAGCTCCTGCCATCGCACCACTCCTACGGTCTTATGATGACGCCAAAAGAAATCAGAGGCCTTTCCTTCGAATAGCATATTTGCATTCCCGCATAAGAGTGCGAAATTCCCCTCTAATGTCTGATGTGTCAGAGCCTCGACTCTGTAGATGAAACTATCTACTCCTATTGTGTCTCCCGATCCCGAAAACCTTAATTTCCAGTTCGATAATATGTGCCCCACTTTGTCGGGTCTTTGTGCCAAATCCGAGCTTAGGGATCTGGAGCTAGTGGGTCTCTGTTGAACCGTATAATGCTCTGTATGTGGTACGTTAATACCCAAAACCTGCTCTAGGGAGGAATTCCTACTTGTATTAGGATTGATCGTTGCCCTTTGTTGATCTATATTGCTCATTTGCGCTTCTACATTTGTCTGTATTAGGTTGGCCATCCTCTCAGTGAGCTGAGTTAGTAGCTCGTTTTGCATTGCCTTTACGGCTGCAGAAATTTCTGCGGTTATTTGACTCATTTCTTCTGCTGGTGTATTGTCTCCTACGTTGTGATCCTGCCTAGACCGCTCCTGGCTAGTTGAAGCTGATAAGTCCAACTCGTTTCCACTGCGCGAAATTGTTTCGAGCCTTGTACGCTGCCTAGTTTGAATTGCTGAAGTCGGAGGTTGCGAAATACGTTGGTCGATACAGATCGACTCACAAATCGGACAAGTTCTTTTAACTTCTAAATGTGTCCTCAGGCACGCTTTATGGAATACATGCTGACACTTGGTTTTATAGCTATCAGCTGCCCTGATCTCAGAGTTACACAATTTACACTCAGAACTAGGAGGATGTCCCTCTTTTTGAGGCGATCGATCTAGACCCATTAATGTCTACGTTTACTTATTTTAAATTCCAACTTCTACCAATAATGAATGAGGTAATAATAAAAGGGTAAATAATAATATAAGGTAAATAAATAAAATAAATAATAATTATTTAAATAAATAAATAAAATGATATGAGTTGATTATGATTAAAATTTTTGAACTTGTAATTTAAACGTAATTTTGATTTCCTTCAACCTACGCACTCTGAAACGCTGCCAGTTATCGACCGTCTTCACAAAAATGTAAATAAAATAAGAAAGTAGACTGAAAACAAACAATGATTTGTGGACATGAAAACATATGTGTAATATGACTCCTCATGTTCTCCATGCAAATCAATCGCTCGTTTATACCTAAAGAATTGGTTTTCAACAGAGCTTTTATCCGTGGTCACGAGCTCTACTTTGAAGTAAAGTCAACGTGCATTCCAAGCGTCTTATATAGCTCTTCAAGAATAACCAAAGATTAATTATGAAAAGAGGAAAAGAGGAAAAGAAAAATAAACAAAGAAATGGGGAGCTATTACTGAGACAAAGTGGTCAGTAGCCAGCTGCTAGCAGCTTAGCAACTGAATCCCAATCCTATGTCTCAGTTAGCCCACTACTTTTTCTCCTCCAGTCGTCACTTTTGAACCCACATGTCACTGGACAGGATATCTGCCTAAGGCTGATCATCCTGTTTTCCAAATGACGATCCAGGAACCAAAAATGACAAAAGGACGTGCAAGAAACTAGATAGTTGCCGCTAAGTAAGGTGATGTCTCCCCCACCTAACTTTTGACAACTGACCCAATTTAGTCGTTGAGGAGAAATTAAAGTTAAATTTTGATTATAGCAAGAAACAGTTACGGTCTAAATTTTAGTGAGTTTCCTAGACTTAATATTCTTTAAAACTTTTCCAAAAAATAATAATATCTAATTGGTTTTCCTAATATTTTCCTAATAATAATATCTTTTTAATTATAATTCATTACTGTAATGGGTAACGACTAACAGGCTGGATGTTGCTCTCCCGATATGACCCGCACGTTACATGGTTCCGGCTCTGGCTCGTCGGTGGCGTGGTGTTATGGGGTTTGGCCAATATCGGGTGCCTTGTCGGAAATTATTATTATTTAATTAAAAAAACGTGCGAACAAAATAGGACGAAATAAGCTACCGGATGAGCTAAGACCGTGAACTGAGACATACTACAAGAAGAAACAAAAAAACAGAAGACACAAATTTGTAAAGTCGGTCCGAATCACACCTTGATGTTTTAGGAGCTAACTTTGCCCTCCCTACCGTGATCATGGCTTTTCCGCATTCTTAAGGGTTTTTCCACGATCCCTTGTTTGGCAAGCGCTACTGAGGCGGGTTTAGGAAATCAAAAAAAATTTGGTTTTAAGCAGACATTATAAAATAATTTATTACTATTAAAATGGACATATTAAAATTTTGAGGGTACTTAAGCTTATTCGCATGACAAAATTTAAATTAATAAAATGATATAAAAATGCAAACGTTTATAACTTCAATCCAAAGAAAAAATCGTAAAAATTATGGTTCATCCTCAAATATAGGGTTTACAAGGTAAAAATGGTAAAAGTGATCGCTTGCCAGGTAATATTTAAAGGGTTAAGGAAATATTTAAAGGGTTAAATGGGGTTATTTCAATTTAGAATTATAAATATAAAAATGTGTTTAATTATTGTTGGTTAAACAAACTCACTCATTTTCTGCATCCACCGTCGAAAGCTTTCGCTGGCTGCTGCGCTGTGAAAAAATGTTTATCGCACAAAAAATACTATTTCTCTAAATTGAATATAACGTTGTAACCGCGAATTCCTGACTTAGGGAATTTTTTGTTGCTTTCTGTTTTTTTCCTCACTTCACCATAATTACAATTAATCCCTAAATTTACAATATTTATTTTCTTTAAAATAACATTTAAACTTAATATAAGCTCATTACAGCTGTTTTACATATTCTTATGCCTATCCCTTTCACCACTCGAACAAGGGTTCAATGAACTCTGGGGAGCATTGGGGAGCTATGCTCTGTCACTCCTTCTCCTCGGTGATTCTCCACCGCGTGTTATCGCATATTCGCTTTTTTTCCGCAAAACTGCAACGGCTCCCTCGCTACCTCTGCCTGTCTCCCTTACTCCTTTACTTAATTGTGGATCATTACATGAGACTTTTGGAGCTTATTCGCTTCTCTTTTTGGCAAGGTACGTTTGGAGCTGGATCGAGCGGTGAGGGAGGTTTAAAGACAGCGGTTACATTTTTAAACTATTTGAATAACACGATTTTAACTAGAAATTCTCTAAATTTATATTCTAAACCTACGGTGGGGACAGATTAGGCTGATTAAGGGTCACAAATTCCACTATTTATAGGCCGATTTTTTTGGGTTTTTTTCAGCCTTTTCTTTTAACTTAACTTAATCCAAGATAAAATTGGGTTTTTTTTTTCTTTCTCCGATATTCTTTCGCGCCGAATCCGAACTCCCTGAACCCGCACCAGGGGCTACTTCACTCCCGGGCTCACGCCGACTCCGTTGCCTTAAAATTTCGAACTGATCCAGTCCCGGAGCTTTGCTTCTTCGCCTAGGGTTCCTGACTTTGGGAGCGGTGTTCACTCCAACCTAGCCAAAGTACGCGGAATTAAAATCCTCCTCTCTTATATTTCGTCAGCTAGCCCCCGAACGCTTACCTGCCGAGACTGCGCCAACCACACAAATTTCTAATACTTTGCACTAGGTAATATAATTTTACCTTTATACTTTTTCTTAAATTTTTTTTTTTATTTTTAAATTGCTGTTTTTAAACTGCTTCACAACTTGACTTTTTTTTCACTAGACCTTTTTCCCTTTTTTTTGGGTTTAGGTCAAGGTACCTCTCTGGATGGTGTCCCGATGGGAAAAGAAAGGGCTTTCAGCCGAGAGCTACTAGGAACCCAGGGCCCGCTATTCTGGAGATTCTAACGAGTTTACCCGGTTCTAAATTTCTCCATTTCTCTCGCTGGGGAGCAGCGCTGCCACTAAAAACTAGCCCGCTTCTTTGCGACAGTTTGACAATAAGTCGCTCCAAAACCTCCCAAGCAAAACTATTTGCTACAAGCCTTTTACATAGATGCAGCGATAATATTCTCGTTTTCTTTTCCCACCGTTATCCGCTGCTGTATGTATGTATATGCACTTTTTGGCGCCTATAGTTTAACGGTCCGCCAAGTGACGCGCTCCCCTACAATTTGGTCGTGCATATTGGTTTCGGTGTCATTGGCAACCAACCATTTTTTTTGGATACTCTGTGCCTCGACTATCAATAATTCGTTATCAATTAATTAATCAATTAAGATTTTTTTTGGTTAAATTTAATAAATTATTTATTATATTTAAATAAGATTAATTAATTATTTTCGTTTTCGCATTTTCTTGTTGTTGAATTAATTTCAATAAATTTTTAAATAAATTTCTAAAAGTTATTTATTTTAGTAAATTTTTGATATTAATATTTTAAAATTAATAAAAAAATGTAGATAAATTAATAAAATTACTTTAACAAAAAAAAATTTAAATAAATTATTAAATCTTAAATTTACATTGTTTTCGTTTTTTGTATTGAAAAAACAAATTTTTTTAAAATGGAAAGTACTAAACAAAAACTTAATTCCACAACTCTTATTGACTTAAAGAGAAGATTAAATGTCAAAGTTAAAAGCATTCGCCGGTTGGAGGAACGTTTGGAAGATTGGTCACTTCCACTAATTAAAACCGAGCTAGAGTGCAGGCTTCAGGTTTTAGATGAGGCAATTTCTAAAGCAAATGAGTTGCAAGACCAGATCGAGCAAATAGATGAATTGGATGATTTCGGAGCCGAGTTGGAAGAATTAGGAATAACTACCAAGGCAAGGATCATGTCCATATGTAATGCCGTTAATTCAGCTGAAGACTCCCGTGGGCAAGCAATTTCTGCAGCCCCAACTCGAGCTCGACTTCCTAGTTTGGCATTGCCAAAATTCAGTGGAAATTATTCGGATTTCAAAAAGTCTTTTCGAGACATTAGTTGACAAAGATGTGAACATTCCAGTTATCGAGAAATTTAATCATTTAATTTCTTGCCTCTCTGGTGAAGCCTTAGGAACTGTCAAGGCATTCCAAGTCACCGAGAGTAATTTCGACAAAGCTATCGCTAGACTCACTATCGGTCGCTATCGCTGACCAAGCAAAATTGGGAAGAGTCACTGGATTATGAGGAATTGCCGCTGTGGTCGGATTTCGAAAAAATACTAAATCCTAGATACCAGCATCTGTCCGCTGAAAAGACTGGCAAACCAAAACAAGAAAGAACTGGGTTCAGCAAGCAACTGAATAGAACTTTGTTGGCTTGTTCTTCTACTAACGCCAAACCAGCTTGCAGTTATTGTAACGCTAACAACCATTTTTTTGCCCAGTGCAGTCCGTTCGCTCGCCAAAGGTTTGAGTTTGTTAAGTCAGCCTCCCTATGTTTGAATTGTCTGCGAAAAGGTCACACGGTAGCGAATTGTAAATCGACCAGGTGTCAAATCTGTTCAAGATCGCACCATAAACTTCTGCACCGATTTATAGTGACCGAAAATAATTTAGCATTACCACCACCCACACAAAATCCTCCTCCAGAGTTAACGAATGATCATGCTTTACTTCATGCTTTTCTACTTCACATGCTTTACATGCGTCGTCTGTAGAAAGGGTTTTGTTAGCAACGTCGATCGTAAGCGTAAAAATGGTGAGCACATCTTGGCCCGAGCATTACTTTACTCAGGGTCACAAATGAATTTTATTACAGAAGATCTTGCTCAACGCTTTCAGATCCGTAGGGAGGAATCGTGCATCAACTTGCTTGGAATTGGTCAAACTAATTCACAAGTTAAGAAAAATATACACACCGTGGTGAAGTCGAGAGTCAATGGTAGCGAGTTTCCGTTCGACTTTTGGGTTTTGAAAACCATTTCAGGCTATCACCCTGACCAGTCAGTGAACGTAAAAGATTGGACCCTACCAAAGAACTTGCCGTTAGCAGACCCATATTTTTACAAACCTCAGCGGATAGATATGCTAATTGGAGCTGAGTCATTTTTCGAACTGTTGTCCGTTGGCCAAATAAAACAAGGTCCAAACCATCCCATCCTTCAAAAAACTCTCCTTGGGTGGATAGTATCGGGAAAATATCTGGCAAATTGCCCAACAGCCGGTCTCTAGTTTGAATTGCCAAGAGGAAGTATTAGAGTCAATAGACAAAAACTTGAAAAAATTCTGGTCGTTGGAAGAAGTTTCATCTTCTAAAAAGATGTTGTCGCCAGAACAAGAGCTATGTGAGGAACATTATCGGAAGACTACAAGAATACTGCCTTCCGGTCGATTTGAAGTTAAACTTCCATTTAAGTCGGATCCAAGCGTTTTGGGCAATTCATTTGAGATAGCCAAACGCCGATTTCTGTCACTCGAGAGAAGATTATCTCGAGATCCGAACTTAAAGAAAATGTATTTGGAATTTATGGAAGAATACGAATCCCTAGGCCATATGTCCCCTGCAAGCAATGACGTTCTTGCTTCTCCACACTACGTTATACCCCACCAGTGTGTCTTACGGCCTCAAAGTACAACGACCAAACTACGAGTTGTTTTCGATGCGTCCTGTAAGACATCCACACTGAAGTGTTTAAATGAGTTGTTGATGGTGGGTCCAACAATTCAGGAAGAGCTTTACTCTTGAGCTTGAACTCTTCTTAGATTTCGGCTAAACAAATTTCCTCTGGGAGCCGACATAAAAAAGATGTATCGTCAAGTGATGGTAAATGAAGCAGATCGACGATACCAGTTGATAGTGTGGAGAAACGACCCGTCTGAGTACTTGAAATTGTGCAAGCTCAACACCGTTACTTATGGCACTGCACCACCCCTTTCCTGGCCATAAGGTTGAGTGGTTGAAGAGGTTGAGTGAATCCGCGAAAAATACATTCCCTCGAGCTGCTAAAGTTATTGGGTCTGACTTTTACGTCGACGACATGTTAACGGGTGCTGGTTGCGTGGAGGAGCTAAAGACAATTAAGTCTGAAGTAACTCAGGTTCTTCAAAACGCTGGGTTTGAATTGAGCAAGTGGTTTTCAAACTCGCCTGAAGTTACTGCATCCGAGAGCACGGTTAAGCCAATAATACTTTCGGAGTCGGAGCTGACAAAAACATTAGGAATCGTTTGGGTTCCTAAAGATGATGTATGTTGATGAACGGTCACTGTAAAACTAAAAAACTGCATTAATTAACAATTCGATTTGGAAACTGGGCACACAAGAAGTTTATGTAGAGAAGAAGAAGGAACGAGAAGCGTCGGTTGCAAATTCGGCGTGTGAGTTTTTGCTTTGCTTTGTTTGACAGATGGCGAAATCAAGAGATTGAGCCAGTTATATTTTCAATAAATAAAGTTAATCATCATAAGGAAATTGGTCCTTCAGAGCCAGATTCGTTATTGTTAACTAAAAGTAAAGCACCATTGCGATGGAACAACTCAAACGGCTAAAGGGAGTGAGGGGCCGTCTCAAATCCAGCCTCACCAAACTGCTACACACAGCAGAAAACTCTTCCGCATCAATCGGCGTTGACGCCGTGGAGGTACTGCTAGCCAGGCTCGACAAGGTTTGGAATGATTTCGAACTTGCCGGAGATGATCTGAGCGTGCTTGATGACGTCGAGGGCTGGGTTGATCCTGCGGATGACTACGACGAGTATGAGGCGAAGTACATAAAAGCCCGTGCGCTTTTGTTTTCCCTCAAGCGCTCACAGGAGCCGACAACACCAACAACAACGAGACATGCAGAAGGAGACTCAATAGCTAACAACGACGCTATTTCTCGATTAGTGCAGCAACAACAAGAGTTTTTCGAACGCCTAGGAGCAACTTCAACACCAACCCAGGCTGACGCCGCGGTGCCAGTAAGGGAGACAGAATTACCGAAGATTCACATAAAACCGTTTGGTGGCATTTACAAGGAGTGGCCAGCCTTCAAAGCATTGTACATAAGCACTGTACATAGCAAGCAACATCTGGGTAAGATACAAAAGTACCACTATCTAAAATCGTTCCTCGTGGACGAGGCTGCAAGTTTGGTACGCCATTTGCCGATTTCTGAGACGGCATATGACAACGCTTGGGAGCGCCTCAACGAGAGATACGATCGACCACGGCAAATTATTCACAACCTGTTGGACACCTTTATGGAGCTACCATCGACTAACAATGGAGAGGTATCCATATTGCGTAGCGTATCAGATGGTGCAAATGAGATCATCCGTGCATTGGACTCAATTGGCCATATGGACCGAGACTGTTGGGTTATCCATTTATTGCTGAATAAAATCGATCCAGAGTCACGCCGCAAATGGGTAGATGCAAGCCGTGCTTCAAATTCACCAAGAGTCGAAGAGTTCTTCAAGTTCCTAGACGCACGATGTGAAGAATTTGAGCTGTGTCAAAGCGATCCTGTACCGAGACAGGGTGGTAACAACAAGAAGACAAGCAGAGCCATGGTAACTGCTGCGCTGACAAAATGCGTGAATTGTAATGCGGATGGGCATCAACTGTCTAAGTGTCCTCAATTCATTGGTTTGTCTATCGACCAACGCCGTTCTTTTGTAAAGCACAAATCTCTCTGCTTTAACTGTCTCAAACCAGGTCACAGGTCATCAAACTGTAGCTCAAAGTACAACTGTCAACTGTGTGGCAGCAGACACCACACACTCATACACACGCATGCTATGCAGACCAACGAGGGTCAAATCACATCCACGTCTTCAAGCGATCGCAACGATCCAGACACGACATCGGTGACTGCGAGTCACATGTCACAGGCACTACTCACGCCAACCCTATTGTCACATGGGCAAGTAGGACGAACATGTACTTTGCCAACTGCATTGGTACACATCCGCAACTCTCAAGGCACATACACAAACTGCCGAGTGCTACTCGACACGGGCTCGGAGTTATCATATGTATCGGAACGCTGTATTAAGGCACTGGGTCTTAATCGGGCTCCTGGCCGGATTCTCATTTCCGGCATTTCTTCAATCAAGGCTGATACCACGAGAGGATTCAGCACACTCACGATCAAGTCTCGAGTTTCGGATCACTCGCTACAAGTAAAAGCTCATATTCTAGGAAAAATCACATCTACGCTGGCAAGGGAAAACATCGATGCATCTGCGCTTGAGATCTTCAATGGGATTCCGCTTGCAGACACGGAATTCAACTCGGCATCGCCTATAGACGTTCTACTAGGCACCGATTCTGTATGGGCTATTTTAACCGGCAACAGGAAGCTGGATGCGCAAGGCAACATAATAGCTATTTCAACAATCTTTGGATGGGTTATCACATCGATTGCGTATCAAAATCCATCAATCACCACGTCATTTTTGTCTACAGTCGATATCCATGCTGCTCTACAAAGGTTTTGGGAAATCGAGGACTCCCAAATCACCACTCACCATGATCCTGAAAATGTTAAGGTTGAAGAGCATTTTCAAACCACGCACTCACGCGACTCGAAGGGAAGATACACCGTAGAGCTTCCATTCAAGGATGCAGATCCTCAATTCACTGACACTCTGCAAGGAGCAACCCAACGCTTTGCTTCTGTGGAGCGCCGTCTACATAGAGACACAGATCTGCACTCACGATATGTACAATTCATGCAAGAGTATATTTCGCTAGGCCACATGCGCCAATTGAACCCTGACGAAATTCTCACCAACGATGGAAGGGTATTCTATATGCCACATCACCCTGTACTTGGAAAGAAACTACGAGTAGTTTTTGACGGTTCATTCCAAGATTCTTCTGGTCAATCTTTAAACGACACCCTGAACGTTGGGCCGAGCATCCAACGAAACCTGTTCGATGTATGCGTACGTTTTCGTTTACATAAATACGTTTTTTCTGCGGACATTATCAAAATGTTCAGGCAAATTTGGATCAACAAGCATCACCGCAACTATCAACGTATCGTTTGGAGAGAACATCCTTCAGCTCCACTTCTACATTACCAACTCTGCACTGTAACCTATGGCACTGCGTGTGCACCATTTCTGGCTGTACGGGTTCTTGAGCAACTGGCCAGAGACTATCAACATTTGTATCCAACTGCTGCGCGCATTCTCCTTGAAGATTTCTACGTTGACGACGTTTTAACAGGAGCTGACACCGAGGAGAAGCTTCTACAATACAAACAAAAACTAATTCAACTAATGTCATGTGCTCAACTCGAACTTGGAAAATGGATTTCCAACAGCAACCGCGTTGTCGACCCTGAGACAACAATCACAAACAACACATCATACAGTCCACTCGAAACTACGAACAAGGTTTTGGGAATTCATTGGCAACCGCAAACGGACACATTGGCATACAAGGTATCTTTGCCCAGCGAGGGAAAGATTACAAAACGGCAAGTTTTATCAGACGTATCTCGCATTTTCGACCCACTTGGATTGCTGGCTCCAGTGGTTATACAATTCAAAATCCTGTTCCAAGAACTTTGGGTTCTCAACTTAGACTGGGACAGCCCGCTACCGCTCAGCCTGGAAGATTGGTATCTCAAATGCAAGCACGATATCAACACGGTCAATGAACTTGAGGTTCCACGCTACATTGGCAATTCTACTGACACAATTGAATTGCACGCTTTCTCGGACGCATCTATAAAAGCCTACGCCGCTGCCGTTTACAGTAGAGTCACTCTCCCTGATGGTAACATACAGGTTACTCTTATAGCTGCAAAGACTCGTGTTGCACCTCTCAAAACACAATCACTTCCACGCCTGGAATTGTGCGGCGCACTGCTACTAAGTCGACTCATCAACTCAGTCAAGGCTGCACTGAAACACTACAACGTCACTGTTTACGCCTGGTGCGACTCTACCATTGTTTTGGCTTGGCTCTCGCACATACCTGCCAAACTAAAGACTTTCGTCGCAAACCGCACTGCCGAAATCCTCAGCATCATTCCACGAGATCACTGGCAACATGTCAAATCAGATGACAACCCTGCTGACTGCGCTTCAAGGGGCATGCTAGCTGCTGACTTAGTAAACCACAACCTATGGTGGAAAGGCCCACATTGGCTATACTCAACCGAAGCTGAATGGGTAAAAACACCTAGCACTCCTCATTCTAGTTTCATTTCAGATGAACAAGTCCAGGCTGAAGTAAAAGGTTCCGCCTTCACGACAATGAGAACATACAACACTGAAACCTCACTATTGGGCCAACTGATCGACCGTGTCTCCTCGTGGCCAAGGCTACTTCGTATTCTCGCCTACGTTCTCAAGTTCATCCGACGCAATCGCAGAAAATCCAACACCGCTACGCTGACATTTGAGGAGATCCATGACGCACGGATCCTGTGCCTGCGCCATGCCCAAGAGGAATTCCAAGCTGACTACAAGCGACTCCTCAACCAGCAAGATTTGGGACACAAATCAAAATTGCGCACCCTCTCACCGCAAATCGACAAACATGGACTCCTGCGAGTGGGTGGTCGCTTAGCTAACTCAGAACTGCCAGCGGATGTGCAGCATCCAATAATTCTGCCCAAATCTCATCGCATAACGAAGCTCATTCTGGAACATGAGCACCGGATTCACTTACATCCTGGTGTATCGGCGTTATTTGTGATCGCACGTCAACGCTACTGGGTATTTGGCGCCCGTAACCTCATTCGAAAGATCACGCATGAATGTCTAAAATGTTTTAGACAACGCCAACACACATCTCACCAATTCATGTCAGATCTGCCGTCTGTCCGGGTTCGACAGGCATTTCCGTTTGCAAACACTGGCTGCGACTACGCCGGGCCAATCATCCTCAAGGTCCACAAGGGACGAAATCCACGCAAGGAAAAGGGTTATATCTGCCTATTTGTATGCCTAGCCACTTCTGCCTTGCATTTGGAATTGGCTACAGATCTTACAACCGACACATTCCTGGCGGCACTCAGACGATTCATCTCTCGCCGCGGAAAATGCTCGCAAATGTATAGCGACAACGGGAGAAACTTCGTCGGGGCAAAAAGGGTATTAAACGAAATGCAAACTCTTTTGAAGTCAGACGAACACAACAACACTGTACTGAAGGCCCTGGCAGACGAAGGAATAAACTGGAATTTCATTCCCCCCCATGCACCACACTGGGGTGGCAAATGGGAATCAGCTGTGCGCTCTGTCAAACTGCATCTTCATAGAGTCATTGGCAAGAATGTCCTCACCTTTGAGAAAATGCACACACTTCTCGCCCAAATAGAAGCTGTGGTCAACTCACGTCCACTATTCTCAACTTCGGACACTGAGGTCAACTATCTGTCGCCAGCACACTTCCTCATTGGTCGTCCCTACACGACAGTACCAGAAGGCGATCTATCAAATGTACCAATCAACCGTTTGGATTATTGGCAACAGACTCAAGCTATGCTGCAAGGCTTCTGGAAACAATGGCACATGGAATATCTTACATCACTCCAGCATCGGCCAAAGTGGATGAACAAATCGGTCAACATGGCCAAAGATGACATCGTGCTCCTTAAGGATTCTCACACCCCGCCAGCAGCATGGCCTCTCGGAAGAGTCATCGAAACGTATCCAGGGAAGGATGGAATGGTCCGCGCTGTACGACTTAAGACTCCAACTGGAGAAACCACCCGTCCAATTGTGAAGCTCGCCCTATTACCAAATTCTGAAACAGTGTTTCAGGGGAGGCCGGGATGTTGATGAACGGTCACTGTAAAACTAAAAAACTGCATTAATTAACAATTCGATTTGGAAACTGGGCACACAAGAAGTTTATGTAGAGAAGAAGAAGGAACGAGAAGCGTCGGTTGCAAATTCGGCGTGTGAGTTTTTGCTTTGCTTTGTTTGACAGATGGCGAAATCAAGAGATTGAGCCAGTTATATTTTCAATAAATAAAGTTAATCATCAATGTATTTAAATTCGAAATTGATATGTCAGTCATGGGTCAAAGGGCGACTAAGCGGAATATTCTTTCGGTGACGTCAAAGTTTTTCGACCCCCTTGGCTTATTTGGCCCGATCCTTATTAAAGGAAAGATCCTGTTACAGGAACTTTGGCTTAATAAGCTAGATTGGGATGAGTCCATTCCAACGCACTTGGAAACCGCGTGGAACAAAATTCAGCTTGCCTTGTCACAGTCAGAAGATATCTCAATACCGAGATTTGTGATGAGTGAGCCAATGTCACCAATTGAAATTCATGCCTCTTCTGAAGCATCGATGAGAGCCTATGGAGCCTGCGACTATATCCGTTGCAAATCTGCAGAAGGTAGTAAAGTCTCATTGTTGACTGCAAAGCCGAAAGTAGCGCCGCTCAAGACAAAGACGCTCCCCCGTCTTGAGTTATGTGCCGCTCATCTTCTCGCGGACCTCTGTCGCAAAATAAAACCTTTTATCAAAGCACCGATCGAACAAAGTGTATATTGGTCAGATTCGGAAGTTTGTCTTCATTGGATTCGTTCCCATCCATCGTCGTTGTCAACGTTCGTATCAAATAGAGTTGCTGAGATTCAAGAGTGGTCAGAGGATAGCACGTGGCGGCATGTACCAACTAAACAGAACCCGGCAGATATTGTGTCAAGAGGTGGAGACGTAAAGGAAACGATAGAATCAATTTGGTTCGCAGGTCCATCGTTTTTAACGGAGCCGGAAGATAAGTGGCCAACGAGCCCTCGGTTTGATCCGTCACCAGAGATTTTGCAGATGGAAGCAAAGAAGAGTGCGGTCGGACTGACTGCAATGGTCTCTACCTCATATTTGTTGGAAGTGATAGAAGGATTTTCCTCTCACTTAAAACTGCTACGAGTGTTCGTTTACATGGTCCGCTTTAAAAACAAGTGTAAGAAATTATGCTCCTATTTCGTACGATGCCAAGTTTCCAGTATTGTTGACGAAGCGCTCTCAATTTGTTCAGAGCTACGTCCGATACTTGCACGAGTCGAATTTTCATGTGGGTCCACGAGCACTAGTGAGTCTCTTGCGACAGCGCGTTTGGATAGTAAACGCGCAGGAAGTCTGCAGTCAGATAAAGCGGTCATGCATACGCTGTTTTAAATGCAAGCCTCATCTGATGACTCAAATCATGGGAGATTTACCCTTAGATCGAGCTCGTGCTCTCCGCCCATTTTCCATATGTGGCGTGGATTTCTGTGGCCCTATTGAGACGACATTGAAAATTCGTGGTAGGCCACCATACAAGTCCTACATTGCCCTGTTTGTTTGTTTTTCGTCTAAAGCAGTACATTTAGAAGTAGTTTCCGATTTGTCAACTGATTCCTTTCTATTGGCTTTCCAAAGGTTCGTTGGGCGCCGAGGATGTCCGCAGACCGTGCACTGCGACAACGCGACGAACTTCGTCGGAGCGAGTCGCCACTTCGCGGCACTGCGGCACCAGATCGAGAGCGAAGCGGACGAGCTGCGGCAATACGCATCAAAAAAAGGATGCGTATTTGCGTTCATTCCGCCGCGGGCTCCGCACATGGGCGGACTATGGGAGGCAGGTCTGAAGTCTGCAAAGCACCTACTCCTACGAGCGGTGGGCAGCGCGAAGTTGACCGCAGAGGAGCTGCAGAGCGTCCTCGTTGAAGTCGAGGCCGTCATGAACTCGAGGCCCCTGGGCGCCCTTAGTCAGGACCCAAGCGACGGCGAGGCGTTGACTCCCGAGCACCCGTTGACAGGCCCATCGCCCCACCAGCACCGCGGACCCCGGACCGGCAGGGTCTAACGTGCTTGCGGCGATGGCGGCTTGTCTCGTCAATCAAGCAAACGTTTTGGCAGCGTTGGTCCCGGGAGTACGTCTTGGGCCTACAGGCGCGATCGAAGTTGCAGCGGGAGCAGGAGGACGCCAGGAAGGGCGATTTGGTCCTGGTCGCCGAGGACAACCAGCCACCCCAGCAGTGGATCACCGCCTGGGTCGTCGAGACTCACGCCGGCGCGGACGGAAGGGTCAGGGTCGCCGACGTCAGGACGAGTAGAGGAGCAGTATTTCGGAGAGCAGTCCACAAGCTGGAGAGGTTGCCAGTAGTTGAAGCCTAATGAAGGCCTTCAACGGGGCCGGTGTATAATTAATGTAGATAATTAAGTGGAATGTTATGAAGTCTAGTATAAGTTAGTTTAAGGCTGAGCGGGAGCGCAAGTAAAGCTCTCACTTGCGCTCTCCCATGAATTCGCCCCGCTTCGCCGCACGAGATAAGCTAGGCTTAAGTTTATGTTAATATGAATATACATATACTCGAATTTATAACGTTGAACAGAGTGCACGCATTTTTCGATTTTTGCAATAATTAAATTACTACAGCCATCATTCTACAGTCTTTCGGTTTCTCGCGACGAGATTTTTCTCAGTGTAGCAAAAACTCGTTGACAAATTCAAAACAAAACACCAAAAGAAAAGCTCGCTGTGATTATAACCGTTCTTTGATTTTACCATCTTTATATTCCGCAAAAATTAGCTTTGTGTGAGATTTTGAATTACAACAGCAAAAATCATAATTGCATGCAGGTATTTTTGTTGTAAAAATTGAAAAAATTTAGAAAAAACGAACTTACGTGCATAGCCCTCGACGAAAGATCGATCTCCTGGCGCTGGTGTGCTGGAAACAGAATGTTAAGTCATAAGCATTTAATATTTAGGTCACAAGAACACGATTTACACATAACAAAGACACAAGTACAATAAATATATAATAAAGAAAATATTAGGTCAAAAAACCTACATAAAACGATGAACATTAAAAAAGACCAAACACTACAGAAACAACAAACTGAAAAGCAGCAAGGACTGCTGACATTACAAGTTCATGCAACCGACAAAATATTGCAGAATTACACTTTTTAAAATTGTTAATTTATCATTTTTATATTTTTTGCTATATTTCCATTAATTTACCACTTAAGCAATATCTATGTATCGAATTAGCTATAAATATTGAACCTTTATATGAATAAAATCAGTCTCAGACAAATCTACTCTGAACTCAGTAATTTCTCCACGTCCAATTTGTTCAAGTGCAAGTTGCGGCAACAACCCAGCAATCGGTTTATGTACCCTTTGCTTCTATTCAAACATTTCAGATAAACACAGAATTTTGGGGCTTTTCCCATAATTTTGGGATATATATGAGACGGCAAATAAATTAACTTTTATATGAATTATTTTTTTTTAACAGAGCTTTTTTTTAACAGAATCTTAACAGAATCCATCAAATCTAACTCACAGAAACGCACGCTTCTGTGCATTCTTACACTTCTGCTCTTATCACTGTAGAGATCGAATTCCATGCAAAACCAAATCAAAACAAAAGAAAAAAAACAAAAATAAAAAACAATTCAACCAATTTAAATTTCGAAGAGCTAGTCTATTTTCGCCGCACGTTTTCACATTTTTTAACTTTGTTTATATATTTTTATTTTTTACTTATATTTCAGTTTTAGATTTTTTTTAATACCTTTTTTAACATTTTTTGGTTTTTTGTTTTCACTTTTTTTATTTTTTTATTTTTAATAATGCAGTTGTTTATTGTTCGCAGTGTATATCACTCGCAAAATTTTCGTATAACAAATAAATTCATTTTTTTTGTATACACCTTCTTTATACTTTCATGTTTTTAGTTTACTAGCATTGATCTTTACTATTATTTAAATTTTTTCATTACATTTTCTGTCTTCGATTTTTTCTTTCATTGTGCACATGGTTTAGGGGACTTTAGGTTAAATTTTCACATTTTTCACTGGGCTTTTTGGCCACCTTTCACATCCCAAAAATCACAATGCTGGCCCGCGGAGTTGCCGATCCCTCGATGGGATTGATTGGGCGCTCCGCGGGACACTAGCGGGTCGCTGGGCCGGCTTAGGGCTTGCACTGCCGGAATGCCGGGCCAATGGATGATCCACGTGGAGGTGGGTTCTCCTAGATAAGGAGAACCTTCCTTCCTTCTAAAAATTCGTCGGGAATGGGTTGGCGGAATATAGTTGGCGGGTTAGTTCTGGGTGAAACTAAGAAATAACCCAAAACGAATGTTGGGCCAAGCAGCCACCAAAAGGTGCATTTAAAATAATCATAAAATGCTAAGCTGCAGCTGTTGTTATCAGCATGTTTTCGTCTCTGTTTTGTCTCCCAGTTTCGCATGCGCTTTATTGTTATTTGTAGCGTATGCGCTTTGGGGAGCTTTGGTTGAGCTTCTGCGCAAGCTCTTAGGTTTTTATGACTTGTGATTTGGAGTTGTTTTGGACCGGCCGCGGAATTTGTTTTGGGGTTAAATTGACCCATAATAAATTGAATTGTAAAATTGAACCTGGTCTATTAATTCGAACGCTATCAAAACGCTGATAGCTCAACATTGGTGACCCCGACGTGATTTCATCCCGGTTTATTATTGTTATCAGCATTAAAAGTGCCAAGAAAACGCCCTTGTTGTTGTTGCTACAAGTTGCATTTTAATTGAAGAATGGAGTCTGGATCTGAGATTATTGGAGCTGCTGCCGCAAACCGGGAAAGGATGCTGCGGAGAAGAGCCGAGGTGGCCTGCCAAGAAATGGAGGCGCTGCATCATAAGGTGAAGGCTGCGGCGCGGACTGAGGATTCTTCCATTATGGCGCTGGAGTCGGTGGAGAAGCGTTTGCGTGAGCGGTTCACCGCGCTTCAAGAAGAGTTGGAGGAGCTTAATTTTAGCGAGATCGGGAGTGATCTGTATTGGAGATTCTCGCAGCTGGCGACTGATGTGGAAGTGGAAATTCAGTTGGAGGTTGCCAAGCGCTCCATTAGAATCGCTGCCCACTCCACACTTCTCGACGGTGCCAGTGTATCGCCAATGCCAAACAAGCAAGCCCCCTCCTTGCCACCGTTGCCGATGCCAACATTCAGCGGCGGCTATGCCGAGTGGCCGGATTTCTGCGCCCTTTTTAAGACCACGATCGACAGCCATCCTCACCTAACGAAAATGGAAAAGCTCCGGTGGCTCATTTCATGCCTGCGCGAGTCAGCCTTGGATACGGTGAGAGCTCTGGAAATTAATGACGCGAACTACGATGTGGCCCTTGACCTATTGCGCAATCGTTTTAGTAATCGGCGTTTAATATTTCAGTCTCACATTAATGAGATCCTGCAGCTTCGTGTGGTCGAGCCAGCATCTGTTACTACTTTGCGGGAGCTATCGGATCGGTTCAATGGGCATATGCGGGCTCTTCTGAGTTCCGGATCAGCTGCCGAGATCCAAGGATGCTTGCTTATCCAGATTATCCTGCAGAAGTTGGATCCCGCCACAAAGGCCAAGTGGGAAGACACTCTCGCCGGAAGCAACGACAGCATTCCGTCTTGGGAGTCCATGGCACGATTCTTGGAGCAAAGGTGCCGGACTCTTGAATGCGTCGAGTTTTCTTTGGCGGCGTCTCCCCCAGCTAACCAAGTGGGCCGAGGTAGATCTTGGAATAACCGATCTTCGTGCATGGTTATTAACGCCCGTCCTGCTCTATGCGCCCTGTGTGGCATTTCGGAGCACGAGCTTCCTTCTTGTTCAAAATTTAGTGCTTTGACAATTGAGGAACGGTACGACGAAGTGCGGCGTCTGGCTCGATGTTTTGTTTGTCTGGAGGATGGCCATCTCGCTCGTGGATGCTCAGCTTCCCGCTGCTCGACGTGCAATCACCGTCATAATATTTTGTTGCACCCTCGCGGGCAGATTTCACCCGCACGAGTCTCCCGTCCCATCGGTGCCGTTACTGTTGCGCACCCATCCCGCTCAATCAACCCTGTTATGAACAAGGATCGCAATGCTGAGCTAGTGCTCCTGCCAACAGCCAATGTACTCGTTCGTGGTCGATCTGGAGCCTTCTTGCCTTGCCGAGTTTTATTGGATTCCGGCTCACAAGTGCACCTCATCTCGTCGCGGCTGGCGAATGAACTTCAGCTTGGCCGTTCCAAATGCTCCACTACGGTGGCAGGTTTCGGCGGCGCTGGGTTTGATACGGATGGAGCATCCGTCAATGTGTGCTTGAAGTCCCGCCTTAGCACGTACTCAGTGGAAATTGAGGCTGTTGTAGCTTCACATATAACGGACTATCAACCTAGCCAGGACATAGATGCTTCGCACTGGAAGATTCCTGGCAATTTGGATCTAGCTGACCCTAACTTCTACAAAACGCAGCGAGTGGACCTGTTGATTGGAGCCAGCTTATTCTTTGACCTATTGTCGGCTGGTCAAATCCAATTAGGTCACGGGCTTCCCATTGCCCAGAATACGCGATTTGGCTGGGTGATTTCTGGACGCGGTGAACTATCACGGGATGTGTCGTCGCTCTATGCTAGGAAAGACAACCCAAGGAATACCCACTGGAATGATGTGGCTGCTGCCCCTTCCAACAGTGTTATTGAAGGCCCACCCTTCAATGGGGGGAGGATGTTGGGCCAAGCAGCCACCAAAAGGTGCATTTAAAATAATCATAAAATGCTAAGCTGCAGCTGTTGTTATCAGCATGTTTTCGTCTCTGTTTTGTCTCCCAGTTTCGCATGCGCTTTATTGTTATTTGTAGCGTATGCGCTTTGGGGAGCTTTGGTTGAGCTTCTGCGCAAGCTCTTAGGTTTTTATGACTTGTGATTTGGAGTTGTTTTGGACCGGCCGCGGAATTTGTTTTGGGGTTAAATTGACCCATAATAAATTGAATTGTAAAATTGAACCTGGTCTATTAATTCGGCCGCTATCAAAACGCTGATAGCTCAACAACGAATTTAACCTATGTGAGCGATGTCACTCACTTCCATTTAAGTTGGATTCGAGCGATTAGGGACGCTCATTCGAGATAGTCCAATGCCGTTTTCTGTCACTCGAGAGAAGATTATCTTGAGATCCGAACTTAAAGAAGATGTATTTGGAATTTTTACAAGAATACGAATCCCTACGTCATATGTCCCCGGCAAGGAATCATGTTCTGGCAACTCCACAGTACATAACATCTCACCAGTGTGTCTTACGGCCTCAAAGTACAACGGCCAAATTACGACTCGTTTTTGATGCGTCCTGTAAGACCACCACACAGAAATTCCCTCGAGCTACTAAAGTTATTGGTTCTGACTTTTACATCGACGACATGTTAGCGGGTGCTGGTTGCGTGGAGGAGCTAAAGATGTCTGAAGTAACTAAGGTTCTTCAAAACGCTGGGTTTGAATTGAGTAAGTGGTTTTCAAACTTGCCTGAAGTTACTGCACTCGAGATCACCGTTAAGCCAATAACACTTTCGGACTCAGAGCTGACTAAGGCATTTGGAATCGCTTCGGTTCCCAAAGATGACGTGTTTAAATTTGAAATTGATACTTCAGTTATAGGTCAAAGTGCGACTAAGCGGAACATTCTTTCGGTGACATCAAAGCTATTCGACCCCCTTGGCTTATTAAGCTCAATCCTTATTAAAGGAAAGATTATAGGAGCTTTGGCTTAATAAGCTAGATAAGCACACAGGAAGTGCTATCGTCGGCATAATTGTAACGAAAGGACAGCATTTGCATACCGTCTCGCAGCCTCCTAATGAGCTTGAATTTTTAAGGGAAACCCACCAAATTAGAGTTCCACAAGGCACAACTCACTCAGCAAACCAAATACAAGTTATAAATCAAAAACAAAGAACGAAACCAAGTAATCCCAAGCCACTGCCGAAACGACCACAAGTCTGTCCGACCGACTGCCCCCAGATCTCTCAACTCTGCGGCATGCAATTCCGCATGCACGAAGCCGAAGACCAGTGCGAAGACCAGCCCAGAAAAGTGGCAGCAGATATCCAGGATCACCTCCTGAGTCGATATGAGCATGTCCGTCTGTCCGTTTCTACGCAAACTAGTCTCTCAGTTTTAAAGCTATCGAGTTGAAACTTTGCATACACCCTTCTTTCCTTTGCAGGCAGTATATAAGTCGGAACGGCCGGGATCGGTCGAGTATATCCTATAGCTGCCATATAACTCATTTATCGGAAATGCCATAACTTGGTTGTTTTTCAAGTTAGAAGAATGGGAATTTCAATGGATGCTTCTTGGGTAAAATATATCGATATGCCACATTTCATAAGGATCGGCCGATATAATATAATATTTTGTAAAATTGAGCGTAACTTTTTCTGCCCGATTAGACCGTAAAGCTATGCAAAAAACTAGGTAGTGTAACGTGTAACGGTAGTAGCGTTCAATCCTGGATTCTATATCAACTTGTGGGGGACGCTTTAATTTTCCGGCTCTAGCTCGTCGGCTTTGGGGGTGGTGGTCTTGCTCCGTATAGATTCCAACACTAACTACTCATTATTATTAATAAGAATTAGAATTTAGCGTGCTGTGACAAAATAAAAAAAAAACAAGAAAGGAAAGCTAACTTCGGGCGGAGCCGAAGTTGATATACCCTTGCAGTTCAGTCGCAGTCCGCTAGGTGGCGCCACGCATCTTATATTATTAGATATGTAGCGGATCGTATATAGGCTGCCGATCCTTATGAAATTTGGCAAATCAGATTATTTTATCCAAAATAGAATCTGTACCAAGTCCCATCTTTCTAACTTAAAAACCAATAAAATTATGCCAATTCCGATCGTTGTATGACAGCTATAGGATATAGTCGGCCGATCCTTATGAAATTTTGTACATAAGATATGTTGATCAAATATAACATGTGTGGAAAGTCCCAACCCTCTATCTTAAAAAACAACGAAGTTATGGCATTTCCGATCAATCAGTTATATGGCAGCTATAGGATATAGTCGACCGATCCCGACCGTTCCGACTTATGTACTGCCTGCAACAGAAAGAAGGGTGTGTGCAAAGTTTCAACTCGATAGCTTTAAAACTGAGAGACTAGTTTGCGTAGAAACAGACAGACAGACAGACAGACATACGGACATGCTTATATCGACTCAGGAGGTGATCCTGATCAAGAATATATATACTTTATAGGGTCGGAGATGTCTCCTTCACTGCGTTGCACACTTTTGACCAAAATTATAATACCCTCTGCAAGGGTATAAAAAACAGGAAAAATGTGAAAATTTCTTGAGAGCTAAACGATAACCGGAAGAACAGAAGGACAATTTCAGAGAAACTAAGAGAAAGGGAAAGAGGTAAGAAATAAAAAGGTTGCGATGCACAGATGGAGTGGTGATCGCTTTATGCCCTACCCAACCTATGATCCTCTCCTCTCGAGCATGGCTCTGAGGATCCCTTTATACCCTAGGACCGTAGAAACAACAGCATGGTTCTGTTAGGGATTTAGTTATTCATTATATTATTTTTTCTTTAAACGTTATAAAAGATTATAATTAAAAGATAGATTTTGTTTTTGTGCGATAGAAAATTATAAAAAAAGATTTATATCGAATATTAAGAAAAACAAGAAAGGAAAGCTAACTTCGGGCGGAGCCGAAGTTTATATACCCTTGTAGTCGCAGTCCGCTAGGTGGCGCCACGCATCTTTTATTATTAGATATATAGCGGATCGCATATAGTCGGCCGATCCTTATGAAATTTGGCATATCGAAATATTTTGCTCAAAAAGGAACCCAATGAAACTCCAATCCTTCTAACTTAAAAAACAACAAAGTTATGCCAATTCCGATCGTTCTTTGACAGATATAGGATATAGTCGGCCGATCCTTATGAAATTTTGTACATAAGATAATTTGGCCAAATATAACATGTGTGGAAAGTCCCAACCCTCTAACTTAAAACCCAACACCAAAGCTATGGCATTTCCGATCAATCAGTTATATGGCAGCTATTGGATATAGTCGACCGATCCCGGCCGTTCTGACTTAGATACTGCCTGCAAACAAAAGAAGGATGTGTGCAAAGTTTCAACTCGATAGCTCTAAAACTGAGAGACTAGTTTGCATAGAAACAGACATTCGGACAGACGGTCAGACGGACAGACGGACACGCTTATATCGACTCAGGAGGTGATCCTGATCAAGAATATATATACTTTATAGGGTCGGCGATGTCTCCTTCACTGGGTTGCTCACTTTTGACCAAAATTATAATACCCTCTGCAAGGGTATAAAAAGAATAAAAAATGTTAAGTAATAATGGCATAAATAATTTCAAAAAGTAAACAATACTTAAATTCCTATTTTAAACGTGGCAAATCGAGGCAATAAACCTAGCAGGCAATATTCGAAAATAAATTTAAACTTTATTGTTAATTGGCGTTATTCATTTAAGAAAAATTTAAAAAGAAAACAATTTTTTTTTTAATTTTAAAACTTAAATTAACATTTTTCAAACATTTTTTTTTAGTGTATCCAAAATTTTTATTCCACTATAATCTTTGTATAATTAATGTAGATAATTAAGTGGAATGTTATGAAGTATAGTATAAGTTAGTTTAGGGCGGAGCGGGAGCGCAAGTAAAGCTCTCACTTGCGCTCTCCCATAATCTCGCCGCACTAGATAAGCTAGGCCCGCTAAGCTAAAAGAGTAATAAGCTAAAAGAGTTGCCCGCGACGGTTGTGTTAGTGAATTCAAAATACAAATTAAAGAATTCTCCGCGTCGCGAAACAAACTTCTCCAATCAACTACATAGCTGCTACTGGAAGGATTCGTCGTCCACATGCCCTGCACCTGAATCGATTGTGAAAGGAAAGTGGCCGCAGGATTAAAGGATCCGAAAGCAGAACCCCAGGTATTTGTGCAAAAAATTGAAAGTTGAGATAAGACAAATTAAAATCCGTCTTGTGCTGGGATATTGCACCCTCCTTTCAATTCTTAAGCGAACAAAATTCTTGAGCAAAAATAAATACCAATATATATAAAAATTCTAAAATTGTAATTATAAATATATGTGCTAACCTAAATGTACTGCCTGTGGATAAAATAAAAAAGAGAATATTTATATTATTTGCAATCACTGTCGCCCCCTACCCCTCGTTCTCGAATTTACAAATCTTCCAAATAAATACTAAAGTGCAGCCAAAAATTATTTTATTTATTACAGATAAAATAAAGGTGCATATATATTTGGTTTACATACATACAAATAGATGTAATGGGTAACGACTAACAGGCTGGATGTTGCTCTCCCGATATGACCCGCACGTTACATGGTTCCGGCTCTGGCTCGTCGGTGGCGTGGTGTTATGGGGTTTGGCCAATATCGGGTGCCTTGTCGGGAATTATTATTATTTAATTAAAAAAACGTGCGAACAAAATAGGACGAAATAAGCTACCGGATGAGCTAAGACCGTGAACTGAGACATACTACAAGAAGAAACAAAAAAACAGAAGACACAAATTTGTAAAGTCGGTCCGAATCACTCCTTGATGTTTTAGGAGCTAACTTTGCCCTCCCTACCGTGATCATGGCTTTTCCGCATTCTTAAGGGTTTTTCCACGATCCCTTGTTTGGCAAGCGCTACTGAGGCGGGTTTAGGAAATCAAAAAAAATTTGGTTTTAAGCAGACATTATAAAATAATTTATTACTATTAAAATGGACATATTAAAATTTTGAGGGTACTTAAGCTTCTTCGCATGACAAAATTTAAATTAATAAAATGATATAAAAATGCAAACGTTTATAACTTCAATCCAAAGAAAAAATCGTAAAAATTATGGTTCATCCTCAAATATAGGGTTTACAAGGTAAAAATGGTAAAAGTGATCGCTTGCCAGGTAATATTTAAAGGGTTAAGGAAATATTTAAAGGGTTAAATGGGGTTATTTCAATTTAGAATTATAAATATAAAAATGTGTTTAATTATTGTTGGTTAAACAAACTCACTCATTTTCTGCATCCACCGTCGAAAGCTTTCGCTGGCTGCTGCGCTGTGAAAAAATGTTTATCGCACAAAAAATACTATTTCTCTAAATTGAATATAACGTTGTAACCGCGAATTCCTGACTTAGGGAATTTTTTGTTGCTTTCTGTTTTTTTCCTCACTTCACCATAATTACAATTAATCCCTAAATTTACAATATTTATTTTCTTTAAAATAACATTTAAACTTAATATAAGCTCATTACAGCTGTTTTACATATTCTTATGCCTATCCCTTTCACCACTCGAACAAGGGTTCAATGAACTCTGGGGAGCATTGGGGAGCTATGCTCTGTCACTCCTTCTCCTCGGTGATTCTCCACCGCGTGTTATCGCATATTCGCTTTTTTTCCGCAAAACTGCAACGGCTCCCTCGCTACCTCTGCCTGTCTCCCTTACTCCTTTACTTAATTGTGGATCATTACATGAGACTTTTGGAGCTTATTCGCTTCTCTTTTTGGCAAGGTACGTTTGGAGCTGGATCGAGCGGTGAGGGAGGTTTAAAGACAGCGGTTACATTTTTAAACTATTTGAATAACACGATTTAAACTAGAAATTCTCTAAATTTATATTCTAAACCTACGGTGGGGACAGATTAGGCTGATTAAGGGTCACAAATTCCACTATTTATAGGCCGATTTTTTTGGGTTTTTTTCAGCCTTTTCTTTTAACTTAACTTAATCCAAGATAAAATTGGGTTTTTTTTTTCTTTCTCCGATATTCTTTCGCGCCGAATCCGAACTCCCTGAACCCGCACCAGGGGCTACTTCACTCCCGGGCTCACGCCGACTCCGTTGCCTTAAAATTTCGAACTGATCCAGTCCCGGAGCTTTGCTTCTTCGCCTAGGGTTCCTGACTTTGGGAGCGGTGTTCACTCCAACCTAGCCAAAGTACGCGGAATTAAAATCCTCCTCTCTTATATTTCGTCAGCTAGCCCCCGAACGCTTACCTGTTGAGACTGCGCCAACCACACAAATTTCTAATACTTTGCACTAGGTAATATAATTTTACCTTTATACTTTTTCTTAAATTTTTTTTTTTATTTTTAAATTGCTGTTTTTAAACTGCTTCACAACTTGACTTTTTTTTCACTAGACCTTTTTCCCTTTTTTTTGGGTTTAGGTCAAGGTACCTCTCTGGATGGTGTCCCGATGGGAAAAGAAAGGGCTTTCAGCCGAGAGCTACTAGGAACCCAGGGCCCGCTATTCTGGAGATTCTAACGAGTTTACCCGGTTCTAAATTTCTCCATTTCTCTCGCTGGGGAGCAGCGCTGCCACTAAAAACTAGCCCGCTTCTTTGCGACAGTTTGACAATAAGTCGCTCCAAAACCTCCCAAGCAAAACTATTTGCTACAAGCCTTTTACATAGATGCAGCGATAATATTCTCGTTTTCTTTTCCCACCGTTATCCGCTGCTGTATGTATGTATATGCACTTTTTGGCGCCTATAGTTTAACGGTCCGCCAAGTGACGCGCTCCCCTACAATTTGGTCGTGCATATTGGTTTCGGTGTCATTGGCAACCAACTATTTTTTTTGGATACTCTGTGCCTCGACTATCAATAATTCGTTATCAATTAATTAATCAATTAAGATTTTTTTTTTTGGTTAAATTTAATAAATTATTTATTATATTTAAATAAGATTAATTAATTATTTTCGTTTTCGCATTTTCTTGTTGTTGAATTAATTTCAATAAATTTTTAAATAAATTTCTAAAAGTTATTTATTTTAGTAAATTTTTGATATTAATATTTTAAAATTAATAAAAAAATTTAGATAAATTAATAAAATTACTTTAACAAAAAAAAATTTAAATAAATTATTAAATCTTAAATTTACATTGTTTTCGTTTTTTGTATTGAAAAAACAAATTTTTTTAAAGTGGAAAGTACTAAACAAAAACTTAATTCCACAACTCTTATTGACTTAAAGAGAAGATTAAATGTCAAAGTTAAAAGCATTCGCCGGTTGGAGGAACGTTTGGAAGATTGGTCACTTCCACTAATTAAAACCGAGCTAGAGTGCAGGCTTCAGGTTTTAGATGAGGCAATTTCTAAAGCAAATGAGTTGCAAGACCAGATCGAGCAAATAGATGAATTGGATGATTTCGGAGCCGAGTTGGAAGAATTAGGAATAACTACCAAGGCAAGGATCATGTCCATATGTAATGCCGTTAATTCAGCTGAAGACTCCCGTGGGCAAGCAATTTCTGCAGCCCCAACTCGAGCTCGACTTCCTAGTTTGGCATTGCCAAAATTCAGTGGAAATTATTCGGATTTCAAAAAGTCTTTTCGAGACATTAGTTGACAAAGATGTGAACATTCCAGTTATCGAGAAATTTAATCATTTAATTTCTTGCCTCTCTGGTGAAGCCTTAGGAACTGTCAAGGCATTCCAACGAATGTCTCATCTTTGCGAACCAAATACGTCAACTGTTCAGCCTTCCGAAAATTTCCCAGCCGTCTGCGTCGTCGTTGAGGGGTCTCATCGACACTGTGTCATCAATTTATGGATCACTATTATCCATAGGAGATGATACTAAAATTGCAAACTCAATGATTATTCATTTAGTTTTGAGTAGAGTGGATCCAGTGACCAAGCAAAAATGGGAAGAGTCACTGGATTATGAGGAATTGCCGCTGTGGTCCGATTTCGAAAAAATACTAAATCGTAGATACCAGCATCTGTCCGCTGAAGAGACTGGCAAACCAAAACAAGAAAGAACTGGGTTCGGCAAGCAACTAAATAGAACTTCGTTGGCTTGTTCTTCTACCAACGCCAAACCAGCTTGCAGTTATTGTAACGCGAACAACCATTTTTTGGCCCAGTGTAGTCCGTTCGCTCGCCTTGCTGTAATGTTTGTTAAGTCAGCCTCCCTATGTTTGAATTGTCTGCGAAAAGGTCACACGGTAGCGAATTGTAAATCGACCAGGTGCCAAATCTGTTCAAGATCGCATCATAAACTTCTGCACCGATTTACAGTGACCGAAAATAGCTTAGCATTACCACCACCCACACAAAATCCTCCTCCAGAGTTAACGAATGATGGCCCTTCTACTTCACATGCTTTGCATGCGTCGTCTGTAGAAAGGGTTTTGTTAGCAACGTCGATCGTAAGCGTTCGCACAAAAAATGGTGAGCACATCTTGGCCCGAGCATTACTTGACTCAGGGTCACAAATGAATTTTATTACAGAAGATCTTGCTCAACGCTTACATCTTGCTCCTTGCTTGACTCGCGTATCGCCGCCGGACTTACCCACAGAGGGTCCTTTGGCTACTGACTCGCAGATCCTTCGCACTCGCTCTAACTACCGCACTTAATCGGCGGGCTATTTATAGTTGCCCCCCCCCCGTTCGTCCCGCTCCTGCCCCTCTTGCCACCTGTATTGGCGTGTGGGATATCTAATCTCCTGACACTTCCCCCTTCTTCGGGAACGACAGACGCTTCGTGGTTCCAGCTTCATGTTTGTTGTTAAACCCTTGCAGAGGGTGTTATAATTTTGGTCAAAAGTGTGCAACGCAGTGAAGGAGACATCTCCGACCCTATAAAGTATATATATTCTTGATCAGGATCACCTCCTGAGTCGATATAAGCATGTCCGTCTGTCCGTTTGTCCGTCTGTCCGTCTGTCCGTCGGTCCGTCTGTCCGTCTGTCTGTTTCTACGCAAACTAGTCTCTCAGTTTTAAAGCTATCGAGTTGAAACTTTGCACACACCCTTCTTTCCTTTGCAGGCAGTATATAAGTCGAAACGGCCGGGATCGGTCGACTATATCCTATAGCTGCCATATAACTGATTGATCGGAAATACTATAACTTTGGTGTTTTTTAAGTTGGAGAGTTGGGATTTTCCACACATGTTATATTTGACCAAAATATCTTATGTACAAAATTTCATAAGGATCGGCCGACTATATCCTATAGCTGTATAGCCACCTAGCGGACTGGGACTCAACTGCAAGGGTATATCAACTTCGGCTCCGCCCGAAGTTAGCTTTCCTTTCTTGTTAAAGTTAGATTTGGTACAGATTCTATTTTGGGAAAAACAATCTGATTTGTCGAATTTCGAATTTTACTTCTATTTTATTTTATAACAACGATATGGAAGACTTTCTGTGCACCGAAGGACCGCACCAAAGGACGGGAAGTGTCCACACACGTCAGACAACACATGAAAGAGCTATGGACGGAAATCGTCACGGGATACCATGATCTCATCGACCTGGAACCAGCCATTAAAAATGATGGACACACCGATGACAGATTTCAGGTTGTACGAGCAGAATACTTTTCGTTTCTGAACGAAGAATCGCAATCGACTTCAGCATAAACACAAAAACCCGCCATCGCACCCATGCTTGTAATACCACCAATAGAAATTTCAAAGTTTGACGGTGACTACCGACATTGGCTACGATTATACGAAATTTTTACGGAATGCATTCACAATCAAGACTACAGCGATGCAGTAAAATTCTGCCATTTGCAGAATCATGTAACAGGTGAAGCAGAAAACCTTATCTCAACGTCAATTGGCGGACAAATCAGTTACAAGGATGCCTGGCAACGACTAAAGAATCGATACCAAAATGAACGGCTGTTGATTGAATCCGCGATCCAAGAGCATTTCGGACACCCCAGAACAAATGGATCAGCGGTGCTGATAACCATTTGGGGGGCCCACAAATGGATAGAGCGGGCGACGAGAACATAAATATAAAAGAAACTCTCGTATTCAATAAATTGATTGGAGCCGCATAGATTAGGGTTAAATTGAATCCAAAATAATTATATTGAAACACTGATTTGAAACGCGAGTGTTTATTCGGCTGCTATTAAAAACTATTATTACCACAACATTGGTGACCCCGACGTGATTTTATCCCGGCTGATTATTGTGATCAGCATTAAAAGTGCTAAGAAATCGGCCTTGTTATTGTTGTTACAAGTTGCATTTTAATTGAAGAATGGAGTCTGGAGCTGAGACCATTGGAGCTGCTGCCGCAAACCGGGAAAGGACGCTGCGGAGAAGAACAGAGGTGGCCTGCCAGGAGATGGAGGAGCTGCATCATAAGGTAAAGGCTGCGGCGCGGACTGAGGATTGTTCCATTATTGCGCTGGAGTCAGTGGAGAAGCGTTTGCGTGAGCGGTTCACCGCGCTTCAAGAAGAGTTGGAGGAGCTTAATTTTAGCGAGATCGGGAGTGATCTGTATTGGAGATTCTCGCAGCTGGCGACTGATGTGGAAGTGGAAATTCAGATTTTAAGACCACGATTGACAGCCATCCTCACCTAACGAAAATGGAAAAGCTCCAGTGGCTCATTTCATGCCTGCGCGAGTCAGCCTTGGATACGGTGAGAGCTCTGGAAATTAATGACGCGAACTACGATGTGGGCCTTGACCTATTGCGCAATCGTTTTAGTAATCGGCGTTTAATATTTCAGTCTCACATTAATGAGATCATTAATGAGGATCGCAATGCTGAGCTAGTGCTCCTGCCAATAGCCAATGTACTCGTTCGTGGTCAGACTGGAGCCTTCTTGCCTTGCCGAGTTTTATTGGATTCCGGCTCACATAGAGATAGGATTCCTAGCCAGGACATAGACGCTTCGGGCTGGAAGATTCCGGGAAATATGGATCTAGCTGACCCCAACTTCCACAAAACGCAGCGAGTGGACCTGCTGATTGGAGCCGGCTTATTCTTTGACCCGTTGGCGGCTGGACAAATTCAGTTAGGTCACGGGCTCCCCATTGCTCAGAACACTCGATTTGGCTGGGTGTTTTCTGGCCTCGGTGGATTATCACGGGATGTGTCGGCGCTCTGTGCTAGGGAGGACAACCCACGGAATAACCTCTGCAATAATGTGACTGCTTCCCCTTCCAACATTGTTATTGAAGGCCCACCCTTCAATGGGGGGAGGATGTTGGGCCAAGCAGCCATCAAAAAATGCATGTAAAATAATTATAATATGCTAAGCTGCAGCTGTTGTTATACACTGATTTGAAACGCGTTTGTTTATGCTATTAAAAACTATTATTAGCACAACATTTATATTTACTATTTTTTCTCTTATTTGTCCGCTATTTATTTGATTCCTCATCACTATTATCATTTATTAGAGGTTTTTCATGTTTATTTAAAGCTCCTATTGCAAAATCACTGGCATCTGTTGTCGCTTTAAATGGTTTATTTAATTCTGGAAAATTTAATATTGGTGTGAACTTATGTGTGTTTTTAAGTTTTGAAATGAATCAATATACTCCGGATCGTATTCATTGATATTTTACTTTTTGCACTTTTTGAGTAGTTTTTAATGAATTTTCTGTAGAATCCTGTCATTCCTAAGAAACCTTTAAGTTGTTTCTCTGTTTTCGGAATCGATATAGCTAAAATAATCTGTATTTTTTGTATTGTATTGTATTTTATTTTTACTCAGGACGTGTCCAAAAAATTCTGTATGTTGTTTCATAAATAAGCATTTATCTGCATGTTTATGTTCTGCTGCAGATGTTGAAAATATTAATTTATTCTCAAGGTATACTACAGATATTTTGTTTAAGTAGTCCCTTAATATATCATTCATAAATCTTTGGAAAGTTGCCGGGGCACTTTTTAGTCAAAATGGCATTCTAACATATTCCTAAAGTCCCATTGGTGTAACGAATGCTGTTTTTATACCCTTGCAGAGGGTATTATAATTTTGGTCAAAAGTGTGCAACGCAGTGAAGGAGACATCTCCGACCCCATATAGTATATATATTCTTGATCAGGATCACCTCCTGAGTAGATATGAGCATGTCCGTCTGTCCGTCGGTCCGTTTCTACGCAAATAGTTTCTCTTTGCGTAGAAATAGTGAAACTTTGCACACACCCTTCTTTCCTTTGCAGGCAGTATATAAGTCGGAACGGCCGGAATCGGTCGACTATATCCTATAGCTGCCATATAACTGATTGATCGGAAATACTATAACTTTGGTGTTTTTTAAGTTAGAGGGTTGGGACTTTCCACACATGTTATATTTGACCAAAATATCTTATGTACAAAATTTCATAAGGCCGACTATATCCTATAGCTGTCATAGAACGATCGAAATGGGCACACCTTTGGTGTTTTTTAAGTTAGAAAGTCTATATCCTATAGCTGTCATACAACGATCGGAATTGGCATAACTTTGGTGTTTTTTAAGTTAGAAAGATGGGACTTGGTACAGATTCTATTTTGGACAAAATAATCTGATTTGCCAAATTTCATAAGGATCGGCCGACTATATACGATCCGCTATGTATCTAATAATATAAGATGCGTGGCGCCACCTAACGGACTGCGACTCTACTGCAAGGGTATATAAACTTCGGCTCCGCCCGAAGTTAGCTTTCCTTTCTTGTTTTAAATATCTTTGAATACTTAAATTTAAAAAATGATGAAAACGTTGTTAATTAAAAAATGTATAACTTCAAAATTAAGGTACAAAAGCGCTGAAATCTGCCCTAAAATGCCTCCTCCTTTGAGCTGCCACCAGTAATAAGATCATCGACATAAAAATCGTGAAGCATGATTTCGGATCCCACTGGAAAGTCTTCAACCTCGTCTTTAGCCAATTGGTGCATCGCTCGCACAGATAAATGACTCCGGCTTTGTTCCATATGTAACAGTGCCCAATTTATTTGTTTGCAGCTTCTCTAGAGGGGAATCTCGCCACAAAATGCTTTGAAAGTAGCTGTCAGCCGGTACATCTTACAAATGTCGCCAGTCAGCGCTACCGGATGCGAACGAAACCTCAGCAGGATGTGAAAAAGATTAGGTTGGATGACCGGCCCAGCCATTAGGATGTCATTCAATGAATAACCTGAGGTGGTAACCGTGGAACCGTCAAACACCTTTCTAAGCTTCGTCGTGGTGCTTTCCTTCTTTAGCATACAATGATGTGACAGAAAAGATTTGCAATCTCGATGCAATTCTGGCGTAGCCAGGGACATATTACCTTGATTAAGATACTCCTTTATAAAGGCCGAATACTGAGCGCGCAGTTCGGGCTGATAAGACAGTTTCCTCTCCGTCTGTGACTCGAGTGCACTCGAGTGTGACTCGGGTGCGAGTCACCCAATAAACCGGAGATTTATTGTTTAATTGGTAACCTGACTGTATAGGCACAATTTTCTAACCGCACGAAGTTCTTAACAAAGTGACTCTAGCAATCCAGTCCTTCCTTTGACGCCTTTACAATCGGATCGGTACAGGTTTCCACTTCCCAGAACTGTCGAAGGAGTTGATACAGCCGCTCATCTAAAGGCCCCTTTGGGCAGATCAGTGCCAACCGCTCAGTAACCACGAGAACCTTGCCATTGTCAGGACATCAGCCTCCACAAACAACCCAACCGAGCCGATTTTTTTGGATTGAGGGGAAACCAGGAGATAAATGAATTTGCCCCACACAAAGCAGCTCGTAAAATAATCCAGCTCCAATTAGCAAATCAACTCGCTGCGGCTGGTAAAATGAGGATCTGCTATCTTTACATTGACAAGAATTTTTCAAGAGCTGACGTCCAATGCAAAATTGGGCTGAAGGTCAGTGGTGTAGGAGGCTACGATCGTAGTTACTTGCGTCGTCTTGAGGCGTCCGAGCATTGGGATGGCAAGCTGACTTGCACAGAAAACCCATCCGGTTCGCCAAACCTGAGGTGAATCACAAAAGCAGAGTTACCTGGATGAAAAGGCCTACGCCGTCCTACCGCAAGGTTTTGTGCCCTTGATGTCGTCGGCAAATCGATGCTCTCCAAAAGTCCGGCATCTGTGCTCAAGAAAACTGGCGATGGACGTTGGAATGGAATCTAAGGAATCCGAGTCAACTTGCATTTACTTCCACTTAGACAGCGGGGCATCATCAACCTTCTGCCACAGCACTATGATGCAGCTAGCAATCTGCTTCGTTGTGCCCATGCTTGCCAGAGCTCGTATATGCGAATTAAATTTGTCCGAAAGCTCGCGAAGCCTCGTCGCCGATGCGGATACTAAGGCTGAGGGATGCATTATCTCATAAACATGAGCTTTAAAAATAAGTCTGCGATTACTAAACCTTTTGTTTAGCAGTTCCAATGCGATGTCATAATTGTTGTCCACGAGCTCCAACGATCGAACAGTCTCCAAGGCAGACTCACGAAGGCGGGACCGCAACCGTTGAAGCTTCTCGACCCGACTTATGAATAGGTTTGTGTCCACCATCTTCGAGAATAGTTACCGAAATTCTAGCGAAATTCAAGAATAGTGACCAGCTCGGACAGCTCCTTGTGTGTGCTCTTCAATTCCGCTGTTTATCGAGATTATTTTATATCTTCGCGGAAACACACGAAAGGAAAAAAGGTGGCTGTAGAAAATTAAATTGCAAAAAAAAACGAACAAAACGAAAATGCGTGCACTCTTCAACGTTATAAATTCGATTATATTGAATCAGCAACAACTTAAGCCTAGCTTATCTAATGCGGCGAAGCGGGGCGAATTCATGGGAGAGCGCAAGTGAGAGTTTCACTTGCGCTCCCGCTCCGCCCTAAACTAACTTATACTAGACTTCATACAATTCCACTTAATTATCTACATCTAATTATACACCGGCCCCGTTGAAGGCCTTCCTTAGGCTTCAACTATTGGCAACCTTGCCAGCTTGTGGACTGCTCTCCGAAATACTGCTCCTCTACTCGTCCTGACGTCGGCGACCCTGACCCTTCCGTCCGCGCCGGCGTGAGTCTCGACGACCCTGGCGGTGATCCACTGCTGGGGCGGCTGGTTGTCCTCGGCGACCAGCACCAGATCGCCCTTCCTGGCGTCCTCCGGCTCCCGCTGCCACTGCGACCGCGCCTGTAGGCCCAAGACGTACTCCCGGGACCAACGCTGCCAAAACATTTGCTTGATTGACGAGACAAGCCGCCATCGCCGCAAGCACGTTAGACCCTGCTGGTCCGGGGTCCGCGGTGCTGGTGGGGCGATGAGCGGCCCGCCTGTCAACAGGTGCCCGGGAGTCAACGCCTCGCCGTCGCTTGGGTCCTGACTGAGGGCGCCCAGGGGCCTCGAGTTCAGGACGGCCTCGACTCCAACTAGGACGGTCTGCAGCTCCTCTGCGGTCAACTTTGCGCTGCCCACCGCTCGTAGGAGTAGGTGCTTTGCAGATTTCACAATTGCCTCCGATAGTCCGCCCATGTGCGGAGCCCGCGGCGGTATGAACGCAAATACGCATCCTTTTTTTGATGCGTATTGCCGCAGCTCGTCCGCTTCGCTCTCGATCTGGTGCCGCAGTGCCGCGAAGTGGCGACTCGCTCCGACGAAGTTCGTCGCGTTGTCGCAGTGCACGGTCTGCGGACATCCTCGGCGCCCAACGAACCCTTGAAAAGCCAATAGAAAGGAATCAGTTGACAAATCGGAAACTACTTCTAAATGTACTGCTTTAGACGAAAAACAAACAAACAGGGCAATGTAGGACTTGTATGGTGGCCTACCACGAATTTTCAAGGTCGTCTCAATAGGGCCACAGAAATCCACGCCACATATGGAAAATGGGCGGAGAGCACGAACTCGATCTAAGGGTAAATCTCCCATGATTTGAGTCATCAGATGAGGCTTGCATTTAAAACAGCGTATGCATGACCGCTTTATCTGACTGCAGACTTCCTGCGCGTTTACTATCCAAACGCGCTGTCGCAAGAGACTCACTAGTGCTCGTGGACCCACATGAAAATTCGACTCGTGCAAGTATCGGACGTAGCTCTGAACAAATTGAGAGCGCTTCGTCAACAATACTGGAAACTTGGCATCGTACGAAATAGGAGCATTAGCTAGTCGCCCCCCGACCCGCAACAACGAAAAGGTAAGCCCAGCCTGAGAGGTTTCATGGACAAACGGACTTAGCTTCTGTAGGCTTGGGCTAACAACAAGATTTTTTCTAACATTTTTAATTTCCTCTTGATACTCGTGCTCTTGGACTATCTGGACAATTTTATTAAACGCGTCTCGATATTCGACAGGGGAAGGTACATTATCAGAAGAAACTACTAATTTTTTACATTTCTTTATAAAGCGGACCATGTAGACGAACACTCGCAGCAGTTTTAAGTGAGAGGAAAATCCTTCTATCACTTCCAACAAATATGAGGTAGAGACCATTGCAGTCAGTCCGACCGCACTCTTCTTTGCTTCCATCTGCAAAATCTCTGGTGACGGATCAAACCGAGGGCTCGTTGGCCACTTATCTTCCGGCTCCGTTAAAAACGATGGACCTGTGAACCAAATGGATTCTATCGTTTCCTTTACGTCTCCACCTCTTGACACAATATCTGCCGGGTTCTGTTTAGTTGGTACATGCCGCCACGTGCTATCCTCTGACCACTCTTGAATCTCAGCAACTCTATTTGATACGAACGTTGACAACGACGATGGATGGGAACGAATCCAATGAAGACAAACTTCCGAATCCGACCAATATGCACTTCGTTCGATCGGTGCTTTGATAAGAGGTTTTATTTTGCGACAGAGGTCCGCGAGAAGGTGAGCGGCACATAACTCAAGACGTGGAAGCGTCTTTGTCTTGAGCGGCGCTACTTTCGACTTTGCTGTCAACAATGAGACTTTACTACCTTCTGCAGATTTGCAACGGATATAGACGCAGGCTCCATAGGCTCTCATCGATGCGTCAGAAAAGGCATGAATTTCAATTGGTGATATTGGCTCACTCATCACAAATCTCGGTATTGAGATCTCTTCTAACTGTGACAAGGCAAGCTGAATCTTGTTCCATGCTGTTTCCAAGTGCAGTGGAATGGACTCATCCCAATCTAGCTTATTGAGCCAAAGTTCCTGTAACAGGATCTTTCCTTTAATAAGGATCGGGCTTAATAAGCCAAGAGGGTCGAAAAGCTTTGACGTCACCGAAAGAATATTCCGCTTAGTCGCCCTTTGACCCATGACTGACATATCAATTTCGAATTTAAATACATCATCTTTAGGAACCCAAACGATTCCTAATGTTTTTGTCAGCTCTGAGTCCGAAAGTGTTATTGGCTTAACCGTGCTCTCGGATGCAGTAACTTCAGGCGAGTTTGAAAACCACTTGCTCAATTCAAACCCAGCGTTTTGAAGAACCTGAGTTACATCAGACTTAATTGTCTTTAGCTCCTCCACGCAACCAGCACCCGTTAACATGTCGTCGACGTAAAAGTCAGACCCAATAACTTTAGCAGCTCGAGGGAATGTATTTTTCGCAGATTCACTCAACCTCTTCAACCACTCAACCTTATGGCCAGGAATGGGGCTGGTGCAGTGCCATATGTAACGGTGTTGAGCTTTCACAATTTCAAGGACTCAGACGGGTCTTTTCTCCACACTATCAACTGGTATCGTCGATCTGCTTCATTTACCATCACTTGACGATACATCTTTTTTATGTCGGCTACCAGAGCGAATTTGTTTAGCCGAAATCTAAGAAGAGTTGAGTAAAACTCTTCCTGAATTGTTGGACCCACCATCAACAACTCATTTAAACACTTTTGTGTGGATGTCTTGCAGGACGCATCGAAAACGACTCGAAGTTTGGTCGTTGTACTTTGCGGCCGCAAGACACACTGGTGGGGTATGACGTAGTGTGGAGAAGCAAGAACGTCATTGCTTGCAGGGGACATATGGCCTAGGGATTCGTATTCTTCCATAAATTCCAAATACATTTTCTTTAAGTTCGGATCTCGAGATAATCTTCTCTCGAGCGACAGGAATCGGCGTTTGGCTATCTCGAATGAATTGACCAAAACGCTTGGATCCGACTTAAATGGAAGTTTAACTTCAAATCGACCTGAAGGCAGAATTCTTGTGGTCTTCCGATTATGTTCCTCACATAGCTCTTGTTCTGGCGACAACATCTTTTTAGAAGATGGAACTTCTTCCAACGACCAGAATTTTTTCAAGTTTTTGTCTATTGACTCTAATACTTCCTCTTGGCAATTCAGACAAGAGACTGGCTGTGGAGGAGTTGAGGAGTTTGCCAGATATTTTCCCGATACTATCCACCCAAGGAGAGTTTTTTGAAGGATGGGATGGTTCGGACCTTGTTTTATTTGGCCAACGGACAAAAGTTCGAAAAATGACTCAGCTCCAATTAGCATATCTATCCGCTGAGGTTTGTAAAAATATGGGTCTGCTAACGGCAAGTTCTTTGGTAGGGTCCAATCTTTCACGTTCACCGACTGGTCAGGGTGATAGCCTGAAATGGTTTTCAAAACCCAAAAGTCGAACGGAAACTCGCTACCATTGACTCTCGACTTCACCACGGTGTCTATCTTTTTCTTGACTTGTGAATTAGTTTGACCAATTCCAAGCAAGTTGATTCACGATTCCTCCCTACGGATCTGTAAGCGTTGAGCAAGATCTTCTGTAATAAAATTCATTTGTGACCCTGAGTCAAGTAATGCTCGGGCCAAGATGTGCTCACCATTTTTTGTGCGAACGCTTACGATCGACGTTGCTAACAAAACCCTTTCTACAGACGACGCATGCAAAGCATGTGAAGTAGAAGGGCCATCATTCGTTAACTCTGGAGGAGGATTTTGTGTGGGTGGTGGTAATGTAGGAACCCAGGGCCCGCTATTCTGGAGATTCTAACGAGTTTACCCGGTTCTAAATTTCTCCATTTCTCTCGCTGGGGAGCAGCGCTGCCACTAAAAACTAGCCCGCTTCTTTGCGACAGTTTGACAATAAGTCGCTCCAAAACCTCCCAAGCAAAACTATTTGCTACAAGCCTTTTACATAGATGCAGCGATAATATTCTCGTTTTCTTTTCCCACCGTTATCCGCTGCTGTATGTATGTATATGCACTTTTTGGCGCCTATAGTTTAACGGTCCGCCAAGTGACGCGCTCCCCTACAATTTGGTCGTGCATATTGGTTTCGGTGTCATTGGCAACCAACTATTTTTTTTGGATACTCTGTGCCTCGACTATCAATAATTCGTTATCAATTAATTAATCAATTAAGATTTTTTTTTGGTTAAATTTAATAAATTATATATTATATTTAAATAAGATTAATTAATTATTTTCGTTTTCGCATTTTCTTGTTGTTGAATTAATTTCAATAAATTTTTAAATAAATTTCTAAAAGTTATTTATTTTAGTAAATTTTTGATATTAATATTTTAAAATTAATAAAAAAATTTAGATAAATTAATAAAAAAAAAAAAAATTACTTTAACAAAAAAAAATTTAAATAAATTATTAAATCTTAAATTTACATTGTTTTCGTTTGTTGTATTGAAAAAACAAATTTTTTTAAAATGGAAAGTACTAAACAAAAACTTAATTCCACAACTCTTATTGACTTAAAGAGAAGATTAAATGTCAAAGTTAAAAGCATTCGCCGGTTGGAGGAACGTTTGGAAGATTGGTCACTTCCACTAATTAAAACCGAGCTAGAGTGCAGGCTTCAGGTTTTAGATGAGGCAATTTCTAAAGCAAATGTGTTGCAAGACCAGATCGAGCAAATAGATGAATTGGATGATTTCGGAGCCGAGTTGGAAGAATTAGGAATAACTACCAAGGCAAGGATCATGTCCATATGTAATGCCGTTAATTCAGCTGAAGACTCCCGTGGGCAAGCAATTTCTGCAGCCCCAACTCGAGCTCGACTTCCTAGTTTGGCATTGCCAAAATTCAGTGGAAATTATTCGGATTTCAAAAAGTCTTTTCGAGACATTAGTTGACAAAGATGTGAACATTCCAGTTATCGAGAAATTTAATCATTTAATTTCTTGCCTCTCTGGTGAAGCCTTAGGAACTGTCAAGGCATTCCAACGAATGTCTCATCTTTGCGAACCAAATACGTCAACTGTTCAGCCTTCCGAAAATTTCCCAGCCGTCTGCGTCGTCGTTGAGGGGTCTCATCGACACTGTGTCATCAATTTATGGATCACTATTATCCATAGGAGATGATACTAAAATTGCAAACTCAATGATTATTCATTTAGTTTTGAGTAGAGTGGATCCAGTGACCAAGCAAAAATGGGAAGAGTCACTGGATTATGAGGAATTGCCGCTGTGGTCCGATTTCGAAAAAATACTAAATCGTAGATACCAGCATCTGTCCGCTGAAGAGACTGGCAAACCAAAACAAGAAAGAACTGGGTTCGGCAAGCAACTAAATAGAACTTCGTTGGCTTGTTCTTCTACCAACGCCAAACCAGCTTGCAGTTATTGTAACGCGAACAACCATTTTTTGGCCCAGTGTAGTCCGTTCGCTCGCCTTGCTGTAATGTTTGTTAAGTCAGCCTCCCTATGTTTGAATTGTCTGCGAAAAGGTCACACGGTAGCGAATTGTAAATCGACCAGGTGCCAAATCTGTTCAAGATCGCATCATAAACTTCTGCACCGATTTACAGTGACCGAAAATAGCTTAGCATTACCACCACCCACACAAAATCCTCCTCCAGAGTTAACGAATGATGGCCCTTCTACTTCACATGCTTTGCATGCGTCGTCTGTAGAAAGGGTTTTGTTAGCAACGTCGATCGTAAGCGTTCGCACAAAAAATGGTGAGCACATCTTGGCCCGAGCATTACTTGACTCAGGGTCACAAATGAATTTTATTACAGAAGATCTTGCTCAACGCTTACATCTTGCTCCTTGCTTGACTCGCGTATCGCCGCCGGACTTACCCACAGAGGGTCCTTTGGCTACTGACTCGCAGATCCTTCGCACTCGCTCTAACTACCGCACTTAATCGGCGGGCTATTTATAGTTGCCCCCCCCCCCCGTTCGTCCCGCTCATGCCCCTCTTGCCACCTGTATTGGCGTGTGGGATATCTAATCTCCTGACACTTCCCCCTTCTTCGGGAACGACAGACGCTTCGTGGTTCCAGCTTCATGTTTGTTGTTAAACCCTTGCAGAGGGTGTTATAATTTTGGTCAAAAGTGTGCAACGCAGTGAAGGAGACATCTCCGACCCTATAAAGTATATATATTCTTGATCAGGATCACCTCCTGAGTCGATATAAGCATGTCCGTCTGTCCGTTTGTCCGTCTGTCCGTCGGTCCGTCTGTCCGTCTGTCCGTCTGTCTGTTTCTACGCAAACTAGTCTCTCAGTTTTAAAGCTATCGAGTTGAAACTTTGCACACACCCTTCTTTCCTTTGCAGGCAGTATATAAGTCGAAACGGCCGGGATCGGTCGACTATATCCTATAGCTGCCATATAACTGATTGATCGGAAATACTATAACTTTGGTGTTTTTTAAGTTGGAGAGTTGGGATTTTCCACACATGTTATATTTGACCAAAATATCTTATGTACAAAATTTCATAAGGATCGGCCGACTATATCCTATAGCTGTATAGCCACCTAGCGGACTGGGACTCAACTGCAAGGGTATATCAACTTCGGCTCCGCCCGAAGTTAGCTTTCCTTTCTTGTTAAAGTTAGATTTGGTACAGATTCTATTTTGGGAAAAACAATCTGATTTGTCGAATTTCGAATTTTACTTCTATTTTATTTTATAACAACGATATGGAAGACTTTCTGTGCACCGAAGGACCGCACCAAAGGACGGGAAGTGTCCACACACGTCAGACAACACATGAAAGAGCTATGGACGGAAATCGTCACGGGATACCATGATCTCATCGACCTGGAACCAGCCATTAAAAATGATGGACACACCGATGACAGATTTCAGGTTGTACGAGCAGAATACTTTTCGTTTCTGAACGAAGAATCGCAATCGACTTCAGCATAAACACAAAAACCCGCCATCGCACCCATGCTTGTAATACCACCAATAGAAATTTCAAAGTTTGACGGTGACTACCGACATTGGCTACGATTATACGAAATTTTTACGGAATGCATTCACAATCAAGACTACAGCGATGCAGTAAAATTCTGCCATTTGCAGAATCATGTAACAGGTGAAGCAGAAAACCTTATCTCAACGTCAATTGGCGGACAAATCAGTTACAAGGATGCCTGGCAACGACTAAAGAATCGATACCAAAATGAACGGCTGTTGATTGAATCCGCGATCCAAGAGCATTTCGGACACCCCAGAACAAATGGATCAGCGGTGCTGATAACCATTTGGGGGGCCCACAAATGGATAGAGCGGGCGACGAGAACATAAATATAAAAGAAACTCTCGTATTCAATAAATTGATTGGAGCCGCATAGATTAGGGTTAAATTGAATCCAAAATAATTATATTGAAACACTGATTTGAAACGCGAGTGTTTATTCGGCTGCTATTAAAAACTATTATTACCACAACATTGGTGACCCCGACGTGATTTTATCCCGGCTGATTATTGTGATCAGCATTAAAAGTGCTAAGAAATCGGCCTTGTTATTGTTGTTACAAGTTGCATTTTAATTGAAGAATGGAGTCTGGAGCTGAGACCATTGGAGCTGCTGCCGCAAACCGGGAAAGGACGCTGCGGAGAAGAACAGAGGTGGCCTGCCAGGAGATGGAGGAGCTGCATCATAAGGTAAAGGCTGCGGCGCGGACTGAGGATTGTTCCATTATTGCGCTGGAGTCAGTGGAGAAGCGTTTGCGTGAGCGGTTCACCGCGCTTCAAGAAGAGTTGGAGGAGCTTAATTTTAGCGAGATCGGGAGTGATCTGTATTGGAGATTCTCGCAGCTGGCGACTGATGTGGAAGTGGAAATTCAGATTTTAAGACCACGATTGACAGCCATCCTCACCTAACGAAAATGGAAAAGCTCCAGTGGCTCATTTCATGCCTGCGCGAGTCAGCCTTGGATACGGTGAGAGCTCTGGAAATTAATGACGCGAACTACGATGTGGGCCTTGACCTATTGCGCAATCGTTTTAGTAATCGGCGTTTAATATTTCAGTCTCACATTAATGAGATCCTGCAGCTTCGTGTGGTCGAGCCAGCATCTGTTACTACTTTGCGGGAGCTATCGGATCGGTTCAATGGGCATATGCGGGCTCTTCTGAGTTCCGGATCAGCTGCCGAGATCCAAGGATGCTTGCTTATCCAGATTATCCTGCAGAAGTTGGATCCCGCCACAAAGGCCAAGTGGGAAGACACTCTCGCCGGAAGCAACGACAGCATTCCGTCTTGGGAGTCCATGGCACGATTCTTGGAGCAAAGGTGCCGGACTCTTGAATGCGTCGAGTTTTCTTTGGCGGCGTCTCCCCCAGCTAACCAAGTGGGCCGAGGTAGATCTTGGAATAACCGATCTTCGTGCATGGTTATTAATGCCCGTCCTGCTCTATGCGCCCTGTGTGGTATTTCGGTGCACGAGCTTCCTTCTTGTTCAAAGTTTAGTGCTTTGACAATTGAGGAACGGTAAGACAAAGTCCGGCGTCTGGCTCGCTGTTTTGTTTGTTTGGAGGATGGCCATCTCGCTCGCGGATGCTCAGCTTCCCGCTGCTCGATGTGCAATCACCGTCATCATATTTTGTTGCACCCTCGAGGGCAGATTTCACCCGCACAAGTCTCCCGTCCCATCAGTGCCGTTACTGTTGCGTACCCATCCCGCTCAATCAACCCTGTTATGAACCAGGATCGCAATGCTGAGCTAGTGCTCGTTCGTGGTCGATCTGGAGCCTTCTTGCCTTGCCGAGTTTTATTGGATTCCGGTTCACAAGTGCACCTCATCTCATCGCGGCTGGCGAATGAACTTCAGCTTGGCCGTTCCAAATGCTCCGTCCAATGATGGAGCATCCGTTAATGCGTGCTTGAAGTCCCGCCTTAGCATGTATTCAGTGGAAATTGAGGCTGTTGTAACTTCACATATAACGGATTATCAGCCTTGTCAGGACATAGATGCTTCGGGCTGGAAAATTCCGGGCAATATGGATCTAGCTGACCCCAACTTCCACAAAACGCAGCGAGTGGACCTGCTGATTGGAGCCGGCTTATTCTTTGACCCGTTGGCGGCTGGACAAATTCAGTTAGGTCACGGGCTCCCCATTGCTCAGAACACTCGATTTGGCTGGGTGTTTTCTGGCCTCGGTGGATTATCACGGGATGTGTCGGCGCTCTGTGCTAGGGAGGACAACCCACGGAATAACCTCTGCAATAATGTGACTGCTTCCCCTTCCAACATTGTTATTGAAGGCCCACCCTTCAATGGGGGGAGGATGTTGGGCCAAGCAGCCATCAAAAAATGCATGTAAAATAATTATAATATGCTAAGCTGCAGCTGTTGTTATACACTGATTTGAAACGCGTGTGTTTATGCTATTAAAAACTATTATTAGCACAACATTTATATTTACTATTTTTTCTCTTATTTGTCCGCTATTTATTTGATTCCTCATCACTATTATCATTTATTAGAGGTTTTTCATGTTTATTTAAAGCTCCTATTGCAAAATCACTGGCATCTGTTGTCGCTTTAAATGGTTTATTTAATTCTGGAAAATTTAATATTGGTGTGAACTTATGTGTGTTTTTAAGTTTTGAAATGAATCAATATACTCCGGATCGTATTCATTGATTTTTTACTTTTTGCACTTTTTGAGTAGTTTTTAATGAATTTTCTGTAGAATCCTGTCATTCCTAAGAAACCTTTAAGTTGTTTCTCTGTTTTCGGAATCGATATAGCTAAAATAATCTGTATTTTTTGTATTGTATTGTATTTTATTTTTACTCAGGACGTGTCCAAAAAATTCTGTATGTTGTTTCATAAATAAGCATTTATCTGCATGTTTATGTTCTGCTGCAGATGTTGAAAATATTAATTTATTCTCAAGGTATACTACAGATATTTTGTTTAAGTAGTCCCTTAATATATCATTCATAAATCTTTGGAAAGTTGCCGGGGCACTTTTTAGTCAAAATGGCATTCTAACATATTCCTAAAGTCCCATTGGTGTAACGAATGCTGTTTTTATACCCTTGCAGAGGGTATTATAATTTTGGTCAAAAGTGTGCAACGCAGTGAAGGAGACATCTCCGACCCCATATAGTATATATATTCTTGATCAGGATCACCTCCTGAGTAGATATGAGCATGTCCGTCTGTCCGTCGGTCCGTTTCTACGCAAATAGTTTCTCTTTGCGTAGAAATAGTGAAACTTTGCACACACCCTTCTTTCCTTTGCAGGCAGTATATAAGTCGGAACGGCCGGAATCGGTCGACTATATCCTATAGCTGCCATATAACTGATTGATCGGAAATACTATAACTTTGGTGTTTTTTAAGTTAGAGGGTTGGGACTTTCCACACATGTTATATTTGACCAAAATATCTTATGTACAAAATTTCATAAGGCCGACTATATCCTATAGCTGTCATAGAACGATCGAAATGGGCACACCTTTGGTGTTTTTTAAGTTAGAAAGTCTATATCCTATAGCTGTCATACAACGATCGGAATTGGCTTAACTTTGGTGTTTTTTAAGTTAGAAAGATGGGACTTGGTACAGATTCTATTTTGGACAAAATAATCTGATTTGCCAAATTTCATAAGGATCGGCCGACTATATACGATCCGCTATGTATCTAATAATATAAGATGCGTGGCGCCACCTAACGGACTGCGACTCTACTGCAAGGGTATATAAACTTCGGCTCCGCCCGAAGTTAGCTTTCCTTTCTTGTTTTAAATATCTTTGAATACTTAAATTTAAAAAATGATGAAAACGTTGTTAATTAAAAAATGTATAACTTCAAAATTAAGGTACAAAAGCGCTGAAATCTGCCCTAAAATGCCTCCTCCTTTGAGCTGCCACCAGTAATAAGATCATCGACATAAAAATCGTGAAGCATGATTTCGGATCCCACTGGAAAGTCTTCAACCTCGTCTTTAGCCAATTGGTGCATCGCTCGCACAGATAAATGACTCCGGCTTTGTTCCATATGTAACAGTGCCCAATTTATTTGTTTGCAGCTTCTCTAGAGGGGAATCTCGCCACAAAATGCTTTGAAAGTAGCTGTCAGCCGGTACATCTTACAAATGTCGCCAGTCAGCGCTACCGGATGCGAACGAAACCTCAGCAGGATGTGAAAAAGATTAGGTTGGATGACCGGCCCAGCCATTAGGATGTCATTCAATGAATAACCTGAGGTGGTAACCGTGGAACCGTCAAACACCTTTCTAAGCTTCGTCGTGGTGCTTTCCTTCTTTAGCATACAATGATGTGACAGAAAAGATTTGCAATCTCGATGCAATTCTGGCGTAGCCAGGGACATATTACCTTGATTAAGATACTCCTTTATAAAGGCCGAATACTGAGCGCGCAGTTCGGGCTGATAAGACAGTTTCCTCTCCGTCTGTGACTCGAGTGCACTCGAGTGTGACTCGGGTGCGAGTCACCCAATAAACCGGAGATTTATTGTTTAATTGGTAACCTGACTGTATAGGCACAATTTTCTAACCGCACGAAGTTCTTAACAAAGTGACTCTAGCAATCCAGTCCTTCCTTTGACGCCTTTACAATCGGATCGGTACAGGTTTCCACTTCCCAGAACTGTCGAAGGAGTTGATACAGCCGCTCATCTAAAGGCCCCTTTGGGCAGATCAGTGCCAACCGCTCAGTAACCACGAGAACCTTGCCATTGTCAGGACATCAGCCTCCACAAACAACCCAACCGAGCCGATTTTTTTGGATTGAGGGGAAACCAGGAGATAAATGAATTTGCCCCACACAAAGCAGCTCGTAAAATAATCCAGCTCCAATTAGCAAATCAACTCGCTGCGGCTGGTAAAATGAGGATCTGCTATCTTTACATTGACAAGAATTTTTCAAGAGCTGACGTCCAATGCAAAATTGGGCTGAAGGTCAGTGGTGTAGGAGGCTACGATCGTAGTTACTTGCGTCGTCTTGAGGCGTCCGAGCATTGGGATGGCAAGCTGACTTGCACAGAAAACCCATCCGGTTCGCCAAACCTGAGGTGAATCACAAAAGCAGAGTTACCTCGATGAAAAGGCCTACGCCGTCCTACCGCAAGGTTTTGTGCCCTTGATGTCGTCGGCAAATCGATGCTCTCCAAAAGTCCGGCATCTGTGCTCAAGAAAACTGGCGATGGACGTTGGAATGGAATCTAAGGAATCCGAGTCAACTTGCATTTACTTCCACTTAGACAGCGGGGCATCATCAACCTTCTGCCACAGCACTATGATGCAGCTAGCAATCTGCTTCGTTGTGCCCATGCTTGCCAGAGCTCGTATATGCGAATTAAATTTGTCCGAAAGCTCGCGAAGCCTCGTCGCCGATGCGGATACTAAGGCTGAGGGATGCATTATCTCATAAACATGAGCTTTAAAAATAAGTCTGCGATTACTAAACCTTTTGTTTAGCAGTTCCAATGCGATGTCATAATTGTTGTCCACGAGCTCCAACGATCGAACAGTCTCCAAGGCAGACTCACGAAGGCGGGACCGCAACCGTTGAAGCTTCTCGACCCGACTTATGAATAGGTTTGTGTCCACCATCTTCGAGAATAGTTACCGAAATTCTAGCGAAATTCAAGAATAGTGACCAGCTCGGACAGCTCCTTGTGTGTGCTCTTCAATTCCGCTGTTTATCGAGATTATTTTATTTCGTCGCGAAAACGAAAGGAAAAATAGGTGGCTGTAGAAATTAAATTAAATTGTGAAAAAAACGAACGAAAACGAAAATGCGTGCACTCTTCGACGTTATAAATTCGATTATATTCATATTAACAAAACCTTAAGCCTAGCTTATTTAGTGCGGCGAAGCGGGGCGAATTCATGGGAGAGCGCAAGTGAGAGCTTCACTTGCGCTCCCGCTCCGCCCTAAACTAACTTATACTAGACTTCATAAAATTCCACGTATTATCTACATCTAATTTTACACCGGCCCCGTTGAAGGCCTTCCTTAGGCTTCAACTATTGGCAACCTTGCCAGCTTGTGGACTGCTCTCCGAAATACTGCTCCTCTACTCGCCCTGACGTCGGCGACCCTGACCCTTCCGTCCGCGCCGGCGTGAGTCTCGACGACCCTGGCGGTGATCCACTGCTGGGGCGGCTGGTTGTCCTCGGCGACCAGCACCAGATCGCCCTTCCTGGCGTCCTCCTGCTCCCGCTGCCACTGCGACCGCGCCTGTAGGCCCAAGACGTACTCCCGGGACCAACGCTGCCAAAACATTTGCTTGATTGACGAGACAAGCCGCCATCGCCGCAAGCACGTTAGACCCTGCTGGTCCGGGGTCCGCGGTGCTGGTGAGGCGATGAGCGGCCCGCCTGTCAACATGTGCCCGGGAGTCAACGCCTCGCCGTCGCTTGGGTCCTGACTGAGGGCGCCCAGGGGCCTCGAGTTCAGGACGGCCTCGACTCCAACGAGGACGGTATGCAGCTCCTCTGTGGTCAACTTTGCGCTGCCCACCGCTCGTAGGAGTAGGTGTTTTGCAGACTTCACACCTGCCTCCCATAGTCCGCCCATGTGCGGAGCCCGCGGCGGTATGAACGCTAATACGCATCCTTTTTTTGATGCGTATTGCCGCAGCTCGTCCGCTTCGCTCTCGATCTGGTGCCGCAGTGCCGCGAAGTGGCGACTCGCTCCGTCGAAGTTCGTCGCGTTGTCGCAGTGCACGGTCTGCGGACATCCTCGGCGCCCAACGAACCTTTGAAAAGCCAATAGAAAGGAATCAGTTGACAGATCGGAAACTACTTCTAAATGTACTGCTTTAGACGAAAAACAAACAAACAGGGCAATGTAGGACTTGTATGGTGGCCTACCACGAATTTTCAAGGTCGTCTCAATAGGGCCACAGAAATCCACGCCACATATGGAAAATGGGCGGAGAGCACGAACTCGATCTAAGGGCAAATCTCCCATGATTTGAGTCATCAGATGAGGCTTGCATTTAAACCAGCGTATGCATGACCGCACTATCTGACTGCAGACTTCCTGCGCGTTTACTATCCAAACGCGCTGTCGCAAGAGACTCACTAGTGCTCGTGGACCCACATGAAAATTCTACTCGTGCAAGTATCGGACGTAGCTCTGAACAAATTGAGAGCGCTTCGTCAACAATACTGGAAACTTGGCATCGTACGAAATAGGAGCATTAGCTAGTCGCCCCCCGAACCGCAACAACGAAAAGGTAAGTCCAGCCTGAGAGGTTTCATGGACAAACGGACTTAGCTTCTGTAGGCTTGGGCTAACAACAAGATTTTTTCTAACATTTTTAATTTCCTCTTGATACTCGTGCTCTTGGACTATCTGGACAATTTTATTAAACGCGTCTCGATATTCGACAGGGGAAGGTACATTATCAGAAGGAACTACTAATTTTTTACACTTCTGTGTGGATGTCTTGCAGGACGCATCGAAAACGACTCGAAGTTTGGTCGTTGTACTTTGCGGCCGCAAGACACACTGGTGGGGTATGACGTAGTGTGGGAAAGCAAGAACGTCATTGCTTGCAGTGGACATATGGCCTAGGGATTCGTATTCTTTCCTGTACGTTCCAAATACATTTTCTTTAAGTTCGGATCTCGAGATAATCTTCTCTCGAGCGACAGAAATCGGCGTTTGGCTATTTGATATGAATTGTACAAAACGCTTGGATCCGACTTAAATGGAAGTTTCACTTCAAATCGACCTGATGGCAGTATTCTTGTAGTCTTCCGATAATGTTCCTCATATAGCTCTTGTTCTGGCGACAACATCTTTTTAGAAGATGGAACTTCTTCCAACGACCAGAATTTCTTCAAGTTTTTGTCTATTGACTCTAATATTTCCTCTTGGCAATTCAGACTAGAGACCGGCTGTGGAGGAGTTGAGGAATTTGCCAGATATTTTCGCGATACTATCCACCCAAGGAGAGTTTTTTGAAGGATGGGATGGTTCGGACCTTGTTTTATTTGGCCAACGGACAACAGTTCGAAAAATGACTCAGCTCCAATTAGCATATCTATCCGCTGAGGTTTGTAAAAATATGGGTCTGCTAACGGCAAGTTCTTTGGTAGGGTCCAATCTTTCACGTTCACTGACTGATCAGGGTGATAGCCTGAAATGGTTTTCAAAACCCAAAAGTCGAACGGAAACTCGCTACCATTGACTCTCGACTTCACCACGGTGTGTATCTTTTTCTTAACTTGTGAATTAGTTTGACCAATTCCAAGCAAGTTGATGCACGATTCCTCCCTACGGATCTGTAAGCGTTGAGCAAGATCTTCTGTAATAAAATTCATTTGTGACCCTGAGTCAAGTAATGCTCGGGCCAAGATGTGCTCACCATTTTTTGTGCGAACGCTTACGATCGACGTTGCTAACAAAACCCTTTCTACAGACGACGCATGCAAAGCATGTGAAGTAGAAGGGCCATCATTCGTTAACTCTGGAGGAGGATTTTGTGTGGGTGGTGGTAATGCTAAGCTATTTTCGGTCACTGTAAATCGGTGCAGAAGTTTATGATGCGATCTTGAACAGATTTGGCACCTGGTCGATTTACAATTCGCTACCGTGTGACCTTTTCGCAGACAATTCAAACATAGAGAGGCTGACTTAACAAACTCAAACCTTTGCATTACAGCAAGGCGAGCGAACGGACTGCACTGGGCCAAAAAATGGTTGTTAGCGTTACAATAACTGCAAGCTGGTTTGGCGTTGGTAGAAGAACAAGCCAACGAAGTTCTATTCAGTTGCTTGCTGAACCCAGTTCTTTCTTGTTTTGGTTTGCCAGTCTCTTCAGCGGACAGATGCTGGTATCTACGATTTAGTATTTTTTCGAAATCGGACCACAGCGGTAATTCCTCATAATCCAGTGACTCTTCCCATTTTTGCTTGGTCACTGGATCCACTCTACTCAAAACTAAATGAATAATCATTGAGTTTGCAATTTTAGTATCATCTCCTATGGATAATAGTGATCCATAAATTGATGACACAGTGTCGATGAGACCCCTCAACGACGACGCAGACGGCTGGGAAATTTTCGGAAGGCTGAACAGTTGACGTATTTGGTTCGCAAAGATGAGACATTCGTTGGAATGCCTTGACAGTTCCTAAGGCTTCACCAGAGAGGCAAGAAATTAACTGATTAAATTTCTCGATAGCTGGAATGTTCACATCTTTGTCAACTAATGTCTCGAAAAGACTTATGAAATTTTTGAAATCCGAATAATTTTCACTGAATTTTGGCAATGCCAAACTAGGAAGTCGAGCTCGAGTTGGGGCTGCAGAAATTGCAGTAGCTGAACGGGAGTCTTCAGCTGAATTCAAGGCATTACATAAGGACATAATCCTTGCCTTCGTAGTTATTCCTAATTCTTCCAACTCGGCTCCGAAATCATCCATTTCATCTATTTGCTCGATCTGGTCTTGCAACTTATTTGCTTTAGAAATTGCCTCATCTAAAACCTGAAGCCTGCATTCTAGCTCGGTTTTGTTTAGAGGAAGTGATCCATCTTCCAAACGTTCCTCCAACCGGCGAATGCTTTTAACTTCGACATTTAATCTTTTTTTAAGTCAATAAGAGTCGTGGAATTAAGTTTTTGTTTAGTACTTTCCATTTTAAAAAATTTGTTTTTTCAATACAAAAACGAAAACGATGAAAATTTAAGATTAATAATTTATTTAAATTTTTTATTAATTTTAAAATAATAATATTAAAAATTTATTAATAAATACGAAAATGAGAATATTATCGCTGCATCTATTTGTATGTATGTAAACCAAATATATATGCACCTTTATTTTATCTGTAATAAATATAATAATTTTTGGCTGCACTTTAATATTTATTTGGAAGATTTGTAAATTTGAGAACGAGGGGTAGGGGGCGACAGTGATTGCAATTAATATAAATATTCTCTTTTTTATTTTATCCACAGGCAGTACATTTAGGTTAGCACATATATTTATAATTAAAATTTTAGAATTCTTATATATGTTGTTATTTATTCTTGCTCTACTATTTTTTCTACGTACGTATGCGCCAAGAATTGAAGAATTCTTTAATTTGTATTTTGAATTCACAGGCACAACCGTCGCGAGCAACTCTTTTTTTTTTTTTTTTGAATAACATACATATTATATATATTATATATGTTTGTGTCACTGTCACTATTTTTTTGTTGCTTTTTTATTTAATTATATTTACTACAGTCCACCCGGGGGCGCCAAAATGTTTATCGAGATTATTTTATCTCTTCGCGAAAACACACGAAAGGAAAAAAGGTGGCTGTAGAAAATTAAATTGCAAAAAAAAACGAACGAAACGAAAATGCGTGCACTCTTCGACGTTATAAATTCGATTATATTCAATCAGCAACAACTTAAGCCTAGCTTATCTAATGCGGCGAAGCGGGGCGAACAAATCACAAACCGAATAATGTTTGTTAATGTTTATTTGTTTATATTTATGTATTTTCTGTAGAATAATTAGATTAGATTAGTAGCACAATTAAAAGTCGAAAAAAAATTGAAGTCTAAGTTAGCATAGGGCGGAGCGGGAGCGAAATAAAAGCTCAGTTGCGCTCTCTGGCTTAAGTTCTAGCTAGGCGAGTTATAACGTTGAGTCGAACGCTTGGTTTTTCTTTTCGTCGTTGTTAAAAATTATAGTAAACAGCAACTTTTAGTTTTTTTTTTAAAGTGTGAGATAAACTAATCTTAATAAACATTTTGGCGCCCCCGGGTAGTCTTGGTTTAATATACTATGGTTACTATACATAAAGCAACAAGTGAAGTGACACAAAAAAAAAAAATACATTGAAAACAAATATAAAAAGTTGCTCGCGACAGTACTGTTCTGCACATTTAAAAACAATAAACAAAAAACAACATTTTTATCAACCGGAGTCATCGTCATCCCCATGTCCTGCACCTCCATCGACTGTCCTAGGAAAGTAGCCGCAGGATTAAAGGATCCAAAATCAGAACTGCAGGTATTTGTGCAAAAAATTGAAAGTCGTGAAAAGACAAAATAATAATTGTCTTGTGCTGGAATATTGCACCCTCCTTTTAATTCTTGGCGTATGCGTACTTTAAAAATAGTAGAGCTAAAGTGAATAATAAAGTTATATATAAATTTTATAAAAATATTGCCAATACATAGGAACAATTGCCTGTGGACAAAATAAAGACGCATAAATTATTCCAAAATTACTGTCGCCCCCTACCCTTCGTTTTTGATTTTGTAAATATTTTTCAATACAATAAATAAAGTGCAGCCAAAAATTTATTTTATATATTTGTGCATAAATAATTGGTACATACAAATAGATGCAGAGGTGAACTTTTCGTTTTTGCCTCCCTCCGTTATCCGTTGCTGTATGTATGCACGTATATGCAATTTTGGCGCCTTTTGTTTAACGGAACGCCAAGTGACGCGATACCCTATAATTTGGTTCGATATATTGTTTTCGGGAAAATGTAAAGATGACAATATAGGATAACTTATAAACTATGTATCGATAGTTCCTAAACAACCCGGGCCACCCTGAAACCCGGTTTCTGAACTGGGTAGTTTCGCAATTTTCGTTATTGGCCGGGTCACTTCTCCTGCTGCCGTCTTGATCTTGACTGTGCGAACCATATTGTCCTTTCCTTGGAACGTGTCGATCACCTTCGCTAGTTGCCATGATGCTGGTGGTGTGTTGGACTCCTTGACGAGCACAACGCTACCGATCGAAATGTTAGGGGTTGTTGTGGTCCACTTAGGACGCTGCTGTAGACTTGTCAAATACTCCTGGTGCCATTGCTTCCAGAAGCCCTGGTACATAGATTGGATACTCTGCCAGTATCCCAGTCGGCCCACAGGAATGTGGCCAAGATCCGCCTCCGGTATTGTTGTGAACGGTCTTCCGATAAGAAAATGGGCTGGTGATAGATAGCTGTCATCTGTATCTGATATGTAATATATACGTCGTGAGTTGACGACAGCACTAATTTGCGCAAGCAAGGTGCGCATTTGTTCGAATGTCAGGGTGGTGTTTCCAATGACTCGTCGAAGATGCAGTTTTACGCATCGAACTGCAGATTCCCATTTTCCTCCCCAATGCGGAGCACGTGGTGGGATGAATGTCCATTGAATCCCTTCGTCTGCAAGGGTGTTCACGATTTGATCTTTGTGTTGAGATGAACTTAAGAGTTGCTGCATTTCATCGAGGGATCGCTTCGCTCCGATGAAATTTGTACCATTGCCGCTGTACATGCGACGCCGCCATAAATGCTTCCGTGGATAGGTCCATGGCGAGTTCAAGATGGATCGCTGAAGTGACCATACAAACGAATAGGCATATGTAGCCCTTGCTGATGCGTGGTTTACGCACCTTTGCGTCCTTTAGAAGAATGGGTCCTGCGTAGTCACATCCGGTGTTTACGAACGGAAGTGCTTGCGTGATACGTACGCTCGGTAAATCTGCCATACGTTGATGCATTGTGTTGTACCTTTGCCGAAAGCAAGCCAGGCAGTTGAGTGTGATTTTGCGTATTAAATTTCGTGCGCCGAAAATCCAATACCTTTGTCGAACAATGACGAAGAGAGATGAGACTCCAGGATGCAAATTAAAACGATGCTCATGTTCAATGATCAAATATGTGATCCGATGATTCATTGGAAGCAAACTAGGATGCTTCGCCTCTGCTGACAACTGTGAATGTTGAATTCGTCCACCCACTCTTAGCAGATTGTCCTTGTCGATGATTGGTGAGAGCTTGACTAATTGAGATTGGTTCCCTAAAGCCTTGTTTGCGCGTAATAACTGGAACTCCTTTTGAAAACCAGCTTGAGCATGTTGCAGCCATCGAATCCTTGCTGCCTTGATCTCATCGAATGTTAGAGAATTCGATGTTTGTTTCGAAGATGGGTGCTTCATGCGATGAATGAAGCGCAAAACGTAAGCAAGTGTGTGTATAAGCTTCAGCCAAGATGAGTTGCCATTGAGAAGCTTATCCCATGGGTTGTCCGTCGTGACAGTCGTCTGCGCAGCTAGGCAGTTACTTTTGACTTCGCCTTGTATGCGTTTGTCTGAAAGAGAAGCACAGTTGTGAGTATTATTCAATTTCACCAAGAATTGATCCTTGTCCCTCAGCCATGAAGGACCCTTCCACCATAATTGGAAGTCAATGAGCTCGGATACTCCCAAGTCACGTGATGCGCAGTCCGCTGGGTTCGATTTTGAGTCTACATGCCGCCATGCATGCTTCGGAATGGTTTCGAGGATTTCTGAAGTGCGGTTCCCAACAAACGTCTTGAGTTGGGCTGGTAAATACGATAACCATGACAGGACTATCGTCGAATCACTCCATGCGTAGATCGTTACGTCGTTGTTCATTAGTCCAGCTTTTATGGATTGCAGAAGTTGACTCAGTAGAAGTGCGCCACATAGTTCCAGGCGCGCCAAAGACTGCTGCTGCAGTATGGCGACCGAAATGGTTCCATCGTCGGAAACCACTCGGCTGTATACCACCGCTGAGTACGCCATGGTGGATGCATCTGAAAATCCGTGCAATTCGATTCTCTGTTTGTCGCTTTTAACTAAGCGCGGTATCTGGAGCTTGTGAAGGTTGTCCAGATCAGCTCGCCATTTGAGCCAGTTGTTTGCTAGTTTGCTCGGTAGTTCGTCGTCCCAATTCAAATTCAACAGCCAGAGTTTTTGAAATAGTATTTTGAATTGGACTAATAGACCGAGAGGGTCGAATATACGTGAGACATCCGACAACACTTGCCCCTTGGTGCAGCGAGGGTCTTTCGATAGGTTTACATTGTACGACAATGTGTCCTCTCCATCTGATCTGACGGATCCTCTCTCCATACGATTCTCTGATAGTCTCTATGTTTTTCGCTCACCCAGATTTGACGGAACATCTTGACTATGTCCGGTGAAAAGACGTATTTGTACATACGGAATCGCAAGCACACAGCAAACAGGTCTCGCTGAATACTCGGTCCAATCGAGAGCGTGTCGTTTAATGCCATGCCTTTGGCGTCTTGATATGAGCCGTCGAAAACCACTCGAAGTTTCCGACCCAATACGGGATGATGTGGCAGGTAGAAATTCCTACCCTTGGGAATTTCGCTCGGTGAGATTTCTCGCATATGTCCTAGCTCCTGGTATTCCCTCATGAACTTTACGTAGTCGTTACGTAACTGTTGATTCTGCGCCAAACGTCGTTCAACTGATTTGAACCTCTGCAGCGCTCCTTGAAGTGTATCTGCGAATTGTGTTTCGGATACTTTAAACGGAAGTTCCACGATGTACTTGCCTTGTTTGTCTCTAGTGTGTGTCGCAAGAAAGTGTTTCTCCACCTCCTCGTCTTCGGGTTGAACTTCTGCTTTGCGTTGTATGCTCTCCAGTTCCCAGAACCTTCTGAGATGAGCATCGATGTCTATTGTGGATGTAAGTGCCGTAGCGCTGCATGCGCGTGATGAAAGCAGTGATGTAATTACCCATCCGAAAATTGATGATATATCTTGATGATCGTTGCAGATCGTTGAAAACTCGAAGTGCAGACTCGTCAATGGCCTGCCTTTCCAATGATGATGTAATCCTTCCAAGCACATGAGCCTGGACTACCAGCTGATCTTGCGAAATACGGGATTGGATGCTTATAGTGCTGCATCCCCTTGTAGTGTCTGCTTTGGTTGATGAAATTCCCGTAACCAGTATGCGTGATGGCGTACGAGCCAAACCAAGTGTTTATATACAGCGTTCAGATATGTAAGTTAACTGAAGTTAACCGCGCGACGGCAATGTCCGGTTGCTTAAGAACTCGCTCTGGCCAAACTGCTGACACAGCGTCTGGCCGGATGCTCGTGCATAGCCGGCGAACACTGCATATTTGCGTGGCCGCTATGAAATACTTTTTGTTAGCTTTAAGTTTCAGTTTGTACTCGAGTCTCTCAGAATAAAGAACTCTTTCACTTAACTCCGGCACAAGCCGTAATATTCAATTCATTTGCTCTTGCTTGGTTACTCAGCCTCAAGGCAGTAATAACGGAGTTAGTAACTCCCAAAGTAAACTCTCATCAGAAGGAAGAACCCTCGGCAACCGCCAGGGATACCAAACCATTCTACACTGGAGATATCCTCATCACTGAAGACACCCTCTACAGCGGAGAATAAATAACCATCCCCTCCTTAATTTAATTAATTGGCGCCCATCGTGAAAAAATGTAAGTGGACATTTTCATTCACAATCCTTTCAACAAGTCTGCATTGGTAGTAGTAGTGAAAATGTGTTACACTCATAACTAAAAACTGCACCCCATTAACCTTTTTTTTAAAAAATAAAATAAAATAAATAAATAAATTCCTAAATAAAATTGGCTGACGGTTTAGCGTTGCATTTTTGTACAAATTTCTTATAACAATACAATTTTTTTACAAATTTATTATATGAACCATTTTCTTTTGGGATATCTATCGCCCAATATTTGTTTGCATTTATTATTTTTCTGTATAATTAAATGAATAAATGTTTTTATACAACAACAAAGGTTGAAGAATAGAAAATTCTTAACCAAGATAAAAAAAAAGTCACCAGCTCCAAATTTAATTTTCATTCAAAATAATTCATATAATTGTGTGCATTTAATTCAGCTTTTATATGTCTCTTTTGTTACACAAAAATTCTTGGTATTAGCTGCACAGTCTTGGTTATTTATTTTCCCTTTCTGTTTTGTTTCCCCACTCCATTCTTGGGAATACGATACGGCCGCGCATGCAGTCGGTGGCACTTTGTTATTTTTATTTATTTATTTTTTTCTTTTCTTATCTTTGGCTCCGTCCCCGCATACCCCTCACCTTGCCCCTACTTGGCAAAGCAATAGTGCAGCTCAACGAGCCCGCACACATATGTAACTAAAACAACGGCTCAGCCCTCGCGAGCCCCCTCACCCTACCAATCGCCTCTGTGGGAATGCAATTCGAGCATGAACATTTTTTTTTTTTTTTTTTTTTTTCTCGGGTTCTATACATAGCTGCAGCTCCACATGAGCAATCCCTTCCGACGATATAGAAGCGTAAGACAATTCTCCAGTGATTCTGAGTCAGAGTCCGAAAGACCGGCCAGATCTTCCACCCCAAAAAACGCTAGAGCACTCCGACACGCAAAAATGGCTTTCAGCATGGAACAAATGACAGCCACCATACAGGCAGCCGTTCAACATGCCGTCCAAGAAGCCAATATTGAGAGCCAACGTAGGGAAAATGAACTTCGCCTGGCTATACAGCGGCTGACCGAACAAGTCAACGCAGTACAAGTCACTCCCGCGCAAGCGGAAGCCCTCGTAATCAAAGTATATGAACCCATACAAATTAGAGACAACGTAAAATGTGACGAGCCCCTAGATGCCGTCAAGTGCCTGCCCGAATTTACGGGAACGCAGGAAGCATACGTTTCCTGGCGGCAAGCGGCGGTAGCCGCATATTATATTTTTAGGAACTATGTAAATAGCTCTCGGCATTACCAGACAGTTATAATTATTAGGAGTAAAATAAGAGGCCCTGCCGATGCCGTACTATCCTCGTTTGGCACTGTGCTGAATTTCGACGCGATTATAAATCGACTCGACTTCACGTACAGTGATAAACGCCAGATTCACGTTATCGAGCAAGAAATGGGTACTTTCAGGCAGGGAAATATGACCCTACTGCAGTACTACGACGAGGTCGAGAAAAAACTGACCTTACTCACCAACAAAGCCACCATGTCGTACGAAGCCTCGGCGGCAAAGGTTTTATGCGACAAATTCCGGGACGACGCACTCCGAGTATTTATCTCGGGACTTAAGCGTAGTCTTATGGATGTCCTCTTTTCGGCAAAGCCAAAAGATATGCCTTCAGCCCTCGCTTTGGCACAGGAAATAGAAGCTAACCACGAGAGGTACTCCTTCGCGGCTTCGTTTGCCAGAAGCCAGGAGGACAAGGATAAAAAACACTATCCAAAAACACAAGACCACCGTCAGGCTCCTCCGCCGGCGAATGCCCAGACAAATACTGGCAAAAATCCTTACTACAAAAAGGAGCAGCACAAAGCACAAGTGCACTCTGCCCCACACAGCGGAAGCACACCTGAACCCATGGACATTGACCCATCGCTTTCCAGGATGCTCAAGCCGTCCCTAGCCCCGGCATACCAAAACAGGAAGCCGGTAGAGTCCGATCGATCGGGCCCACACAAAAGGCAGACGGTCAACCATGTCGCGCAGGCCACAAGTGAATCCGGGGGGAAATATTCCGCTACAGCTTCAGACGCGACTCAAGAGATTGACGACCACGCCATTAGGGAATACGACTCTGACGTCATTAATTTTTTAGGGGAAAGTCCCTGCTACCCGTCATCAGACGAAGAGTAGCGGGGCTAGAAATGAAGCTTCTAATAGACACGGGCGCGTCAAAAGATTTCATCCGTCCATACGAGGGATTGAAAGGCGTTCGCCCAGTGGATTCACCATTTTCGATACATTCTATCCATGGCGTTACCACGATCACAAAGAAATGCTTCATATCCCTATTCAACTTGAAGGCCACGTTCTTCATTTTACCAGATTTGTCCTCCTTTGATGCCATCATCGGCCTTGACCTGTTAAAACAGGCAGGGGCATCGCTTTGCCTAGCCTCCGGACACCTCAAATGGGGTTCCGAAATAGAAAAGCTAGAATTCCAAGCATGCCCCAACGTAAATTTTACTGAAGTGGACTGCTCCAGTGCACCACCTTCAGTCAGAAAAGCATTTTCAAAAATGCTAAGCGACAGAAAAAATGCCTTCGCTAACCCAAATGAGGCGTTACCTTACAACACTTCAGTGGTTGCGACCATTAGAACAGTTGATGAGGAGCCCATTTATGCCAGACCCTACCCATACCCGATGGGGGCAGCCGATTTCGTAAATGGCGAAATTCAAGACCTCCTAAAAAACGGCATAATCCAGAAGTCGAGATCCCCCTACAATAACCCAATAAGGGTAGTAGACAAAAAGGGCACCGACGAGTCTGGCAGCCGTAAAATGCGGCTGGTATTAGACTTTCGAAAGTTAAACGAGAGGACAATACCGGATCGCTACCCCATGCCAATTATCTCCATGATACTAGGCAATTTGGGCAAGGCTAAGTACTTTACAACGCTCGATTTGAAGTCTGGCTACCACCAGATTACACTGGCGGAACGTGACCGTGAAAAAACTTCCTTTTCCGTAAACGGGGGAAAATACGAGTTCTGCCGACTGCCATTCGGGTTGAGGAATGCCGCCAGCATCTTCCAAAGAACCATCGACGACATACTGCGAGAGCAGATTGGCAAATTTTGCTATGTCTATGTCGATGATGTTATCGTCTTCTCAGAGGACGAAAACGCCCACATACGGCACGTAGACTGGGTACTAAAGAGCCTGCACGACGCCAACATGAGAGTGTCGGCGCAGAAATCGGTCTTCTTCAAAGAAAGCGTTAATTTTTTGGGGTTTATAGTCACCAGTGAAGGGACTAGAACAGACCCAGAAAAGGTCCGGGCCATCAAGGAATTCCCGGAGCCTAAAAACGTATTTGAAGTAAGGTCATTCATGGGCTTGGCTGGCTACTATAGGTGCTTAATTAAAGATTTTGCATCAATAGCTAAGCCCATTTCGAGTATCCTAAAAGGGGAACATGGAAATGTCAGCAGATACAGATCCAGAAACATCCAGGTACAGTTTACCGAGCCACAACGGCTGGCCTTCGAAAAGCTTCGGAACATCCTGGCCTCTGAGGACGTCATCCTCAGATACCCCGATTATAAATTGGCATTTGATCTAACGACAGATGCCTCAGCGTACGGCATTGGCGCTGTGCTTTCCCAAAAGGGACGACCCATTTCTATGATCTCTAGAATCTTAAAGGACAGAGAGGTTAATTACGCTACCAACGAAAGGGAGCTGTTAGCCATAGTTTGGGCTCTAGAAAAGCTTCGTCACTACCTATATGGGGTCAAAGACATAAATGTCTACACTGACCACCAACCACTAACCTACGTGGTTTCGGATTCTAATCCAAACTCGAAAATTAAAAGATGGAAAGAACGCATCGACGAGTGTGGTGCCAAGGTTCATTACATGCCTGGCAAAGACAACCTCGCCGCAGATGCCCTCTCGAGGCAACAACTCAACGTTGTAGAAGAGGAAGAGGCATTTTCAAGCGCGGCCACAATCCACAGTGAGCTGTCGCTAACTCACACCATCCCATCCACGGATAAGCCTCTCAATTGCTTCCAGAACCAGATAACTCTGGAAGAGGCTCGCTTTTCGTCTAAACGCAGCTTTGTTCTCTTTGGAAACAAGAGACGGCATAACATTGACTTCACTTGCGAGGAGTCATTGCTGGAGGAGCTCGCGGACGTGATAGTTCCTAAAGGCGTAAACGCCATCCATTGCAATTTGCACACGCTAGCAATGGTACAGGACAAATTGGTTCGGCAATTCCCTGCCACCAAATTTTGGCACTGCAAAAACCGAGTGACGGATATTTTTGCAATGGGCGAGAGGCGGGAGATTCTCACTGTCGAGCACAACAGAGCTCACAGGTCTCCGAGTACTACTTCCCAAAAATGACCAAAATGGCGAACGAAATAGTCGATTCCTGCAGGACTTGCGCCAAGGCTAAATACGACAGACATCCAAAGAAACAGGAGCTTGGCGAAACACCGATCCCATCTCATGTAGGAGAAATGCTACACATAGACATCTTCTCCACGGATAAAAAGTATTTCCTTACGTGCATCGACAAATTCTCGAAATTTGCTGTCGTCCAACCGGTCCCCTCTAGATCCATAGAGGACCTCAAACCAGCGCTACTACAGCTGATGAACATTTTCCCTAAGGCAAAGGTCATATATTGCGACAACGAACCATCGTTGAACTCGCACACCATCGTGGCCATGCTGGAAAACCATTTCAGCGTTAGCATTTCAAATGCTTCGCCCCTCCACAGTGTCTCAAACGGACAGGTGGAACGCTTCCACAGCACTCTGGTAGAGCTTGCTAGATGCCTTAAAATCGACAAAGGCATTAGCGATACCGTTGAGCTGATCCTACTGGCTACAACCAAATATAACAAATCTATCCATTCGGTCATCGACAAGAGGCCGGCTGACTTGGTTCAGACTCAATCAAATGGGCCACATTACGAAATACAGGATAAGATTAAAATAGCCCAGGACAAGCTCCGAAACAGGGAAAATGCTTCCCGACAAAATAGAGTGTTCGAGGTTGGCGAAAAAGTCTTAGTGAAGTCTAACAAACGCCTGGGCAACAAACTCTCACCTTTGTGTGAAGAAAAGACCGTTGAAGCGGACATGGGGACCACAGTCCTCATTAAGGGGAGGGTGGTCCACAAAGACAACCTTAGGTAGGCCGAGCGTGACTATTTTATCCCTCGCCTGATAATTTTTAAATTTCTTATCATATCATTTTGCTTTTATTATTTTAATCACGCTTTGGTGGTGGGCTTCCCAAATTTCAACAAACTTACAGCACTTCCAAATTACAGGTTCACAACTATAGCCCTGATTTTCCTTTTGACCACAACATCGGCACGCGTCACGGACTATTCTAAAACTAAATACATTCCCATCGTTGATGGCCAAATTCTAGTTTGTGAAACATTCTGCAAATCTCTCGGAATATAGGCGCGTCATAGAAGAAACTAGCGGGATGTCCAGCATGTTCCCTCAGTCTCATATGCAGAAACTCTTGATTGTTGATGTCGCCCATCTGCGCGACCTGCTCGACTCTTTGAGCCTCATCATAGGGTAGCAAGAAGCTTAGACTTCCTAGGGACCGCGTTGAAGGTAGTGGCGGGAACGCCGGACGCGGAAGATTTCGAAAAAATTAAATTTAGAGAATTCGAATTAATAAATGCAAACAATAGGCAGGTCAATATCAACAACAAAGTACAAATGCAAATTAATAAAATTTCCGCTACCGTCAACCAACTTCTGGGGTCGGCTAAAAAGTCCCAAATTGATACAGGGCACCTATTCGAGATGCTTTTAACTCGAAATAGGATGATAACAATGGAGCTGCAGGGTTTAATACTGGCAGTAGCTCTTGCCAAAGTTAACGTCGTTAGCCCTAGCTAATCTTATCTTAGATCATGCAGACCTGGAAGGTGTGTGGATGGAAGAGCCCACCGAGACCGCGATTAGGGATGTTTTGTCCGTATCGTCCGTTAAGATATTACAATCCAATAACATCTTACACTTTATTATTAAGTTTCCAAAGATCAAGTCGGCCTGCAACAAGATCACCGTTTTCCCGGTGTCACATCACGACACCATACTCAGGCTGGAGGACAATATTATTGCTGAATGCGACGGCAATATCCACACTGTAGAAAACTGCTCTTTGACAGCAGGGGCTACATTTTGTCGGTTGGCGCGAAGAAGATCATGCGCTCAAGAGCTCCACGCTGGAGGCACGGCACATTGCGAGATCCAGCAAAGCGATTTACACCCCATCACCTATGTTGATGAGGGGATCGTAATCATAAACGATAGCCCGGCTCGAGTGTGTGTGGATAATGGCACCTGTGCCCAATTAAGGGGTACATACCTTGTCACCTTTAAAGAAGGTGCCACCATTAACGAAACCCGATTGGTCAACCATAACACAGCCCAGAAGAGGGCTCCAGGAGTGGCCAGCTCACCTTCCCTAAACGTCACTATGGAACGCCACGTTCTCAGTCTTCCTTACCTTCACCGGCTGAGTGAACGTAATTTGGAACACATCAGGGAGTTCGGGGAGAAGATCAACCACCATCAAGTATATCAGATGGTGTTCATAGCGGGAGCAATATGCTGCGCTTTGATTTGCATCGGCTTGGCCTATCGGCGGGTCACTCAGGCCCGAAGAACCGCGGCCCAACTAAAAGAGATGATCGCCCAAATAGGGTCGGCCGAGGGCGGCCTCATTCTTGAAGGGGGAGTAGTTAACTGAAGTTAACAGCGCGACGGCAATGTCCGGTTGCTTAAGAACTCGCTCTGGCCAAACTGCTGACACAGCGTCTGGCCGGATGCTCGTGCATAGCCGGCGAACACTGCATATTTGCGTGGCCGCTATGAAATACTTTTTGTTAGCTTTAAGTTTCAGTTTGTACTCGAGTCTCTCAGAATAAAGAACTCTTTCACTTAACTCCGGCACAAGCCGTAATATTCAATTCATTTGCTCTTGCTTGGTTACTCAGCCTCAAGGCAGTAATAACGGAGTTAGTAACTCCCAACGTAAACTCTCATCAGAAGGAAGAACCCTCGGCAACCGCCAGGGATACCAAACCATTCTACACTGGAGATATCCTCATCACTGAAGACACCCTCTACAGCGGAGAATAAATAACCATCCCCTCCTTAATTTAATTAATTTGTACGACAGTTCTGAACCCGTGTCCAATAGGAGTCGGCATGCTATCAAATCTCCATTTGCGTTGCGAACGTTGCAAGGTGCTCCTGTTCCATCCAGTTGATTGTTGTGTATTTGCAGTGCCTTGTGCACATACCATTGCTGCAGAACCTTCTGCTTGTGCGATGTGACTCGTAGTCACCGTTGAGATGTTTGCGCTAGGATCCTCCTGATCCTCACCAGTTTGAGCGATTGTTCCAATAGTTGCGTGCGTTGCAAGTGCAACAGTGAGTGATGCTGACCTTTACATTGTCTGCACTTGAACGTGGATTTGAATTTTCTGACCCCATGACCAGGATTCAGACAATTGTAACATAGAGCGTTTTCCTTGGCAAACGAAAACCTCTGTCCTGCTGACATATCCAAGAATTGTTGGCATCCCTACAGACGATGCTCTGTAGGATGACATTTGCTGCACTTGTTTCCTTCAAGTACAACCAGCGAATGTGTGACCTTCCTTGTCTTGTCACCGATTGAGGCTGTAGTCTTGCCTCCGATTGTTTCACGCTTGCTGAGTTCTAGTTCCTCGCAACGTGCATCCAAAAATTTGAAGAATTCCTCCAGTGTGGGTGAGTCTGTCTCCACACTGCGCTCGATCCACCTGCGTCGAGTATCTGCATCCAGCTTCTCCAGCGTCAAGTAGATGATCCAACAATCTCGTCCTGTTTCCTCTATGGCATCCAAACAACGCACTATTTCATTGGCGCCGTCTGACACCTTCCGTAATGTTGTTGTATCCGACCTGGTTGTTGTTGGCAGCTTCATAAACTGCTCCAATAGTGAATTCACGATATGCCGAGGACTATTATATCTTTCATTAAGTCGCTCCCACGCAGTGTTGTAAGCTGAATCCGTAATAGCCAAATGTCGTACCAGATTCGCAGCTTCGTCGATCAGAAGAGATTTCAAATGATGAAATTTGTGCGTATTTGTTAAATTCGCCTTATTTTGAATTGTGCTCTCTTAAATATCTTTGAAAGCTTGCCACTCTGAATAGTTGCCAGCGAACCGTTTAATTTGAATTTTAGGCAATTCGCTTTGAGCTGATGCCCCTACCATTTGAGCACTACCTGAATTCGCCGCGTAGGCGTCTGCTCCTTCAGGTCTCGACATGTTTGCAGTGGCCCGATTTGCCGCCAACTGCTCGAAGAGTTGTTGTTGTTGTAGCAAACTTATTATTGCGTCGTTGTTTTGCAGCACGCCGCTGCCGTTTTCACTATTCACAAATGATGGACTAGGTCTTGTACCTAACATCGCCGAAAGTAATGCATGTGCCCTTAGATATTTTTCCTCGTAGAATATGTTGTCATGCTCCGGATCTACATAGCCATCTACTTCATCGAGCATAGCTATTTCATCACCAAATCTATTGAATTCTTTCCATGTTGTGTTGAGATGCTCCAGCCGCGAAGGCACCTCTGCCCGTGTGGCGTTCGAATGTTGCGCGTCCTCAGCCCAAGCCAAGCTCCGTGTGATATTGGCCTTGAGTCTGGCACGCCCTTTTGTCAATGCTATTAATTGCTCCATGCCGAGAAACAATTACAAATGAGAACCAATGCACAGAAAACTACAAAACAAATCCGGCTCGAAGGACCAAACAATGATCCCCAACCGATGAGACGAATAAGCAGTGGACTGTAGAGTTATATGTTCTTGTCAGTTTCGCTGTCTAATTGGTACTAAGAAAATTTACATTTGTGGAACTTAACGATAGGTGTGTGTGTGTGCATACATATTGTAGATTCTAAAGCTAGTAGGTATAGAAAATATAAAGATGACAATATAGGATAACTTATAAACTATGTATCGATAGTTCCTAAACACAGTGCCTCGACTATATTTTATTCGACTATGAATTAATTAATTAATTATTGTTTTCGTTGGTTTGAAATTAATCATTTATTTTTAACCAAAAAAAAAAAAATAATAATAAAAAATTGCAATCCACAGAATTAATTTAAAATAAAAATTTAAAAAAAAACTAATTTTGTATATTAATTATTACTGTTTTCGTTGTTTGTACCGAAATTAAAATTAAAATTTATTTAATTTTATATACATATTAAAATTTTATTTATTTATAATAATTTTTAAATATTTAAATTGCATCGAATTCGCTTCTTTTTAGAAAATAAATAATTCTAGAATGGAGAGTAATAAACCCAAAATTAATTCCACGACCCTTCATGATTAAAAAAGAAGATTAAATGTTAAAGTAAAAAGTATTCGCCGGTTAGAGGAACGTTTGGAAGCTGGATCACTTCCTCTTGAAAATACCGAGCTAGAATGTATGCTTCAGGTTTTAGACAATTTCTTATTCTCATTTTGGGAATTTGGAGCCGAGTTGGGCGAATTAACAATCACAACCAAGGCAAGGATTATGTCCTTTTTTAATGCCTTCACTACAGCTGAGGACTCCCGCCCAGCTACTGCGATTTCTGCAGCCCCAACTCGGGCTGGACTTCCCAGTTTAGACATACCAAAATTCCGTGGAAATTATTCGGAGTTCAAAAGTTTTATAAGTCTTTTCGAGACCTTTTCGGTACACAAAGATGTGAACATTACTGTTTTTGGGAAATTTAATCATTTAATTTCTTGCCTCTCTGGTGAAGCCTTAGGAACTATCAAGGCATTCCAAGACACCGAGAGTAATTACGACAAAGCTATCGTTTGTCTAAAAAGAGTCTATGATAACGAATGTCTGATCTTTGTGAACCAAATAAGTCAATTGTTCAGCCTTCCGAAAATTTGCAAGCCGTCTGCGTCGTCGTTGAGGGGTCTCATCGACAGTGTGTCATCGATTTATGGATCATTATTATCCATAGGAGATGACACTAAAATTGCAAACTCTATGATTATATATTTAGTTTTGAGTAGAGTAGATCCAGTGACCAGGTAAAAATGGGAAGAGTCAGAGGATTATGAGGAATTACCGCTGTGGTCCGATTTCGAAAAGGTATTAAATCGTAGGTAGCAGCATCTATCCGCTGAAGAGACTGGCAAAACGCCTTGCCATAATGCAAAGGTTTGAGTTTGTCAAGTCAGCATCTCTGTGTCTAAATTGTCTGCGAAAAGGTCACACCGTTGCGAAGAGCAAATCAACTCGATGTCAAATCTGTGCAAGATTGCACCATAAACTTTTGCACCGATTTACAGTGACTGAAAATAACTTAGCGTTACCACCACCAACAGAAAATCCTCCTTCAGCGTTAATCTAGGCCGAATGATGGCCCTTCTATTTCACATGCTTTGCATGCGTCGGGTCTAGAAAGGGTATTGTAAGCGACGTCGATCGTAAGCGTTCGAACGAAAAGTGGCGACCACATATTGGCCCGAGCATTACTCGACACAGGGTCACAAATGAACTTCATTACTGAAGATCTTACTCAACGCTTACAGATCCGTAGGGAGCAATCAATCGTAGGAGGTGCATCAACTTTCTTGGAATTCGTCAATCTAATTCACAAGTAAAGAAAAAGATCCACACCGTGTTGAAGTCGAGAATCAATGGTAGCGAGTTTCCGTTCGACTTTTGGATTTTAAAAACCATTTCAGGCTATCACCCTGACCAGTCAGTGAACGTGAAAGATTGGACCCTACCAAAGAACTTGCCCTTAGCAGACCCATAACCTCAGGATAGGTATGTTAATTGGAGCTGAGTCATTTTTCGAACTTTTGTTCGTAGGCCAATTACAGCAAGGGCCAAACCTTCACATACTGCAAAAAACGCTTCTTGGATGGATAAAATCGGGAAAATACAATCAACAACCGGTCGCTAGCCTAAATTGCCAGGAAGAAACATTAGAATCGATAGATCACAATTTGAAAAAATTCTGATCATTGGAAGAAGTTCCATCTTCTAAACAGATTTTTTCGCCAGAACAGGAGTTGTGTGGGAAACATTATCAAAAAACTACTAGAATACTGCCTTCAGGTCGATTCGAAGTCAGACTTCCATTTATGTCGGATCCAAGCGTTTTGGGCAACTCATTCGAGATAGCCAAACGCCTTTTTTTGTCGCTCTAGAGAAGATTATCTCGAGATCCGAACTTAAAGAAAATGTTTGAATGATTTGTTGATGGTGGGTCCAACAATTCAGGAAGAGTTGTACTCAACTCTTCTTCGGTTTCGTCTAAACAAATTCGCTCTGATAGCCGACATCAAAAAGATGTATCGCAGCGGAGTCCTTGCAATTGTGCAAGCTCAACACCGTTATATATGGCACTGCACCAGCCCCATTCCTGGCCATAAGGTGTTTGAAGAGGTTGAGTGAATCATGGATGGGTAGATGGGGAATTTTTTTTTTTAGCTTGTGAGCAAACTAGTCTCTCAGTTTTTGAGCTCTTGAGTTAAAATTTTGCACACATCCTTTCTTTTGTTTGCAGGCAGTATATAAGTCGATGCGGCCAGGATCGGTCGACTTTATCCTATGGCATGATTGATGAAATTCTCATAAGGATGAGACTAGCTATCAAGCTAGCTTTCCTTTCTTGTTTTGAGATAGAGATATCCAATTCGATACTTGGACTCCCATGATATCCAAGCATATCCAGTTTATGTCAAAATTATAAACATTGGAGTTTTTTTTCGTCTGAATAAATTTAGTAATCCCTAATCCTAATTCTCTTGAATACGAGTCGATTACTAACTAACTAAACAACTAACCAACGACCTAAAAAACTAAAAAAAAAAATGTCTTCTTTTTATACCTTTTGCAGAGGGTATGATAATTTTGGTCAAGCGAGTAAACTCAGTAAAGGACACTATAAACTATATACATTTTTAATCAGGATGACCTCTTAAGCAGACATCTTTCAATCTGTGTGCCTATTTGTTTCTGCCCGAACAAGTCTTTCAGTTTTAAAGCTATCAAATTTTTTTATGTATTGAAACTCACATACGGATCGTCCTCTTATCTGTTTATTTGTTTGAACAATTTTTAATTGAATTTTGGTCAAATTATAATTAAAACTTTTAAACTAACGTTCCAAATTCGTTGTAAAGTAAAAGTAACCCTTCAGAACCACTGGAAGCCAAAGCATCCTATGCTTGCCTCTGCTGACAACTCTGAATGTTGGATTCGTCCACCCACTCTTAGCAGGTTGTCCTTGTCGATGATTGGAGAAAGCTTGACCAATTGAGATTGGTTCCCTAGCTTTCTCCCTTGTTTGCGAATAATAACTGGAATTCCTTTTCAAAACCAGCTTGAGCGTGTTGCAGTCACTTCTCCTGCTGCCGCCTTGATCCTGACTGCTCGAACCATATTGTCCTTTCCTTGGAAAGTGTCGATCACCTTCGCTATATGCCATGACGAGCACAACCCTCCCGACTGAAATGCTAGGGGTTGTCGTGATCCACTTAGGACGCTGGTGCAGACTTGTCAAATACTAATGGTACCATTGAAGTTTCCAGAAGCCTTGGTACATCGATTGGATACTTTGCCAGTATCCCAGCCGGCCCACAGGAATGTGGGTGCTGTCGTAAATGGTCTCCCGAAAAGAAATGTCATCTGTATTTGATGTGTTACATAGGGGTCGGGAGTTGACTGCAGCACTAATTTGCGCAAGCAAGATGCGCATTTGTTCATATGTGGTGTATTAGAGTGGTGTTTCCGATTAGTCGTCAAAGATGCGGCGCACTGCTGATTCCCATTTTCCACCCCAACGCGGAGCACATAGTCGGATGAATGTCCATTGAATTCCTTCGCCTGCAAGGGTATTCACGAAGTGATCTTTGTGTTGAGATGAACTTAAGAGTTGCTACATTTCATCAAGGGATCGCTTCGCTCTGATGAAATTTGTTTGCGAGTAATAACTGGAATTCCTTTTAAAAACCAGCTTTAGCGTGTTGCAGCCACCGAATTCTTGCAGCCTTGATCTCTTGAATGTTAGAGATTTCGATGTTAGTTTTGAAGATTCATACGATGAATGAAGAGCAAAACGTAAGCAAGGGTGTGTGTAAGCTTCAGCCAAGATCCAAAGGGCTGGCCGTCGTGACAGTCATCTGCACAGCTACGCAGTTAGATTTGACTTCGTCTTATATGTGTTTTTCTGAAAGAAAAGTACATTTGTGAGCATTGCTTATTTTTACCATGAATTAATCCTTGTCCCTCAGCCATGAAGGACCCTTCCACCATAATTGGAAGTCAATGAGCTCGGATACTACAAAGCCCAGGGGTGCGCAATCCGCTGGGTTCGATGTTGGCTGGACTTCCCAGTTTAGACATACCAAAATTCCGTGGAAATTATTCGGAGTTCAAAAGTTTTATAAGTCTTTTCGAGACCTTTTCGGTACACAAAGATGTGAACATTACTGTTTTTGGGAAATTTAATCATTTAATTTCTTGCCTCTCTGGTGAAGCCTTAGGAACTATCAAGGCATTCCAAGACACCGAGAGTAATTACGACAAAGCTATCGTTTGTCTAAAAAGAGTCTATGATAACGAATGTCTGATGTTTGTGAACCAAATAAGTCAATTGTTCAGCCTTCCGAAAATTTGCAAGCCGTCTGCGTCGTCGTTGAGGGGTCTCATCGACAGTGTGTCATCGATTTATGGATCATTATTATCCATAGGAGATGACACTAAAATTGCAAACTCTATGATTATATATTTAGTTTTGAGTAGAGTAGATCCTGTGACCAGGTAAAAATGGGAAGAGTCAGATGATTATGAGGAATTACCGCTGTGGTCCGATTTCGAAAAGGTATTAAATCGTAGGTAGCAGCATCTATCCGCTGAAGAGACTGGCAAAACGCCTTGCCATAATGCAAAGGTTTGAGTTTGTCAAGTCAGCATCTCTGTGTCTAAATTGTCTGCGAAAAGGTCACACCGTTGCGAAGAGCAAATCAACTCGATGTCAAATCTGTGCAAGATTGCATCATAAACTTTTGCACCGATTTACAGTGACTGAAAATAACTTAGCGTTACCACCACCAACAGAAAATCCTCCTTCAGCGTTAATCTAGGCCGAATGATGGCCCTTCTATTTCACATGCTTTGCATGCGTCGGGTCTAGAAAGGGTATTGTAAGCGACGTCGATCGTAAGCGTTCGAACGAAAAGTGGCGACCACATATTGGCCCGAGCATTACTCGACACAGGGTCACAAATGAACTTCATTACTGAAGATCTTACTCAACGCTTACAGATCCGTAGGGAGCAATCAATCGTAGGAGGTGCATCAACTTTCTTGGAATTCGTCAATCTAATTCACAAGTAAAGAAAAAGATCCACACCGTGTTGAAGTCGAGAATCAATGGTAGCGAGTTTCCGTTCGACTTTTGGATTTTAAAAACCATTTCAGGCTATCACCCTGACCAGTCAGTGAACGTGAAAGATTGGACCCTACCAAAGAACTTGCCCTTAGCAGACCCATAACCTCAGGATAGGTATGTTAATTGGAGCTGAGTCATTTTTCGAACTTTTGTTCGTAGGCCAATTACAGCAAGGGCCAAACCTTCACATACTGCAAAAAACGCTTCTTGGATGGATAAAATCGGGAAAATACAATCAACAACCGGTCGCTAGCCTAAATTGCCAGGAAGAAACATTAGAATCGATAGATCACAATTTGAAAAAATTCTGATCATTGGAAGAAGTTCCATCTTCTAAACAGATTTTTTCGCCAGAACAGGAGTTGTGTGGGAAACATTATCAAAAAACTACTAGAATACTGCCTTCAGGTCGATTCGAAGTCAGACTTCCATTTATGTCGGATCCAAGCGTTTTGGGCAACTCATTCGAGATAGCCAAACGCCGTTTTTTGTCGCTCTAGAGAAGATTATCTCGAGATCCGAACTTAAAGAAAATGTTTGAATGATTTGTTGATCACCATCAACAAATGGTCCCACCGGTCATTGGACCGCCATCATTGGACCCACCGGTCCAACAATTCAGGAAGAGTTGTACTCAACTCTTCTTCGGTTTCGTCTAAACAAATTCGCTCTGATAGCCGACATCAAAAAGATGTATCGCAGCGGAGTCCTTGCAATTGTGCAAGCTCAACACTGTTATATATGGCACTGCACCAGCCCCATTCCTGGCCATAAGGTGTTTGAAGAGGTTGAGTGAATCATGGATGGGTAGATGGGGAATTTTTTTTTTTAGCTTGTGAGCAAACTAGTCTCTCAGTTTTTGAGCTCTTGAGTTAAAATTTTGCACACATCCTTTCTTTTGTTTGCAGGCAGTATATAAGTCGATGCGGCCAGGATCGGTCGACTTTATCCTATGGCTTGATTGATGAAATTCTCATAAGGATGAGACTAGCTATCAAGCTAGCTTTCCTTTCTTGTTTTGAGATAGAGCTATCCAAGTCGATACTTGGACTCCCATGATATCCAAGCATATCCAGTTTATGTCAAAATTATAAACATTGGAGTTTTTTTTCGTCTGAATAAATTTAGTAATCACTAATCCTAATTCTCTTGAATACGAGTCGATTACTAACTAACTAAACAACTAACCAACGACCTAAAAAACTAAAAAAAAAATGTCTTCTTTTTATACCTTTTGCAGAGGGTATGATAATTTTGGTCAAGCGAGTAAACTCAGTAAAGGACCCTATAAACTATATACATTTTTGATCAGGATGACCTCTTAAGCAGACATCTTTCAATCTGTGTGCCTATTTGTTTCTGCCCGAACAAGTCTTTCAGTTTTAAAGCTATCAAATTTTTTTATGTATTGAAACTCACATACGGATCGTCCTCTTATCTGTTTATTTGTTTGAACAATTTTTAATTGAATTTTGGTCAAATTATAATTAAAACTTTTAAACTAACGTTCCAAATTCGTTGTAAAGTAAAAGTAACCCTTCAGAACCACTGGAAGCCAAAGCATCCTATGCTTGCCTCTGCTGACAACTCTGAATGTTGGATTCGTCCACCCACTCTTAGCAGGTTGTCCTTGTCGATGATTGGAGAAAGCTTGACTAATTGAGATTGGTTCCCTAGCTTTCTCCCTTGTTTGCGAATAATAACTGGAATTCCTTTTCAAAACCAGCTTGAGCGTGTTGCAGTCACTTCTCCTGCTGCCGCCTTGATCCTGACTGCTCGAACCATATTGTCCTTTCCTTGGAAAGTGTCGATCACCTTCGCTTTATGCCATGACGAGCACAACCCTGCCGACTGAAATGCTAGGGGTTGTCGTGATCCACTTAGGACGCTGGTGCAGACTTGTCAAATACTAATGGTACCATTGAAGTTTCCAGAAGCCTTGGTACATCGATTGGATACTTTGCCAGTATCCCAGCCGGCCCACAGGAATGTGGGTGCTGTCGTAAATGGTCTCCCGAAAAGAAATGTCATCTGTATTTGATGTGTTACATAGGGGTCGGGAGTTGACTGCAGCACTAATTTGCGCAAGCAAGATGCGCATTTGTTCATATGTGGTGTATTAGAGTGGTGTTTCCGATTAGTCGTCAAAGATGCGGCGCATTGCTGATTCCCATTTTCCACCCCAACGCGGAGCACATAGTCGGATGAATGTCCATTGAATTCCTTCGCCTGCAAGGGTATTCACGAAGTGATCTTTGTGTTGAGATGAACTTAAGAGTTGCTACATTTCATCAAGGGATCGCTTCGCTCTGATGAAATTTGTTTGCGAGTAATAACTGGAATTCCTTTTAAAAACCAGCTTTAGCGTGTTGCAGCCACCGAATTCTTGCAGCCTTGATCTCTTAAATGTTAGAGATTTCGATGTTAGTTTTGAAGATTCATACGATGAATGAAGAGCAAAACGTAAGCAAGGGTGTGTGTAAGCTTCAGCCAAGATCCAAAGGGCTGGCCGTCGTGACAGTCATCTGCACAGCTACGCAGTTAGATTTGACTTCGTCTTATATGTGTTTTTCTGAAAGAAAAGTACATTTGTGAGCATTGCTTATTTTTACCATGAATTAATCCTTGTCCCTCAGCCATGAAGGACCCTTCCACCATAATTGGAAGTCAAGATCGGTCGACTATATCCCATAGCTGCCATATAACTGATTAATCGGAAATGCCATAACTTTAGTGTTTTTTAAGTTCGAAAGATGGGATTTATCGGAAAGTAATACGATTTGCCAAATTTCATAAAGATCGGTCGACTTTATACTGTAGCTGTTATATAACTGAACGATCGAAATTGGCATAACTTTCATGTTTTTTAAACTAGAATAATGGAAATATCTACGGATTTCATTTCGAGTAATCTAATCCGAACTGCAAAATTAGCTTCATATAACGTTCATGTAGCGTTCTTATAACTGAACGACCGGAAATGGGGCGGTTTCCAACATTTTTAGGATAAGACTTGCGAACAAGCTAGCTTTTCTTTCTTGTTTTGAGATGGAGCTATCCAATGCGACACTTAGACTCACATGATACCCAAGCATATCCAGTTTATGTCAAAATTAGAAACATTGGAGTTTTTTTTTCGTCTGATTAAATTTACTAATCCCCCTAATTCTCTTGAATACGAGTCGATTTCTAACTAACTGAACAAACAAACTAACGACCTAAAAAAATAAAAAAAAAAATGTCCCCTTTTTTTATACCTTTGCAGAGGGTCAAACGCGAAAACTCAGTAAAGGATCCTGTTGAGCGAAGCAGCCAAAGGCGAAGCTATTTAAAATAATTAATATATTCTAAAACTGAAGAGCAGCGCCGGGTTTATCACCAGTTTTGTTTTTGTTTATTTCTCCACCGTTCGCATGCGCTTCACTGGTATTTGTAGCGCATGCGCTTTGGGGAGCTTTTTTGTAGAGCTGTAGCACTCTAACTCTAAAAAGATTAATAGCTTAACAGACCCTATAAACTATATACATTTATGATTAGGATCACCACCTAAGTAGATACTAACATATCCATCTATCAATTTGTCTGCCTATTTGTTTCTGCCCGAACAAGTCTTTCAGTTTTAATGCTATCGAATTTAAACTTTACATATCATTCTTTACTTTGCACGCAGTATTTAAGTCGATCGAGCCAAGATCGGTTGACTGTATCCTATACCACCCATACGAGGGTTGCTATACATATTTCTGGTTTCTATATATGTATTTATATTTCTATTTTTCATTGGGAAGTTTACCACGGATATTTCCGCCGCGGTTGGTGTTTGTTTAATAAATGTTATTCTGGTTATTGTTATTTCTGTAGTAACCAGTGTTTTGATTATAACCGTTATTTTGGTAATACCTGGTAATATTATAATTACCTCGATTATTACCTCTACCGCGATAATTGTTTCTGAAATTATTACCGCGATAATCGCAAATTTATTTACCGAGCTTGTTATTAATTTTAATCAACCCTATTAAACTAAATAAAACGTGCAACACGCGATATTGAATCATGACTGGAAGAGGCAAGGACGGAAAGGGAAAAGTGGTGATAATGTCTAGGATGATCGCGACGATTTTCTCGTTTATGCTGCTGAGAAAATCATACAGAAACGCGTTAGAAAGGGCACCGTGGAGTATCGCGTAAAGTGGAAGGGCTGGAACCAGCGCTACAATACCTGGGAACCCGAGGTAAACATTCTGGATCGTCGTCTAATCGATATCTACGAGCAGAGCAACAAATCCTACGGCACACCCTCAAAGCGTGGTCTCAAAAAGAAGGAGAAGGATCCAGAACCTGATTCAAAACCGGAGTCAGAGGAAGATGAGTACACCTTCCCCGGCGACGATGAAACTCATACAGAACAAACGACAACCAGATCGAATGCCGGCGCTCAGGACACGCCCGAAACCAAAAAGGAGAAGAAACACCACCACCATCATCATCACCACCACATCAAGTCCGAACGTAGCAGTGGCCACCACGAGTCCAAGCGCCAGCGTATGGACCACAGCTCCTCCTCCAATAGCAGCTCCACCCACAACTCCTTTGTTCCCGAGGCGGACACAAATTCATCTAGCTCGGAGGATCAGCCCTTGATCGGTACCAAGCGCAAGGCAGAGGTCTTAAAGGAATCTGGAAAAATCGGAGTGACGATCAAGCCACAACCCCAAATGCAGCAACATCCAGATCAACAGGCATCCAAGTCACAGGATCCACGGCAGTCGGAAAAGAGTGGTGGCGAGCCAGGAGCGCCGCAGAAGGCAGATATACAAAATAATGCATTGGCCAACGAAGCCACGTCTACGCCCGCAGAATCGGGAACTGAAGAGGAGGAGGTGCCCAGCGAGGAGAGTGTGAAGCAGCAGCCACAGCAACCAACATAGAACAACAATGTACCAAAAATCGGAAATAACTTAGCTTTGAATCAAAAACAGCCGCTGACACCACTGTCTCCGCGGGCACTGCCACCTTGTTTCTGGCTCCCGACCAAGTGCAACATATCCAATCGGGTGGTTATCACTGATGCGACTCCTCGCCGGTGGCTTGAGCTTCGGCCAATGCCACGGTCACGAAAAAGGGGAGAAAAAAATAAGAAACCTGAAACGATTGTAAATATAAAAACCAAAATGATTGATAGAAGCTAAGGGAGTTACAGCTACAAATCCATACTAAATGTTTCGAGGCATTTTCTCTTTAAGACGTAATTTATTTATTGTATTTATTTGTATTGTAGCTATTAGTTCTGTTGTTTTATTACAGTGTTTAATGCGCAAGGATTGGTAAAGCGACTGCTTAGCTTATCGCTGCAACAGATTGTATAATCCGCATCATAGATATATCCTATACAGATATTTATTTTCTGAACATTGTATATTTTTCTACAAAAACTTTGAATCTATACACGAGATACGACACTCAAATGCGCAACATAACAAAACTCTATGCGAAACCGAAGCAATTGTTGATTATGCTTGATATACAATTACAATTAACTGAAGCTTAAATCTATATATTGGCTATATCCCAATGTTGTACTTGTTTTAATGTTTTTGGTCGCGCCGACTGATTTTACAAAAAGAAACCCCCAAAAAGATATGTGTGTAGTTTGTAGCTTTAGAAATTAGTTAACAACAATCTCAATTTAATATTTATTTTAAAACGATTTTAAAGCTGTCCTCAAAGCGAAAGTACTGGCTTTATGGGCTTAAACACAAATAATCCTAGGTTCATGGTACTTACCTGCAATATATTATTTTAACACTAAGCTTATTTACTTAAAGGCTGCCTCAACATAGTTTGGAAAGTATAATTTAGTAAATTTTTTTTAAAAATTAATTTCTAATTAATTCAGATCCTAATAATCCACTTTTATTATACACATGTATACCTTTGCCCCGTATTATCTCTTAGGGTATTATCTTCGGACTATAGTGGTCTATGTCGTATCACTTTTAATTTTAAACCCTTTATCTTAACTACTTCTTAGATTTCCTAGTAATATTTTCTATTCTTTAGAAGCTATCTCCACAATTCATTTATAACTATTTTCCATTCCTTGTCTGATTTTTAAAAATGTGGGTTTTTGTCCTTTTTAGGTCAAAATATGAAAATTTTAATATGTTAAGAATAATTTGTGAATGTCCGTGCCTATGTTGTGACAGTCTTTTTGTATAATCGCCGTTGTGTTGGTTATTACCGGCTAGACTTAGTTGCGGCGCCAATAATTCAAATTGCGATACAACTCAAATTGTACTCTTTGAAGTTTGTAATTAAGTCTTAAACTTTAATGTTATTGCCCGTATTGAATGTACGTAATAAATTAAATAATTATTTCCTCGTTGGGAATACTGAATTGGCATTATCTGTCATTTCAGTACTGCATTGTATGTACTTTGTGACGGCTTCATTCATAGTTACGAAAGTGCCTGCTTGCAATATTGTTTTGAGGCTGCCATGCTCACAGTTTTTAACAATTGTGGTGATGGCCTCCTTGGTACTGAATTTGTCAGCGTGTTCGGCCGATAGGCCTTCGTCAATGTACGAAGCTTCTAGGAGTTTTCTTAGGTTATCTATTTCTGTCGTAAATTTTTCCGCGGTTTTCCCTTTTTGGGTTGTTTTTGGCTTTAATTATGTGAGATGTTTCTCCGACTATAGTGTCTTGCAGTTTTCTGATTCTTGCTTCTATTGTTCTTTCATTTTGGACTCTGTATAAAGTTGATCCATTTATTATACCCTTGCAGAGGGTATTATAATTTTGGTCAAAAGTGTGCAACGCAGTGAAGGAGACATCTCCGACCCTGTAAAGTGTATATATTCTTGATCAGGATCACCTCCTGAGTCGATATGAGCATGTCCGTCTGTCCGTCTGTCCGTCTGTCTGTCTGTCTGTCTGTCTGTCTGTCGGTTTCTACGCAAACTAGTCTCTCAGTTTTAGAGCTATCGAGTTGAAACTTTGCACACACCCTTCTTTCCTTTGCAGGCAGTATATAAGTCGGAACGGCCGGGATCGGTCGACTAGATCCTATAGCTGCCATATAACTGATTGATCGGAAATGCCATAACTTTGATGTTTTTTAAGTTGGAGTTTAAGTTTAATTTGACCAAAATATCTTGTGTACAAAATTTCATAAGGATCGGCCGACTATATCCTATAGCTGTCATAGAACGGTCGAAATTGGCATAACTTTGTTGTTTTTTAAGTTAGAAAGTTGGGATTTGGTACAGATTCAATTTTGGGAAAAAAAATCTGATTTGTCGAATTTTATATGGATCGGCCAACTATATCCTATAGCTGTCATATAACTGATTGATCGGAAATGCTATAACTTCGTTGTTTTTCAAGTTAGAAGCATGGGAGTTTCAATGGATTCCTCTTTTGGCAAAATAATTCGATACGCCGAATTTCATAAGGATCGACCGACTATATACGATCTGCTATATATCTAATAATATAAGATGCGTGGCGCCACCTAGCGGACTGCGACTCAACTGCAAGGGTATATCAACTTCGGCTCCGCCCGAAGTTAGCTTTCCTTTCTTGTTTTGGATTTAATTACTTCTACAGCCAAATTCTCGAATGTGCCTTTCGTTAGGTTAACTAACTTCAAAGCTGTTATAAATCTTTGAAGGTGTATCCTTTGCCCGTTAAATTCAGGGATGGCATTCCATATTTCTTTAATATATGCCTTTTGGGCAATGCTCTCATCAGCCATTGAGGTTGGTTTTAATTCTACAATGCTGACGTTAAATTCAGAGTCGGTCAAGTCCTGGTCTGATAATTCAGATTGAATAAGGACTGCCGGGATCGTAAGGTTGTTAATATCTCTTTCTTCTATTTCTTGTTGGTCAATAACTTCTTTTGATTCTGGTTCGTCACCATCTTCAATTGTTATTGAAGTATTGAGAATAGTAGGTATTGAAATATCAAGCTTGAACCTTTCTTTAACAGATGTTAGATTAGATCTTAGTCTGATCAAAAACTTTGATACTCGAGACCAGTGATCTGGATTTAACTTTTCTCTGTGTTCATATATTAATATTCGAGCTTCATTAAAGCATTTAACTAATATTTCTACGTGTTTATTGACCGTTGTTTTTGTATCGGTCTATTCTGTGTTAGTGACTTATGCGATTTGTCGAATTCTGCTTTAATGCTTGATAGTTCTTTCGATAATTCATTCCATTCCTATATATTATGGGTATGGATTATCTTTTAGAAACCATCATAACAATCGTTCTACCTAAAAGTGGATGCTCGTCTATTCTTGATTTCACTAGCACACCCGGAATTGTTGTTAATACTATTCCAATTACTATTATATATATATCCAGTATTCACTAGAGCTTCCATCCAGATGTCACAGATGCACAACTTTTTAAGTCGACGTTCCTCATAGGCAATTTATATTTTTGGTGCTGTACCACATTTTTTTGCCATGGGCACGCTCTCGTTGCAACGAAAACACTTAACCTCACTTTTGCAGTCTTTTCGAATGTGAGCTTGGGCGCCACAATTAAAACAATGCTGCATTTTCCTAGAATTTTCCTGTGCGCTGTATTTACTTTTATTCGGGTGAATTTGTCGTTTCTCCTCTTCCTCATAGATTTGATTACTTTCATACACTTCCTACTTTTCCCTCAGTTCTTTAAATGATGAACATCCGTAAAGCGTAAATTTGAAGTCACTTTTGAGATTCAGACCATCTACCACATATTTTATAACTGATTCTGTGTTTATGACTCCACGCGCAGCAATGCATTTTATTTGAAGAAGGTACTCATGAAAACTTTCGTTTTTGAACTTCACACGCTCCATCAATTGCTTGTTTATTTCGGCGCTGCCTACTTTTTCCTTAGCAAATTCATCAATCAACACTTTCCGCAATGTATCGTATTCATACACAATTGCCGACTCCAAAAATAGTGCGGCTGTGTGGGTCGTCTTGGCACGAGCTTGCACATATTTTTGTTTTTCACTGAGCCCATATGCGTCGGCATTAAACTCAAAGTTTTGGAACCACGCCTTCACTTGCATATTATTACCATCGAATTGGGGTATAATTTTTGCGAAGTTTTCCACAATCAGCTTTCCACAATATCATAAGAAATAAGCAAAACGCTAAACGTATAATGTTCGACTGGACGACTGCGGACGTGCACTGCTGACTGCTGATCACCGACTTCTCGTTCTTACTGCTGACAACTCACTGCCCCCTCTCTCGACGGCTGACTCTGATTGTTCACTCCGACTGCTCGTTCCAACTGTTCACTGCTGACTCCGATTCGCACCTAATACTCGCTCACCCTGCATAACCGATTCTCCCATCTTACATATAGTAACATATCAATAAAATTTCTTTAACTATATATCAGTAAATTTTGTAAACCAAATTTGTAAACCGACGCTGAAGCCTTTTGTATTGAAATTCGTAATCCAGCTGCAAATAACATTATTCCAATTTTTCTAAAAACGTAAACATTTAATTTTCCAATTCGGCTGAAAACAGCCTTATTTAAGATTTCCAATTTCTAAGAGTCACTTCAGATTGAAAACCAAAACAATATTTTGATAAATAGAATCCCGACTCAAATCTTTCTCACTCCTTTTAAGTGAAATAAAACTAAACAGCTCAAACAATTCTTAAATGGGCACATTTTCTTGTCACCTCGATTAATTGAGACCCAAAGTCTTCCACGTTAACTGACACCTCAAGTAATAAGTTCCGACTCAATCGATTTCCTTTAGAAAACAAAGCCTCTCTGAGAGAAAAGCTTCTTTCGAGCTTTGATCTGGAAAAAGCTTCAGCAAGGGTAGCTATAAAAAGGACTTAGAGCCCCAAAATTAAGTTAGTTCGGAAAGTCTAAAATTCTAAGCAGTAGTTCTGAAACTCCAAAAATTCTAAGCAGTTTTAAAAATCACACTGTATCAAAAACGGAACTCAACTAAAAATATATTTTTTCAAACTATTTTGAAGAAGATATTTAATTATATATATTTAAATTTTTTTTTGTTTTTTTTTATATTTTGTCCAGATCGATTGCCTGGCTTTTATTAATCGCTCGTTTTGCTATACATTTATTATGAAAAATGTATTCTTTGTACAAAATGAATGCGATCAAAATGAATACTGTAGAATAATTAGATTAGATTATTTGCATAATTATAAGTCGAGAAAAATTTTGAAGTCTAGTCTAAGTTAACATAGGGCGGAGCGGGAGCGAAATAAAAGCTCAGTTGCGCTGTCTGGCAGCTTCCGCTGCTGTATCTGTATCAATTTTGGCACCTTTTGTTCAACGGAACGCCAAGTGACGCGATACCCTACAATTTGGTTCGGTATATTCTTTTCGGTATCACTGGCGAACAAATATTTAAATACTCAGTGCCTCGACTATAGATTCATTCGATTATCAATTAATTCATTAATTATTGTTGTCGTTGGTTGGATATTAATCATTTATTTTTTATTATAAAAAATAAAGAATTACAATCCACAGAATAACTTTAAAAGAAACATTTTAAATAAAAGTAATTTCGTAAATTAATTAATTATTATTGTTTTTGTTGTTTGTAACGAAATTAAAATTTATTTAATTTTATATACATATTAAAATTGTTTTTTTTAATTAAATTTTAAATAATTTTTAAATATTTAAATTGCATTGAATTCGCTTATTTTTAGAAAATAAATAATTCTAGAATGGAGAGAATAAACCCAAAATTAATTCCTCGATCCTTCGTTTGGAAGCTGGAATTTAGGCTTCAGGTTTTAGATGAGACAATTCACAAAGCAAATGAGTTGCAAGGCCACATCGAACAGTTAGACGAAATGGATGAATTTGGAGCCGAGTTGGGCGAATTAACAATCACAACCAAGGCAAGGATTATGTCCTTATGTAATGCCTTCACTACAGCTGAGGACTCCCGCCCAGCTACTGCAATTTCTGCAACCCCAACTCGGGCTAGACTTCCCAGTTTAGCATTACCCAAATTCAGTGGAAATTATTCGGAGTTCAAAAAGTCTTTTCGAGACCTTGGTACACAAAGATGTGAACATTCCTGTTATTGAGAAATTTAATCATTTAATTTCTTGCCTTTCTGGTGAAGCCTTAGGAACTACGAAGGCATTCCAAGTCACCGAGAGTAGTTACGACAAAGCTATCGCTAGTCTAAAAAGAGTCTATGATAACGAATGTCTCATCTTTGCGAACCAAATAAGTCAATTGTTCAGCCTTCCGAAAATTTCCAAGCCGTCTGCGTCGTCGTTGAGGGGTCTCATCGACAGTGTGTCATCGATTTATGGATCATTATTATCCATAGGAGATGACACTAAAATTGCAAACTCTATGATTATATATTTAGTTTTGAGTAGAGTAGATCCAGTGACCAGGTAAAAATGGGAAGAGTCACTGGATTATGAGGAATTGCCGCTGTGGTCCGATTTCGAAAATCATCGTCCATCATCGTTGTCAACGTTCGTATCAAATAGAGTTGCTAAGATTCAAGAGTGGTCAGAGGATAGCACGTGGCGGCATGTACCAACTAAACAGAGCCCGGCAGATATCGTGTCAAGAGGTGGAGACGTAAACGAGACGGTGGAATCGATCTGGTTTACAGGTCCATCGTTTTTAAGTGAGCCGGAAGATAAGTGGCCAACGAGTCCCCGGTTTGATCCGTCACCAGAGGTGTTGCCGATTTAAGTAAAAAAGAATGCGGTTGGGTTAACCGCAATGGTCTCCACTTCATATTTATTGGAAGTGATAGAAGAATTTTCCTCTCTTTTTAAACTGCTGAGAGTGTTCGTTTACATGTTCCGCTCTATAAAGAAAAAAAAAAAATTAGTAGTTCCTTTTGATAGTATACCTTAACCTGTCGAATATCAAGAAGCATAAAATTGTCCCGATAGTTCAAGAGCACGAGTATCAAGAGGAAATAAAAAATATTCGAAAAAACCTTATTGTTAATCCAAGTCTACAGAAGCTAAATCCATGTTTCCATGAAGCTTCTCAGGCTGGGCTTGCCTTTTTCGTTGTTGCGGTTCGGGGGGCGACTAGCTAATGATCCTATATCGTACGATGCCAAGTTTTCATTATTGTTGACGAAGCGCTCTCAATTTGTCCAGAGCTATGTCCGATACTTGCACGTGTCGAATTTTCATGTGGGCACTGGTGAGTCTCTTGCGACAGCGTGTTTGGATAGTACACGCGCAGGAAGTCTGCAGTCAGATAGTACGGTCATGCATACGCTTTTTTAAATGCAAGTCTTATCTGATGACTCGAATCATGGGAGATTTACCCTTAGATCGAATCCGTGCTCTCCGCCCATTCTCCATATGTGGCGTGGATTTTCATAGGGCGGAGCGGGAGCGAAATAAAAGCTCAGTTGCGCTCTCTGGCGAATTCGCCCTGCTTCGCCGCAATAGATAAGCTAGGCTAAGTTCTTTTGGTTAAAATATAGCGAATTATAAAGTTGAGTCAACGCTTGGTTTTTCTTTTCGTCGTTGTTAAAAATTAAAGTAAACAGCCACTTTTAGTTTTTTTTGAAAGTGTGAGATAAACTAATCTCAGTAAACAAATACAATAAATTATATTAGAATGTTTGTCAATTCTGTGTTCATTGTTTTGGACTCCATTTTATTTATTACATTTGCTGTGGAGTCCACTTGGGTATTTTCTCAAAAATTGGTATATAATTTTGTGCGTTAATCGTATAATTTAATTTATTATTTATTTGCCATTCAGTTTGGCTCATTTAAAAACTGGCCTGATTTGGCTTTATATATAATTAAATATCTCCTTCAAAATAGTTTGAAAAAAATATATTTTTATTTCAGTTTCGGGTTTGATACAGTGTGATTCCTTAAAACTGCTTAGAATTTCAGAACTACTGCTTAGAATTTTAGAATTTCCGAACTAACTTAACTTTGGGGCTCTAAGTCCTTTTTATAGCTACCCTTGCTGAAGCTTTTTGCAGACCAAAGATCGAAAGAAGGCTTTGTTTTCTGAAGGAAATCGATTGAGTCGGAACCTATTACTTGAGGTGTCAGTTGACGTGGAAGACTTTGGGTCTCAATTAATCGAGGTGACAAGAACATGTGAAATTTCCTGTGAAGTGGATGCCCATTTAAGAATGGTTTGAGCTGTTTGGTTTTATTTCACTTAAAAGGAGTGAGAAAGATTTGAGTCGGGATTCTGTTTATCAAAATATTGTTTTGGTTTTCAATCTAAAGTGACTCTTATAAATTGGAAATCTTCAATGAGACTGTTTTCCGCCGAATTGAGATATTAAATGTTTATGTTTTTACAAAAATTGGAATGATGTTATTTGCAGCTGGATTACGAATTTCAATACAAAAGGCTTTAGCGTCGGTTTACAAATTTGGTTTACAAAATTTACTGATATACACTTATAGAAATTTTGTTGATATGTTACTTCCTCATCCTTAAGAATTTAGCGTGTCCTCAGGCGGTTAGTTTGGGGTATAACTGTAGGTCATGTTCTTTATTCTCTGAACTTTTAGTTTCTTCTTCGGGAGTTATAACCTTTTGTTTTTTATAATTAATTATTATCCTTTTTGGGATGTTCTTAAATTTATAAATCAAATATATGATTATAATAATAATTATTACTACTTACTTATTAGTAAAATTGTTTGGGTTGTAAAATATTGTTTTGAGTGGTTTTGGAATATTTCTTTGGCTACGATATAAGGTAAAGGTTCGAGTTTAGTTATGTTGTTGCTTACATAAATAGTTCGGGTGTAATCAAGCATAGTATTTGTTATTATTACATATTCTATTTGTATAGAACAGTTGAATGCTTTTTTTATATTGTTTCCTTCTGCTATTAGATCTTGATTTATACAATTCTGATTTAACAAAGTTTTTGGCAAATTCCATGTTATTGTAATGTTGGGTTCAATATAATTTAATTCGAAGTTCTTGTACATTTTTGTATATCTACATTCTGTATTTGTTTGTCTTAAGAGACCTATTATTTATTATTTACTATTTCTTTTGTTTTTAATTTAAAGACTTGCTGATTTTTTATGTAATATTTATCATGCAATGTTTCGGTTATTATATTCTGATTCTGATCCGGATACGGTAAAATTTTGTTAATAGGGGTTTTAATGATAGTACGGGGAATATGAGAAATGATCAATATTTCGTTAGTATTAACTTGTAACCAAGTGGATGTTTTGATATTTAACAATTTTTCTGAATTAATATGTTTAAGCGGGTCATGTTTTAGGAGCTTTTGGTTGAATATGCCTAATCTTGTAAATTGCATTCCTAATTCAATGTCTTCTATGTATTCTGTTATTTCTTGTAAATTGAAAATAAGGATTGCTAACCTTTGGTTTTCGTTTTGGTTTTCATTTAAACGATTGACTATTTCTATTCCTTTATTAGTTGCATCAATTACTTTATTTAATTCGATGATCTGTATACTATTTTCGGACAAGTTATCAATTTTTGATTCTAATTCTTCCCTATCTTGTTGATCTAATGTGCCAAATAAATATTTATAAAACGTACCTACGAAATTTGCAAGTCCTCTTTTGTTTCGTTGAGCAATTTTGATTCCGTTTATTTCTCTATTTAATTTTTCTTTTAGATATTGAATTTGATCAAAATGTTCGAATTCTCGTGTTTGTTCCATTAGATCTTTATAAGTTTTTTCAGTTTTAGTTAAGTTTACTGTGAGACAATGATATTCCTAATTAGTGGGAAGATCTATGTTACCTGTTTGGAATTGTGGGTAATGACTGGGTACTATCCAGTGTTTCTCCTAAAAAATTTTCTTCTAGCTTCACTCTTGACAGAGCATCAGCTACCTGGTTTTCCTTTCCCGGCAAATATTTAATAGTGAAGTCAAACTCGTTTAATTTTATTCTCCATCTTTGTAGTTTAATGTTTGGTTCTTTTATATTATGAAGCCAAACTAATGGTCTATGATCGCTAAGAATTTCGAATTTTCTACCAAAGAGATAAGATCTAAAATATTTAGTGGCCCAGACTATAGCCAGAATCTCTTTTTCTATTGCTGAGTAATTAATTTCATGTTCATTCAGAGTTCTACTAGCATAACAAATAGGTTTATGGTTTTGCGATAATACTGCGCCTATGGCGACATTGCTAGCATCTGTTGTTAAGGAAAATAATTTTTCAAAGTTAGGGTAAATTAAAATTGGGTCTGATGTAATTAGAAGTTTTAATTTCTCAAATGCTTCTAAATATTCTTTATTGGTTGAATTTGTAGTGGAACCTTTCTTTAAGTTTACAGTCATAGGTTTTGCAATTTTAGCAAAATCAGGTATGAATTTTCTATAAAATCCACAGAGACCTAAAAATGATTTTATTTCTTTTTGGGTTTTTGGTATTGGAAATTTTTGTATTGCCTCAATTTTTTGGGGGTTTGGCTTTATTCCTTCTGTTGTTATTATATGTCCAAGGAATTCGGTTTCCTTTTTCATAAACTCACATTTGTCAAGTTGAAGTTTAGATTAGCTCCTCGAAGTTTTGAAAACACCTTTTTTATGGACAATATGTGTTCTTCTAATGAAGTAGAAAATACAATTATGTCATCCATGTAAACGAGTCAATGCTGGTATATTAAATCTTCTAATAAATTGTTCATGCAAAGTTGGAACGTTGCAGGCGCATTTTTCAGACCAAATGGCATTCGTGTGTATTCGTAATGTCCATTTTTAGTAGAAAAAGCTGGTTTTGAAATAGAATTTTCATCCATTTGAATTTGATGAAAACCCTTGGCAAGGTCAATTGTTGTAAAATATTGACACTTTCCAAGTTTGTCAAGTATTTCATCCATAACTGGTATCGGATACTTATCATCAATAGTTATTTCATTTAGACTTCGATAGTCTATTACTATTCGAAATTTCTTTTTACCTGATGCATCCTCTTTCTTTGGGACTATCCATATTGGAGAACAATAAGGTGATTTCGATTTACGTATTATTCCCTGATTTATCATTTCTTTTATTTGGACTTCGACTTCTTGATAATGAGCTTCGGGTATTTATAAGGTTTTTTTGTAAATAGGATCTTCATGTTTGGTTTAGATTGAATGTTTTTCAGCATTGGTAAAGGTCAAATTTTCACCTTCCCTGTACTGGATATCACTAAATTCAAATAAAATGTTATTTAATTTAGTTCTTTCTTCTTCATTAAGATGATTTATTCGAAATTTATTATTTTCTTTTAAGTCATTATTAATTGCAAAATTAAAAGATATATACTCAGATGTAGGTGGACTGAGATAATCTTCCAATTTTTACATTTCGGAATTTTTAAAATCTTAATCAATCTTAATAAAATAAAATATTAATTAAAATAATTTTCTTTTATTAGGTTGATTGAACTTCTGATTCTGATGTAAGGGTTTCTATTTCTATTATTGGATCCGAGGCTATTTGATGAAAATTTTCGATTTCCACTTTAGATTGATCGCTTGAATATTCACGCTGTCTCTTTACTGTTTTGTTAGAATAGTACCTTGTAAAGAAGATGTTGGCTGTTGATAATTCATAGGATTCTGAGCTCTATCTTGATTTAAGTTTTGCTGCAATTCCTGTCGAAATTGTTGTTGATTGAAATTATTTGGTTGTCTATAGTTACTTTGCTGATTATAACTTTGTTGATTATTATTATTATAAAAGGAATTATTTCTTTGGAAATTATTATTTTTTTGATAATTTCTCCTATCTTGTCCGTTTTGATTTGAATTATGTTGCGATTTAACTTTATCAGAACCAGAATCATAACAACCTTCTTGTTGTGCTACTTGTTTAAGTTTACTGACTGTAGTTATATCGTGCGTGCCTTGCTCATGAATAACCTGTCAGGAAGTTTTCTCATTAATACATCTTTAACGGTATTATTCATGGCATTATTATAAAACATTGTATTTAAATTATTGTTTTCTAACGACAATTTATTTGCTATGACAAATATTTTATATCCTAGATCCTCAACGAACTTACGAATACTTCCATTGAAAGTGTTGTAGAGTCGTCTTAGTAATTCCTCGCCTGGGGTTTGGGTTTTCGATCGATGAGTAATGAGAGCAATCCTTAGATCGGGCCAATTGGTTGCTGCTGATAGCTGCTGATAGCTAAAATGTGTTCGATCCGTCTGATGAATGCACTTAATTCCCTGGTGCTTCCATTAAAATTGGGAACTTGCCTAATCTGGCTTAAAGCCTGATTAAGGTGTAGCTCGGAGAGTAACTGGATTTGTGCCACAGGTTCAGCCATTGTAATGGTTGTATTTCTTATTTATTTCGGTAGCCATCACACTATGAAAGCAGGCTACTAATTTATTTTAAGTTTTTGTGTTTTGTATATTTTTGGAAGCGGTCACACTTTGAAAACACGTAACTAACACGTAAGTTCTTTTGCGGATGTGAATAGCATTTAACACTAGCGGTTAGTATTAAAGCTGCAGCTGCATTAGCATAAAATACTTCTACGATGTTCTATGATCTTGATTGATCACTGGTCACTTTTACACATTCTACCGACTGCGCCAATTAAATATATCCTTCAAAATAGTTTGAAAAAAATATATTTTTATTTCAGTTTCGGGTTTGATACAGTGTGATTCCTTAAAACTGCTTAAAATTTCAGAACTACTGCTTAGAATTTAAGAATTTCCAAACTAACTTAACTTTGGAAGTCCTTTTTATAGCTACCCTTGCTGAAGCTTTTTGCAGATCAAAGCTCGAAAGAAGCTTTTCTCTCAGAGAGGCTTTGTTTTCTGAAGGAAATCGATTGAGTCGGAACGTATTACTTGAGGTGTCAGTTGACGTGGAAGACTTTGGGTCTCAATTAATCGAGGTGACAAGAACATGTGAAATTTCCTGTGAGTGGATGCCCATTTAAGAATGGTTTGAGCTGTTTGGTTTTATTTCACTTAAAAGGAGTGAGAAAGATTTGAGTCGGGATTCTGTTTATCAAAATATTGTTTTGGTTTTCAATCTGAAGTGACTCTTAGAAATTGGAAATCTTAAATGAGGCTGTTTTCAGCCGAATTGAAAAATTAAATGTTTATGTTTTTACAAAAATTGGAATGATGTTATTTGCAGCTGGATTACGAATTTCAATACAAAAGACTTCAGCGTCGGTTTACAAACCGGTTTTTTTTTTCTAAGCAATAAAGCTCGTTTTGTAGCTATTGAGCTGTTGACCATGTTTTTTGACTGAAGTTTTCATAGAGAGTAGTCTCTCTCTCTTTCTCACGCTATTCCTTTTTATACCCTTGCAGAGGGTATTATAATTTTGGTCAAAAGTGTGCAACGCAGTGAAGGAGACATCTCCGACCCTATAAAGTATATATATTCTTGATCAGGATCATCTCCTGAGTCGATATGAGTGTGTCCGTCTGTCCGTCTGTCTGTCTGTATGTCTGTTTCTACGCAAACTAGTCTCCGACGGACATGCTCATATCGACTCAGGAGGTGATCCCGATCAAGAATATATATACTTTATAGGGTCGGAGATGTCTCCTTCACTGCCTTGCACACTTTTGACCAAAATTATAATACCCTCTGCAAGGGTATTGTTGCAGCCCAGGATGTGATGAAATCAAAACAAATATTAATAGCACGCTTTTAGGTCTAATTTAAATGTTTATTTAATCAACATTTTACGAGCTTTAAAAAATCTTGTTCGTCTTTCGGCTTCTTCTGTGGCTAACGATTTGAGATGACATTTTTCAATTCGCTTGTTCTGCTACTCACAACTCGTTGCTATTTTGGTTGCTGGTCGCACCATAGTTCCATAGTGGGTCTTCACTGTAGCCGAGCGTACTTTTCCATCCTTAGCTGTGGCTACGCCGATTATACGCCCTTTCGGCCAAAGGTTCCTGGGAAGGCTCTCATCCACGAGTATAACAACATCTCCGATTGCTAATGGTGGGAATATACTCCTTGACCCATCGTTTCCAGAAAAGATCTGCCATCTCATTGGCCTGGTGCCAGCGTTGCCTTGCATCCGAGTCCTTGGTGACGATTGTCTTGTACCCGTCTGCGGATCCTAACCATAAATGATTTGGAGTGAGGGCATCATCATCTTTTGCGTCTAAGGATACGAATGTTAAAGGACGGGAATTGATAATGTACTCAGCGTTCATCATGGCGTTCCTTAGGCTTTCGTCGTTAAAACTGTAATTAGGAGAGATGCTTTTCAATACAGTTTTGATTGATCGTATTAAGCGCTCCCAAGCTCCTCCCATGTGTGGAGCGCCTGGAGGAATGAAATTCCATTTAATTTCGTCGTATTTAATGGTTAGGTTATTGAAGTCTACATTCTTCAGCTCTTCCTTAACAACTTTCTCAGTTGCCTTGAAATTGGTTCCATTATCCGAGTATATTTCTCTTGGAGTTCCTCGTCGGGCCATAAAGTTTGAGAGGCACATTACACATGAGCTTGTATCGAGGCTATACGCTATCTCTATATGTACGGCGCGTATAGTAAGGCACGTAAATATCACGCCCCACCTTTTCTCCTTGTGTCGGCCTACGTTGACCGCGATGGGACCAAAAAAGTCCACTCCAGTATAAGTGAATGGTCTTTGAAAGCTGGCGATCCTGGCTGCAGGCAATGGCGCCATCTGCGGCGCTATTGGAGCTGCTGTATTGTTTTTACATTTCTGGCACCCTTTTCGGACGGATTTGTATACCACGCGTAACTGGGGTATAAAGAACTGACTCCTGATTATGTTTATAGTTCCCTCATGCAGCAAATGGTGGTTGCTCTCGTGAAATGACAATGTGATATGTAACCGGGTGGCGTTTTGGTAGTACTATTTGGTCGTCGTTCGGGTTTATAGTTTGTGACCTTCCTTGGGTGCGAATTATGCCGCAATCGTCTAGGTAGATGTTTAACCCAATAAGCGCGCTGGTCCTTTGAATGTTGTTGTCTTTTTGGAGAGAATCTAATTCGTCCTTGAATGCTTCGTTTTGGGCTACTTTATAAAGTAGGTTCTTTCCTTGTATAATTATTTCATCTGACAACGTTTTGGTGATGGTTTCTCCTCGACATTTCGCTTTCAGGTTTTTTACGTACATGATGAACGTCGCTGTGGCTCGATAAAGTCGTTTCCAGATTGAGAATGATTCAAAGTTTAGCTTTAGAAGCACTGGTCTGTATACTAAAACTACCTTTTTGAGCTCGTTATTATCGTTTTCCGGTGGAAGACTTGGTTGATGATTTGGCCACTGGTCTTTGGGCCTTTTCAGGAATGCCGGTCTGCTGGACCACTGCTCCAGGTTTGGTTTGGCGATAAATTTCGAAGCCATATCCGCAAAGTTTTCATGTGTTGAAATCCAGCGCCACTGTGCAGCGCTCGTTGTTTCCATAATCTCACCAATTCTATGCATCACGAAAGCATGGAATTTCCGTGGATCCATAGTCATCCATGACAGGACAGTCTTGGAGTCTGTCCAAAAGGTGCATTCGCCAATGTTCATGTTCCGTGTGAGTTGTGTTTTATGAGCCAGGCGGACGCCGGCTACGGCGGCGAGCAGTTCCATTCGTGGTATCGAAAGCGGTTTCAAGGGAGCAACTTTACTTTTAGCAATGACTAGATTTGTCGTGATGTCAAATCCTTTGATCACGCGAAGGTAGCACACAGCTGCATATCCGTATTCGCTCGCATCGACGAAGGTATGTAGTTCGACGTTATCGGCGGTATGCAGCAATGGTGAGTAATGTCGTGGAATATGTACAGACTTAGCTTGTGATAGTATTTTTAGCCATTTTTTCCAGCAACTCTGTGAAGGGTCCGGTAATTCGTCGACCCATCCGATCCCTGATCGCCATGTTTCTTGTAGAAGAATTTTAAGTCCAATAGTATAGCATGACAAAAATCCTAGGGGGTCATAAATTGACATCAGAACCTGTAGAGCTTCCCTTTTAGTGGGGCGGACCGTCTCACTTAGTACGTTCCTTTTTAGTTTTGCGAATCTGAAAATATATTTAAATGTATCACTCTCCGGATCCCAAAACATACCTAAGACTTTCTCAGTGTCTCCTAAGTCCTTTCTAGGCTGTGTTGGGGCTGACTCTTCATTTAATGCGTTTAAGACTTCGGGTGAATTGGAAGTCCAGTTTCTGATGTAGAAACCCCCAGCTGAATGTATTAGTTTGACCACCTTCGACACTTCAGTAGCTTCCTCTTCGTCGTTTAGACTGTCTATATAATCGTCGACGTAATGAGCTCGGGTGATGGCTTCATAGGCTCTTGGGTACTGCAACTTGAAGTCCTCCGGTTTTTTTGTCCCTGACGTAATGAGCTATACAAGAGGCGCAAGATATTCCGAATGACATTGCTCTCATTACGTATTCCTTTGGACTTTGCGTTCGCTCGACTCGCATCCTCCGATCCCACACAACTGAGTTGAAAAGCATCTGCGACCATGGATCTTTAAGCATTTGAAGCAAAGCTTGTATTCCCTAACCATTTCCTGCTTCTTTTCGTAAGGGAGCTTTTGGAATACCTCGCATTCAGTGATAGGATGGAGTGTACTGTTGCAGGCGTTGCAGTGGGTGGCTTCCCTTTGCGAAGCGTTGTACCTTGGTGGATTGTACTCCGAGTTATCTTGGGCATCCATGCTGTACTGGACGTGGGTGTGTACGTTGCTGGCCCTGGAGTAAATTGATGGCGTCACCGTGGATGCTGCTTCGGCGATTGTATAGAGCCAGTCGCTGAACGACTTAATCAATGCAGCGCTTGAGTCTTTTGGGAGCAGAGCCCAGGTCAGTTTGTAATGGCTGGGAAGTTTGCTTACCAACTCTCTCAACAGCAAGGGGTTGTTTAAGTGGTGATTAAGCTGACAAGCCTCCATTGTAGCACAAATATTTCGTACTGCTAAGGCATAATCTATGAGAGTGTCAAGTCGTTCTTTATTGATGGAGATTTTTCTCGCCTTTTCAATTAACCCTCTAGTGCCCAAGACCGCCTCTAGACGGGTAATGTTAAAAATACCGTTATTTTATTCTTTTCAATTCTTTTGACTCGGTTTTGCATTGTTTCTAATTTGGGAAAGTCCAAAAATTAAGTTTGTTGCCTTTGGAATACATACTAGAGCTTGCGCAAGCTGCTGTATTCATTTGAAGCAGAAAATTTGTGAAACTCGAATGAGCACTTTGTAAAAAGTGCAAAATGTAAATATTTTTTTTAAATATTATAAATAGTTTGCCGGTGGATAAAAAATTGTAGTCAAGGACTAGTCAAGAATTGTCTCAAGGACGCAAAATACGAAACCCACACTAAAAATAAGCTTTCGTTAGCTTTTTATTGCATTTATTAAATATCCCGTCTAGAGGCGGTCTTGGGACAATTCGGGAAAAAAAATTTATAAATTGATTTAGAAGGGAAGTAACTTATGACATATTTAAGTACGAATAACTGCTTGAATAATGAATTAATTGAATAATGTTAATAAGTTATCAGCTCTTTCCGACGTGGAGATTAAAAAATTATTAAATTCTATTGATTTTGGCATTGATACCATGACATTGGTCTATGTTGGGTGGAGAGATTTGTGTAACTTCAAGCGGAAGTCCTACTCCTTTTGCAAAATGGTTGTCACCCTCAAGTTCGATTGCGTCCAATTCACCTCAAGCATAGAAACGCAAACGTAAAGCGCCTGCTGATCATAATACTGCTCATGTTAAAGAAAGCACAATAGCTGAATGTGGATCTGTTGGGACTATGGATCCAAAAGCACCGCTTTTCAAAAAGATGTTGTGGTACCAAATGAACCTATTCATGGATATATCTGCAATATCCTTTAATGAGCCTGACCTCGGAGAACTTCAAAATCTGTATACGCCATTCAAGTGTTTTCAATTTTTATCCCCTTGCAGAGGGTATTATAATTTTGGTCAAAAGTGTGCAACGCAGTAAAGGAGACATCTCCGACCCTATAAAGTATATATATTCTTGATCAGGATCCCCCTCTGATTCGATATAAGTATGTCCGTCTGTCTGTCGGTTTCTACGGAAACTAGTCTCTCAGTTTTAAAGCTATCCTTGAAACTTCGCACACATCCTTCTTTTCCTTGCTGGAAGTACATAAGTCGGAACGGCCGGGATCGGGCGACTATATCCTATGGCACAACTGCAAGGGTATATCAAGGGTTCGGCTCCGCCCGAAGTTAGCTTTCCTATCTTTTTTTATACCCTTGCAGAGGGTATTATAATTTTGGTCAAAAGTGTGCAACGCAGTGAAGGAGACATCTCCGACCCTATAAAGTATATATATTCTTGATCAGGATCACCTCCTGAGTCGATATGAGCATGTCCGTCTGTCCGTCGGTCCGTCTGTCTGTTTCTACGTAAACTAGTCTTTCAGTTTTAAAGCTATCGAGTTGAAACTTTGCACACACCCTTCTTTCCTTTGCAGGCAGTATATAAGTCGGAACGGCCGGGATCGGTCGACTATATCCTATAGCTGCCATATAACTGATTGATCGGAAATGCTATAACTTCGTTGTTTTTCAAGTTAAAAGGATGGGAGTTTCAATGGGGGTTCCTCTTTGGGCAAAATAATTCGATATGCCAAATTTAATAAGGATCGGCCGACTATATACGATCCGCTATATATCTAATAATATAAGATGCGTGGCGCCACCTAGCGGACTGCGACTCAACTGCAAGGGTATATCAACTTCGGCTCCGCCCGAAGTTAGCTTTCCTTTCTTGTTTTATTATACTATTATTGAACATATCACTTAGCAAACAAATTTGTATGCTGTCCAAAAGGATCCAATACTTCGTTTTCGACAAAAAATTTAGAAATTTGCATTTTAATGACAACAGTAAGTATCCCTCCAAGGATTCTGCCGACCACGATCCTTTATACAAAATACGACCGCTCGCGACTCATTTCAATGACAAGTATCAAGAAGTTCCGCTGCGCCAACGCTTATCTGTGGACGAACAAATGTGTGCAACAAAAGAATTGATTACCTAATTTTTTGTTGGCCTATCATCCCAAAGCCGCCTCTAGGCGGTCCAAGGATATAGTCATGTAAAACTCGATCCGAGCAAAAATAAATTTTTTTTTAAAACAAACATTTAATTTTGATACATACTGAATCCAAAAATAATTTTTTTCTTGGAAAAGAAAATTTGGGCACTAGAGGGTTAATCTCTCTAGTATCTGATCGGGACGTCCGAAGAACGTCTTGAGTGTGTTTATGACGTCAGGGACCATAACTGGAAGCAGAAGCTTATCTCTTACTAGTTCGAGTGCCTTTCCCTTGAGGCATTTTTGGAGTCGTAGCATATTTTCGACATTTGAAAACCCAGCTACAGTGGTGCTATTTTCAAATGCACTGAGGAACGCAGGCCAGTCATCCGGATTGCCGTTGAATGTCGGTAGGTCGGGTGACAGTATTTGACGTGCTGACAGCTGGGTACTTGTAGGCCCGAATGGTGTGGTCAGAGCGGCTCCACTTTGCTGAGCTAGTATATTGTACTTTTGTTCGATGTAGCTTTGATCGGCCTGCCGCTTTTCCTCTAGCATTTGTAGCATTAGAGTATTGTTTTGTATCAAAATATGTTCATTGGCACGTTCAGCTTGTAAAGAAGTCGGCAGTTCCTTGTGCTGTTTTTTCACAGCCCCGGTCGAGTGTCCCGATGTCGGGGCGATGTTGGTACGGTCTAGCGAAACGGTTCTGTGCGAAGCGGCACTTTGGACAGCGGCTGTGTCGGCGTCAGTCAGCGCGGTTGGGTCAGGTGGCTGTTTACTGCAGGAGACGCACTTCCATCCTTTTGTATTCTGGGTGTTCTCGTCTCGAACGCAGCCAAAGTGGTACCACGTCGTGCAAATATCGCAATGCACCCATATAATGTGTTTGCCGGTACTACTCTTTTTGCATGCACTGCATTCTGTTTGGTTGTATTCACGGGATATCATGGTTATTACTTCTGTTCTTCTTGCTTCTTGTCTTTGTTGTATCTATGCCTGTTTTCAGCCTTATTAGACAAGAAAGAACTGAGTTGTATTTTTGTCCGCGTTAATTGCGCAGCAAAGTTTGATATGTTTTCGTAGGTATACTTCGTTTTTTCGCGGTGACTACTCGCTAATATTCAACTTCGACGCCTGTGTGTATGTTGTCCGATGATGCAGCGGAACTTCTTCGTTCATGTATGAAATAATACGTACGCGGCAATAAACCAAAGATCACACACGGGGAGTTTGAGTAAGATTTTTTAAAGGATGTTGCAGCCCAGGATGTGTTGAAATCAAAACAAATATTAATAGCACGCTTTTAGGACTAATTTAAATGTTTATTTAATCAAAATTTTACGAGCTTTAAGAAATCTTGTTCGTCTTTCGGCTTCTTCTGTGGCTAACGATTTGAGATGACATTTTTCAATTCGCTTGTTCTGCTACTCACAACTCGTTCGTTATTTTACCATATGTTGTAGTGTTGGCGCTAACAGGTATAAAAAACAACATCAACATCAGCCGAAGAAACAGTGACACAAGGAGAAGCAACATCAGCCAAAGCAGCAGAAACAACATCCCAAGCAGTCAAGTTTTGTTTTCTTTTTATTTTTATAACATAAATTTAATTTTAATTAAAAAAAAAAAAAAACACAATATCCGTCCGCTTCAACGAATCCGCCTTGGTATACAAGGCACCTTATAAATTTAAAGAACAGTATGAGTAGACTTTTAAATAAACATAGATTATCTGGCTGTACAGTTAGTTATTTAAGATACTTAGTAGCTCGGTCCAATTTCACCGTGCATAACGCAGAATGTTATAGGAGTTATATTCGCCGCTGCAGGATTTCAGTTTACTCAGGATCCGAAGCAGTTTTATAACTTTGTAAACACTAAGCGTAAACATGTATCTTTTCCCGCTCTGCTTACGCTTGAGAACTCTTATGCAAACACTGATCAGGCAATGGCCGATCTCTTTGCACAGTTTTTCAAACTACGTATTCACCTAGCAGCAGTTCAGCTCAGCCTTACACTTCTAATATTCAATCAGCCAATCTTATATTTCGCCCATCTTTCGATCAAAGTGGTGTGTTATCGGATCTTCTTAAGTTCAAGCCAGTATATTCTCCAGGCCCTGATGGAGTACCAGGCTGTGTTCTGAAGAACTGCGCCGAGGCTCTATGCATACCGCTCGTTAAACTCTTTAATCCATCGCTGGAAACTTCGATCTTTCCCCTTACGTGGAAGGAATCCTTCATTATTCCGCTGCATAAAAAAGGGAAAAAATCCGACGCTGCTAATTATAGAGGCATCTCTAAATTGTCAGCAATTCCAAAGCTTTTTGAAAAACTTATCACTCCACATTTGCAACACCTATGTAGTTCAATAATAACTCCGTGCCAGCATGGCTTCATGAATCGCCGCTGCACCACTACCAACTTATTGGAGCTAACATCTTTTATCACGGATGGCTTCCGGCGTACAAACAGACGTCATTTACACTGACTTTAGTGAAGCATTTGACTCTGGTAACCATTGGCTTCTTATAAGTAAACTTAGTCTTTTGGGATTCCCGACTGATCTTCTTATCTGGATTTCGAGCTACTTATCAGGGAGAACCCAACGTGTTTTCTTTAAAGATGTTACCTCGCGTTCCTCACCCCCATCTGGGGTGCCCCAAGGAAGCCATCTTGGACCCCTACTTTTTACACTGTTTATTAACGACTTGCCCTTCCTTAACAAATTCACTTGTACTTATGTACGCTGATGATGCTAAGCTATGCCTTCAGAATAAATTTACTAGCGCCCAGTCTAAACTTCAATCCGATTAGGATAATCTTCAAAATTGGTGTTTAGCAAATAACCTAAAGCTTAATGGATCGAAATGTAAACTCATGTCTTTTTACCGATCTGGTCCTCACCAGGCTATGTACCTTCTCTATGGGAATGCCTTAGAACGATTAACTCAGGTTAATGATCTAGGTGTCCTATTAGATTCGAGACTTAAATTTACCGAACATATATCTTCCATGGTTAATAAAGCTATGGGCGTGCTTGGTTTTATTAAAAAATGGTCAAAAGAATTTAATGAGCAGTACATAACTAAAACGTTATTTACGTCACTGGTCCGTCCGATTCTTGAGTATGGATCGTGTGTCTGGAGTCCTCAATATGGGCTAGTACACCAAGATCACATTGAATCTGTACAAAAAAACTTCCTTACTTTTGCTCTTAGGGGACTTAATTGGGATGCAAATCTTTAGCTCCCCTCTTATTGTAGTAGACTTTTACTAATCAACTTACCATCATTAACAAACCGTAGATTTATATTTTAGCGTTTTTTTTTGTCTTTTTTAACTTAAAGTTAAAGACGATTTAAAGTTTTAAGACGTCCGTCTCAATAAAAGTGAAGATATTTGTAAAACCTTTTCAACGGTGTAAAGCACGTTGAAAATATCTTCCTTGTGTGTAAAGCACGTTGAAATTAATATCTTCCTTGATTATGAAGTTATGATTATTTTTTTAACTAAGTTTTTTTCATTTTTGAACGTAAACTTAAGGAATTTTAAAAAGTTGTAGAACAAATGTTGCTAATATTTTAGTAACTTAGTAACAAAATAAGATACATTATTAATTAATATGGTTCTATTGAAGGTTATAATATATGATCGCTGAGTAAAAAATTGTAACGAACTGTGTTTGCTAACTTTTGCTCGCAACAAATGCCGCGGCTGTCTCGCAGAGTTTGGGAGATCGTTCCACCGAATTTATATATTCGACGTGATTTGCCCGAGCTTCTTTTTATAAATATCCCCTTTATTTTGATAAAGATACAAAGGGTGAATCTCACCGGCTGCTCGGCTCAGCCGATCGACCGCTCATCCTCCCATCGTTCCCCGATCACCGTTCCGGGTTGGTGCCAATACACGCCCTCAAAAAGCTGTCGCTGATCCTGTCGCTACTCCTGTCGTTGATCCTGTCGCTGCTCCTTTTGCTGGTTGTCGCTGCTTCTCCTCGGTGGGCTTCGTGGATCTTCGGTATCCTTGGCTCACTGGGCCCTTTAGCCGTGGCCGGCACCTAATACATGTTAGCAGGCCAATGGGGTGACCTCCCAGGCATACGCCGGGCAGGATGCGCTTCTTGGTGCCTGGCGTCCGGATCAGGGCACGAAGGGCGTACCTATTCCGGTTACGTTTGCCACTTGCCACAAAACACCTGCGTGCCTACGCTCCGCAGGATCTATGGCAGACCAGAGGTTTCGGCGTCGCGTCTCCTTTAACACCAGGTGATACGGTGTGCTTACGCCCCAGCGCCTGGATCAGGATTCTATTGACTTTACCGGGGTATCCCTGTTTGGTTTTACTGTTAGGCTTGAGTTCCCGAGCTGGCTACCCCTCGCTTAACAGGAGCACCTGCTCTTAAAAGTCAGGAATCGACAAGGCGTAAGCCAGGACGATCCGTCGCTATCGCTATGACACCAGGATCGACGAAGGCAACGGATCAGCCGCTCATTAACACGTGCATCATTCGTTTGGCTTGCCTTTGAATATGCACCAGATATTAACTACTCAGCGCATTCAAAAATTACTATCGGTGGAATGGATAAAGTATGTCAATATTGTCAGGCATTGAAGTTTAGGAATGAAGCAGCCGGCATGTGCTGAGCTTCAGGAAAAGTTGTGCTGTCACCTCTACCCGCTCCGCCGGAGCATTTTTTATCGCTTCTTACTGGCAATTCAGATGATTCCAAATTATTTTTGCGTAAGATATGCAAATTTAACTCTTGCTTCCAAATGACGTCATTTGAGGCAACTAAAACTTTCGATCGTGCATTCGATGGACGTAATTTTCAAACTACATTCAAAATTCAAGGCCAGGTGTAAGAGATCCTGCTGCCCAACATCTGGCAATACATCTTGAAAACGGTCAACGCGTATACTTCACTGAAGAAAATGTTCTCCAAAGAGCGTTCGATGCTACGAAAACGACTCTAACTGAATTTTTTACACAGTGTCAGAAACCTGATGTTTTTGTCCAATTCGCGAAGACGTTGGTGTATGGTGATTTCCACTTTATTTCACATGGAACAAATCCAGTAAAAAATGGGAGCCACGGAAACAAGGAAAACCACATCCTTCCATTACAGGCATATTCAAAGCTAAGACATTGGGGAGAGTTTACACGGTACATCCAAAGCAACGTGAGTGCTTCTATTTACGTTTGTTATTGGTAAATGCTCCCGGACCAATTTTTACGAACAGTTAATGGTCGAGTATTCAATACATACCAGGATGCGTGTCGTGAACTGCGATTGCTAGAAGATGATAACCATAGGGACTTAACGCTTGCTGATGCTGCGTTGACATCGACACCGAATAACATTCGTCAGTTGTTTGCAATTATTTTGACGACATGTTATTTCTCGCAAGCACAAACTTTGTGGGAAAAATATAAAAATTGTATGACAGAAGACATCTTGCATCGAATTAGTCAAACAAATCGATGCCAAAACATAGATTATTCATTCATACCAGAGATGTACAATGAAGCATTGGTCTTGATCGAGGATTTATGTGTTCTTATTTCAAATTTACCACTTATTCATTATGGTATGCCATTACCTAATCGTCCAGCCACCGACTTAGTCAATACCGATTTAAAATGAGAAAATCAATATGACTGTTGGGACTTGTGCCAGCATCAAAAATCATAATTATTTCTATTTCTATTCTCTCAGTGTAACCAGCCGCAGCGGTCCACTAATTGCCCGTTATCAGCTGCTCCATATTCTTTGTTTCTCCCAGATTCGCATGCGCTTTGTTGTTCTTTTGTAGCGCATGCAGTTTGGGAGCTTTGGTGGAGCTTCGGCGCAAGCTCTTAGGTTTTAGCACTAGTAATTCGGCATTGTTGGGATCGGCCGCTGCCGTTGTTTTGGGGTTAAATTGACCCAATAAAATTATTGAAATTAAATTGTGGATTCTTTATTAATTCGGTCGCTATCAAAACGCTTATAGCTCAACAATGACCATGGAAGTTTAGCAACAATTATCATGAGCATTGAACCATTACTGACAGCAGAACAAAAAAATTATTTATGATCGGATTATGCTGGCTGTTACTGCTGAACAAGGCGGTTTTTTTTTTCTTAGGTGCACCCGGTGGAACCGGTAAGACATTTTTAATATCGTTGATTCTTGCCAAAATACGGTCCTATTGCGGCTACTTTACTGGATGGTGGGCGAACAGCACATTCAACATTGAAGCTGCCATTGGACGTTCATAATAAACCAGATGCAATGTTCAACATCAAAAAGAATAGTGGAATAGCTGCAGTGTTGCAGAAGAGTTCTATAATAATTTGGGATGAGTGCACAATGACACACAAATATTCACTTAAAGCATTAAACAGAACTATTCAAGATTTAAACAGCAATAATAAACTTTTCGGTGGTGCTATCTTACTTTTGTCTGGTGACTTCCGGCAGACCTTACCGGTTATACCTCGCTCTACTTTCGCGGATTCTGCACCGATTGGTAATAAATCAAATTGAAAGTATTGAAATAATTCAAAAAAATTTATATTAATGTTTAAAAGTTTAAGACTGTCTGCCTTGCCTACCACATTCATGAGTTTAAGCGTCACATATTATTTACTATATTTTACTGTAATATATGTCGGAGATAAGATAGATTTAATTCAAATAATATTTACTGATTAATTATAAGTTAAGTGTATGGTCCAAAAGGAAATAAATGAGCATTGAAAATGCAGAGAGAGAACCTTATTAGAATAAGAGCGCGGTAGGGAACGAGAGTAAAGCCCTGCTGAGCGTGGCGCAATGATGGAAGGAAGGAAGTGGAATGGGAAGGCAATCGAGAACAGCCATCGGAAGTGCAAGGTCATAAGGAAGAATATCATTGCGACTCGCTGCGTGTGCAAAATAGAAAATGACTGAGAAAAACGACCAACATTTCCCGACATCAGAAGTGGGATCACCGCCCCTACAAGATAACTCGGAAGATAGCTGGCGCAGACTATTAGAATCGCAAAATAGAGTGATAACCGAACTATTAAAAGCAACGCCGCAACCTGACACGCGCGACGCATCCGCGATGTTACCGATATTCAACCCTGAAGCTGCAGAAGCCAACGCGGCAGCATGGTGCAAAACGGCGGATATGATTTTAAGTGAACATCCACAAGAAGGTGCATCCTTGGTGATGACGCTTAGCAAATCGCTACTCGGTAGTGCATCGCAGTGGCTTTCGCAAATTTGTTTTCCCGGAATGAGCTGGTCGCAATTCTGAGATTTGTGCGACGCCGGCAGCAGTGTTGCTCAACATGCTCAAGGGACGTCCTAATGCAAATGAATGCCTCTCGGTGTATTCAAGCCGACTAATTACATCGTTATTGACCAAGTGGAAATCAATGACCCATGAGGAGATCGCTATATCCCTAGTCTTGGCTCATGCATCCCAAATCGACCCCAGACTGCAGCGTGTAGCGTTCACCACAAACATAAAAACACGTGCTGAACTGCAACAACAACTCAAGGCGCACACGTTCAGCAGAAATTTAGAATTTTCTGCATCAGAGGGACCCGAGAGGAAGAGATTCAAAATGCAGACGCCGATTAGATGCCATAATTGCGGAAAACTTGGACATAAGGCAATGGAGTGTCGCAAGAGGAGAACAGAAGAACGAATCGAGACTAGACATGGCGAAAGCAACAACAGAACAACGATGGTACGAGAGAGATCAACAATTACTTGCTTCAAGTGCGGCGGCGTTGGACATATCGCTTCAGTGTGTACGAGAGGAACAGCAACAGCGAGCCGAAGCAGCAACGAAAGGAGAGTAGACATGTGCGCATTATATCAGCCAAATGGGACTGCAATTCAATTTGGTGAGAAGTTTCCATTTTTCTTTGATTCTGGATCAGAATGCTCTTTGGTTAAAGAAACAGTTGGCGCCAAGATGGCTGGAAAGAGAATCCATAACATGGTTGTTTTGAGAGGCATAGGCGACAATGTTGTCAAGAGCAATATGCAGATTCTGTCCACCATACAAATTTCTGAATTTAATTTTTAATTGTCATTTCATGTAGTAGATAATAAGTGAATCAAATATGATATGATAATTGGACAAGACATTTTTGAGCTTGGTTTTGGTGTAACTTTAGAAAGAGATAGATTCGATATCTACAAAACTCAAACCGTATTGTCTTTAAATAATGATAAAAATGTAAACGAGATAGATCATAAAAGTAATGGTAATTTGGAGCTAAGTAATAGTGATAAGTTAAAATTAAACGACGTACTGGCCAAATATTCCAAATTTCTCATAGATGGCATTCCAAATAGACGTGTTACGACAGGTTCTTTAGAAATCCGTTTAGTGGACGTAAACAAAACAGTACAGAGACGACCTTATCGTCTTAGCGAGAGTGAGAAAGAAATAGTAAGAGAAAAGATTCAGCAAATGCTAGAATGCAACGTAATTAGACCAAGTAGCTCCCTTTTCGCTAGTCCAATGTAACTTGTAAAAAAGAAGGACGGCAGTGACAGACTGTGCATAGATTATCGAGAACTCAACGCAAATACTGTGTCAGATAGATACCCCTTGCCACTAATATCAGACCAAATAGATCGCCTGCAAGGCGGTAAATATTTCTCTAGCCTAGACATGGCCAGTGGCTTCTATCAGGTGCCAATTCTCCCCGATTCGGTTGAGCGAACTGCATTCGTGACACCAGAGGGTCAATGTGAATTTTTAGCTATGCCCTTTGGCCTCAAAAACGTTTCATCAGTCTTTCAACGTGCCATAGTTCGAGCTTTAGGGGATTTGGTTAATAAATATGCAGTAGTCTATATCGGTGACGTATTAATTGTTTCTAGTACTATAGAGGAAGCATTTGACAGATTGGAAACAGTTCTAAGCGTATTATCCAAGTCAGGCTTTTCCTTTAACATTAAAAAATGCAAATTTCTGCAAACGGAGATAGAGTACTTAGGTTTTCTTATAAGAGATGGCGAGCTAAAACCCAATCCTCGAAAAATACAAGCACTAACCCAACTTCCCAACCCAGAATCAGTCACACAAACTAGACATTTCATAGGTTTAGCATCTTACTTTAGGAAATTTGTCCCACATTTCTCAGAAGCAATGAAGCCTCTTTATCTGCTAATATCAAAAATAAACGAATTTGAGTGGAGCGAAAAGCATGAGGAAATTCGAAAAAAAAATTATTAAGGTGCTAACTAAAGATCCCGTTTTGATCATATTCGATCCAAATTTACCAATAGAGCTGCATACGGATGCTAGCGCCAATGGGTATGGCGCTATGCTATTGCACATGGTAGATGGTCAGCGCCGTGTAGTTGAGTATTACAGTAAATGCACCACAATATCCGAGTCAAAATATCATTCGTATGAACTCGAGGCATTGGCGGTGTACAATGCGATTAGAAATTTCCGACATTATTTAAGCGGCAGAAAGTTCACAGTATATACGGACTGTAATTCTGTTAGTGCAAGTCAAAAGAAAGCGGCATTGACGCCGCGAGTTCATCGTTGGTGGTCATTTCTGCAGTCATACGAATTCCAGGAGGAATATAAAAAAGGGAGCCAAATGGCTCACGTTGACTGCTTGTCTAGGAATCCCGTCACCATAGTAGAGCAGAAAAGTTTGAGTAAGGTAGTGGAGGTACGAGTTGACTTGGCAACTATAACCCACAACTGGCTTATATCCGAACAGAAGCGTGATCAAGACATATCGCAAATCATGACCTAGTTAAATAGTGATGAAATGCAGAAAGAAACAGCTAATTCTTATGAAATCAGGAATAGTTTGCTGCATCGTAAAATTCAAAGAAATGGGAAGATACGATGCTTGCCAGTCGTACCCAGGGCATTCAGGTGGTCGGTGGTTAATCATGTTCACGAAGTTGTAATGCACTTGGGGTGGCAAAAAACCCTAGATAAGATTTACGAGCAATATTGGTTTGATGGAATGTCAAAATACGTGCGAAGATTTGTAGAAAATTGTGTGACATGTAAATTGTCAAAATCGGTCTCAGGTAAAATACAATCGGAGTTACATCCCATTCCCAAAGTAGAGATACCATGGCTTACGGTGCACATTGATATTAGTGGGAAATTAAGCGGAAAAAAGGACGAGAAGGAATACGTAATAGTTCAAATTGATGCCTTCACCAAATTTGTTTACCTGTACCACACGTGGAACTTGGACACGGTGAACTGCATACAGTCAGTAAAGTCTGCGATATCAGTATTTGGTGTTCCTAACAGAATTATAGCGGACTAAGGTAAATGCTTCACGAGTAGCGAATTTCGAAAATTCTGTTCCAATAACAAAATTGACCTTCATGTAGTAGCAACGGGTGCCAGTAGGGCAAATGGCCAGGTGGAGCGCGTTATGAGTGTGCTAAAGGGCATGCTAACGGCTGTAGAGACAAGTGAGAGAACATGGCAAGAAGCATTGGGCGAAGTACAATTGGCAATAAACTGTACCATGAACCGGGTAACTAACCATAGTCCATTAGAGCTGATGATTGGCAAAGAAGCGAGACCCATGGGAATGCTCACTGTAAATGAGGAAGAGCGTGTAGATCTGAATAAGGCTAGGAAGGAAGCTAAGGAAGGCATAAGTAAGAATGCTCAGTATGATAAGGCAAGAGTAAATAAAAAGCATGCTCAGGTAGTAAGGCATAAAATTGGCGATCATGTATTGCTGAAAAGCGAAGAGCGGCACCAAACGAAGTTGGATCCAAAGTTTAAGGGACCATTCGAAATTGTACAATTGCTAGATGGTGACCGATATTTGTTAAAATCATTGACAACTAGAAGGGTGTATAAATACCCGCATGATAGTGTGCGTAGTGTGCCTAAAGATCGAGAGACCTTGGAATTTGAAGAAGAGCTTGACGACGGCAAAAAGTAGTGCCTGCAAGCAAGAGATCTGTGACCCAAGAGGGGTGCGAGGGAGAAATTTTATGCAGAAGAGAGCGTAGTACTCTGATTTGTATGAGAGAAGTCTGCTAAAAGTATGATTTGATGATAAGTGAAATGGTAACCAGATGATTGAGCTTGAGCGGAAGAGAGCGTGTACTCTAAGATATATGAAAGAAAAGAAAGTTATCCTGCTAAGCTAATCTCTGATGGATATCCAAGTGGTTGGGTTTGTACGGAAGAGAGCTTGTACTCCAGAGAATTTGAGAAGTGTTATCCCGTCAAACTAACGCTTGAAGGCACAAGAAGTGCAATTGATTTTGTTTTGAAGTATAAGTAAGCTTTGTAATCATAGGGATAAGCTAAGTAATATAAAATATTGACAATGATGTGTTCTGATAAATCTTGTACTATGCAAAGCAACACGAGGACGTGTTATAGTCAGGAAGGCCGTGTCGGAGATAAGATAGATTTAATTCAAATAATATTTACAGATTAATTATAAGTTAAGTGTATGGTCCAAAAGGAAATAAATGAGCATTGAAAATGAAGAGAGAGAACCTTATTAGAATAAGAGCGCGGTAGGGAAAGAGAGTAAAGCCCTGCTGAGCGTGGCGCAATGATGGAAGGAAGGAAGTGGAATGGGAAGGCAATCGAGAACAGCCATCGGAAGTGAAAGGTCATAAGGAAGAATATCATTGCGACTCGCTGCGTGTGCAAAATAGAAAATGACTGAGAAAAACGACCAACATTTCCCGACATATACTTTATTTGTTATAAATTTAAATGGAAATAATAAATCTGATAAATTTCTATTTACCTATTGATTTCTGCTTAATATCAAGGGTAAGAACATTTTAATTAATTGGGTTCAACGTACTTTCCCTTCGATTCTCAGTCCTTTGAATTTGTATACCAACATCAAAATTTTCGTCTTTGTTCGTAAATAATTTCATTGTATGTTACTAATGGGTTAAAGTAGTAGAAAGTTAAATAAGGAGATCACCATATTTTTTTACAAATACCATCTGTGTGAAAAAGTCACAGCAACGCGTGTCCGGGTCAGCTAGTTTATATATATTTTTTCCACCGCCGGACTGCCTCCTGCGCTGCGAAACCTTCGGCTGCTTTGGATAGATGGGGTTCTTTCGCCCATACTAAGTCGCCGATTTTTTGGATGTCGCCGATTTTTTGGAGTCTCTTTTTCAGGATGTAGTGCCGAGCTTGCTCCTGCGCCGCTCGCTTCATGTTTCTTCGCACCCATGACACGTACAGTCGCCCATGGCTCCTTTGGGATCTGTGTCAGCATTTTCCCTGCGGCCTGCATCTGACTTGGTTTATACCGCATGCATGTCTCGCACTTTCTGACATAATTCCTTATATCCCTTTGAATCTCTGGCCAGAAGTATCTTGCTATTCCTTACTATTTTTGCAATTGTTTTTCTTCCGCCTAGATGTCCCACTGTCGGTGAGTCGTTGTTCTCTTTTAGCACCTGCTGCCTCATATCCACACACAGCTTCCATGATGCTACTTCTTCGCTTCCGGCTCTATGTGGAACATGTCGGTCAACGAGGTCTGCCTCTTCTACGCGCTCTGGATATTATTGTGGGTTTTCCCGTATTTTTCATTTCAGGGCGCTTATCCATTTTTTCATTTCAGTGCGCCACTCCACTTCTCAACTTTTCTATTATCGGCTGGGGGGAAAGTGCATCTGCAACCACATTCAGCTTACCTTCTCTGTAGCTGATAACATAATCATACTGTTGCAACTCGAAGACCCACCTCGCGATCCTTCCAAGTGGGCTCTCTATATTATTCAGCCATTTCAGCGCCATATGATCCGTGATCACGTCGAACTGGTACTCCTTCATGGTCTCATCTGCCGAATTGCCCCTATTATTGCTAGGCACACTTTCTCAGTCGCCGAGTAATTTTTCTCTGCGCCTATCGGCGCTCGACAGGCGTAAGCATCCACTCGCTCGCCCTCATCAGTGTCCTGCGTCAGAACCGCACCCAAGCCGTAGTCGCTGGCGTCTGTTTGCAGCACAAATTTATTTGAGAAATCCGGTCATGCCAGCTCTGGATCTTCTGCTAACCGCGACTTTAGATTATCAAACGCCTCTTGGTGTCTTGCCGTCCACTCCCATTTTGTTCCTCTTCGTAGGAGATCGTTTAATGGTTTTGCGACCCCTGCGAAATCTGGGACGAATCGCCGATACCACGACGCTATCCCAATGACCTGACGTACCTCCTTTACGTTTGTTAGGGGTTCCAATTCCGTAATCGCTGCAACCTTTCCGGGGTCCATACTAATTCCCTAACTCGTTATCCGGTGGCCCAGGTACAATAGCTCTTCTCTGAAGAAATGACACTTTTCCATGTTTATTCTCAAGTTTGCCGCATTCAGTCTACGGAATACTTTCTTCAAATTCGCCATACGCTCTTCCCTTGTGCGTCCGATCACTATGATGTCATCCTGATATGCAAATGCGCGGAGCATTATCCGAGCCTATGATCTGGTCCAAAGCCCTTTGGAACGTTGCAGAGGCTGAGTGCAAACCGAACGGCATCACCTTCCACTGGTACAGACCTTTCCCTGGTACCGTAAGGCCGGGTACTTTCTGCTCCCTTCCTCCAGTGGGATTTGCCAATAGCCGTCTTTAAGGTCGAGGCTGCTGAGAAAATTTGACTCCCTCAATCGCTCCAGTATGAAGTTTATCCGTGGCATCGGGTACGCATCCTTTCCCGATTTTGCGTTTATTTGTTGGAAGCACTGGCTTATCAACCCTCGTTCCCCACTTCGACTGGAATATAAAGTACTCTTCTACAATTCAGACATAAAGCCTATCTGGAAGTATGGCTCCGAACTTTGGGGCAATGCAAGCAGTAGCAATATAGACGTTATCCAAAGGGCACAGTCTACATGCAGTGCTCAGAACCATCACATGGTATCCATGGTAGCTCCATGGAATATTGGCAATGAAGATATCCATAGAGACCTAGGTATACCTAGACCTAGATATACCTATGAACCTATACCTAGGTATACCTCTCGTCAAAGTCTAAATTTCTCAACTCCAGGAAAACTACAATAGGAAACTCTCCACGCACCAAAATCCTCTAGCCAGATCGCTAAACCAAGTTAGTCAACAATCCCGATTAAGAAGAAATGACCTTCCAGCCCGTTGACATCGGAGGCCCCATAGTAAAGATGTTTACAAAGATAGTCTCTGTTAGCCTCTTAATAAGAGAAGATCCAACAAAAAAAAGATAAAAGTATTACAAAAAAAAAAAAATTGTCGGAAGTCCACGCACATTCTCCATTGACCCGTCTTTTTCTTTACCATTACGATGGGTCAGCTATAAGCGCTATTTGAAGGCTCGATGCAGCAACTCCTCTACTTTTGCATTGATCTCCCCCTGTATTTTGGGGTTCTTTGGATAATATCTTTGCTTTATTGGGATGTCGTCCCTCATCGTGATCCTTCGCTGCGTTATATTATATATTATACTAATAAATGAACAAACCAATTCGCCTACCACGTATTTTCAATGTCGTCTCAATAGGGCCACAGAAATCCGCGCTACATATAAGGAATGGGCGGAGATTCGATCTAAGGGTAAATCTCCCATGATTTGAGTCATCCGATTTGCATTTACAACAGCGTATGCATGACCGCGTTTACTGTCCAAACACGCTGTCGCAAGAGTCTTACCAGTGCTCGTAGACCCACATAAAAAATGCGACAAGTGCAAGTATCGTACATAGCTTCTTTGAGCTTCTGTAGCTTCTGTGAGCTTCTGTAGAGTTGCTTGAGCTTCTGTAGGCTAACAACCAAGTTTTTTTTTGAATATTTTTAATTTCCTGTTGATACATGTGCTCTTGAACTATCTGGACAATTTCACCGGACAATATCAACGTATCATGTGTAGAACTCGCCATCACAAACCTAACCAGCCAACTTACAACACCATATGTATTACAGCCCAAGTGGAAGTGCTAGGTCCAGTCGAAGCACGACACAAATGCCGCGCAGTATTCTATTTCGGATTACAAGTGAATTTAATTTCTCAGGAACTGGCAAATAAACTCGGAGTTCAATCAGCACCAACCGGCATTACCATAAAGGGCGTAGGAGGCACAAAACGAGCGAACTCCTGAGCAGATAACTACTAATAAACTACTAATTTAAAAACACAAGTAGTGGTGTATAATATACACTGCATAAATTATTTAATTGCTTGTGCCGGCTGGCTGTGCCTCCGTGGCAGGGGTAGAGCCGGCTGGTTGAAGATCAGTGGCAGGGGTCAGCGGTAGGTTGCTGCCGCTGGTGGCCCTCGTCGCTATAGCTCCCAAGGCTCCCAAGGTTTGGGTAGTGGCGACCACCAAGGTTGGCAGCCACTGGAGAATCGAGTGGTCGTTTCGACTTGCTTCCTTCTTCGGAAGTTTACGGTGGGAGATACTTTTCTCCGTTGTTACGGCCCTTAAGGCACGATAACCAAATTTAATAAATGTGACGGCTAAAGCCGGATGAATGATTATGAAACCATAATCGATAATAATGCTCTTTATTCCAAATCCAATTTAAAAATAAACTTAAGAATTGACAAAAGCTAAAGCCTGGCCTGATGCCTGTGGCAGACCGCTAACCTTGCACATTTTGCAGAAGTCATACGATCGGTGTCCACCAATCAGGCAAAGCCACATCAGACAAAGCCGCAAATTGCACATAACGGTCCAACATGCAGGCTAAGCTTTCGGGCCCGTTAAGCTGGATCCAACTTAAGGTGGACCACACAAGAGTGTGTTAATAATAGTAATGAAAATGATTAATAATAAATAATTGGCCTGCTCAGCCTACGCTGGGAGTTGGTTGTTAACTACTCCCCCCTTAAATTGGACGCCGTCCTTGGTGACAGCCAATTCGTCCATGGACCTTTGTAACTGGGATGTCTCTCGTTTGCGCCTGCAGTGTTGTTGGAGCAGGATTCAGCCGCATAGTGCGAGGCTAACGGCGACTCTCGCGGCGAACCAAATCTTCGGCGATCCTCCGGCCGACACGTCATCTCTGAGCTCCTGCATCAAACGCAGGTTATGCTCGTTCAACCGCTGTAGTAGTGGCAAACTTAGTATGTGATCGAGTCCCATGATGTTAATTAGAGGGGAGGCCGCAATACCCGGGCTCTTATTCACAACGTAGTTGAGGTTCAGATACACGGAGTCGTTGCTCACCGCCTTCCTCTCGAAAGTAATAAGGTGGGTCCCTATTATAGATGTTGTGGGACCGTCATCGATAGTAATCCTCGTTAATTTTTTTGTTGACGATTATTATTCCGTCGTCCTAAATTGTAAGGGGTTCCAGGTTGCTAGGCCGCGTCCGGCTTGTAGCCGCCCCGCCTGCATGTAAATGCCTGGCGCAAGTGTCATGGGACGCCTTTTTGCCAAATGTGGGCAAGTTGGTAGAAGCGCAATCAGCGACTGCTAGGATTCCATCATAACATTCCGCCACGATGTTGTCTTCTGTTTGTAGCATAGTATGGCAGTGTGCGACAAAGAAAAGCAGGACTTTCTTACAAATATGACATGTTTGATGACATTAAATAGGAGAATTTTAATCTTAGATACATCCATTAGGCTAACTACGGGGACCTCTGTGAGCTGTTCGTCAAAAATAGCCTTTAGTTCATTATGGTTGAAAATAATAGGGTTTATGATGTTGTTTTTAGCGAATGTAATAGTGAGCATACAATTTGGGATTTCGAATATTAGTATTCTATTTCTGGCGAGGAGTGTTTCGAACAAATGACCTGAGTCGACAAGCCCGTCTCTTTTCTCCATGAAGATCCAATTTACTGTGCTTGTGAACAAATTAATGTGTTTCTGTGTCTCTGTGTTAACAAAAACCTGTCTATTGTTGGCCTCGATAAGCGATGCTTGATTGGTTTTAATTCTACTAAGATCATCCGCGTCGGGTGTACCCGCCACGATCTTAAGCACTGAGCCCAAAAAAATTGGGTCTCCTGCCCATTCTATGGTGTATCTTAAGCTTATCCAAAATGTTCTGGGCGTGTTCGATGTCAACTTTCAGCAGCTTCCTCATGTGGGATTGTGGGAACAATTTCCGACCGTGGAGTCAATTATGCTAGCATACTCGGACAGATTAGTCGAGTGCCTGGAATGTATATTGCATGAGAGAAGTCGGTGATTCTCGCGCTTGCGGTGGACAGCAGTGTGATGTGTATAATGGCAAGCCTGTGGCGAAGCCTTATATTAGGGCGAATGTGGCAGGCCTATCTGATATTGTCCTTATGGACCACCTTCCCCTTAATGAGAACAGATGTTCCCAGATCTGCTTCCACACGCTCTTCTGAATAAAGCGGTGTCAATTTGTTCCCTAGTCTCTTGTTGTTGCGCAGGTGTACTCTTTCACCGACTTCGAAAACTCGGTTCTGCCTCGAAGGATTAACCCTGTCTAAGTTAGACTGTTGTGCCTTGTCAATTTTGGCTTTAATTGCCAGCTTCATCTCATCGCTGCTGGCGTGGATGACCTCCACCGGCCTTAATTCTATGACCGAATGTACCGACTTATTGTATTTTACCATAGACCGCAATATTAGTTCTACAGTATCCTCGATTTTTTTTATCAATTTTGAGGCATCTGGCAATTTCCGCCAGGGTAGTGTGAAACCTCTCTACTTGGCCATTGGAGCTACTGTGTAGCGGTGGCGCATTGACGACATCAATGCTGTACTGGTTTTTCAGCAATGATGCGATTGCTTCAGAGTTAAAGGAGGCCTCATTATCGCGAAATATGGTCTTGGTGTTAGGGTAGAAATATACCAATTGGAGGATAGGTGCTCGTACATCTATTATTGCCCTAGAAACCAAGGGCTGTACGATAGCGAATTTGGAAAATTTGTCAATGCAGGTTAAAAAGATTTTTTTTCTGTCGAAAAAATGTCGATATGCAACATTTCTCTAACATATGACGGGATAGGTGTAGTTCCTAATTCCTGCTTCTTGGGATGGCGGTCGTATTTAGCTTTATTGCAGACCTTACAATTTGCGACCACTTCGCTAGCTAATTTAGAAATGTTCGGGAAGTAGTTATCCCGGAGAATTTGCTTTGGGTTCTCCTGTGCAGCCCTATGAGCGCGATTGTGCTCGGTGTTAGCGATTTCAAGCTGTTCGTTAGCGTTGGTGATGCCGCTGACGAAGTTTGTACAATGCCAAAACTTCGTCGCAGGAAATTCCTGCCTCAAGGCATGTTGGATACGAGCTAGTGTAGGGAAATCACAATGAATCGCGCTCACAACGTTGGCGTTGATGGTTTCCTTAACAGATTCAACAAGCGAGTCCTTATTATTAAAATCAACGATATGGCGGGTTTTATTTCCGAAGATTATGAAATCCCGCCGAAGCGGTTGGCTTGCTTCTTCCAAAATGATTTGGTTTCTAAAGCAGTTAAGAAGTTTGTCTGTAGTTTCTATGGTGTATGAGAGCAAACGCTCACTATGCACCGTGGCCGCATCGGACTGGGCCTCAGCCTCTAAGTTATTCAGGGGTTGCCTCGATAGCGCGTCAGCTACCAGGTTTTGCTTCCCGGGTGTGTAAAGCACTTTCCCGTTGTTTTCATCAATAAATGCTTTCCATCGCTTAATCCTAGCGTTGGTGTTTTTTTTCGGATACCGCATATGTGAGGGGCTGGTGGTCTGTAAAGATCCGTACCTCCTTGTTACCGTATAGGTAGTTTTGGAGTTTGCCTATTGCCCAGACTATCGCCAATAATTCTCTTTCGTTGGTGGCGTAGTTCAGTTCGCAGTCTTTTAGCGTGCGTGAAATAATGGTAATAGGTCTTTTATTCTGGGACAGTACCGCGCCTATTCCACTCGCTGAGGCGTCGGTGGTTAAGTCAAAAGGCAATTTGAAATCAGGGTATGTCAATATGACATCTTCCGATGCCAAAATGTTACGAAGGTGATCGAATGTTGTTTTCATCAATAAATGCTTTCCATCGCTTAATCCTAGCGTTGGTGTTTTTTTTCGGATACCGCATATGTGAGGGGCTGGTGGTCTGTAAAGATCCGTACCTCCTTGTTACCGTATAGGTAGTTTTGGAGTTTGCCTATTGCCCAGACTATCGCCAATAATTCTCTTTCGTTGGTGGCGTAGTTCAGTTCGCAGTCTTTTAGCGTGCGTGAAATAATGGTAATAGGTCTTTTATTCTGGGACAGTACCGCGCCTATTCCACTCGCTGAGGCGTCGGTGGTTAAGTCAAAAGGCAATTTGAAATCAGGGTATGTCAATATGACATCTTCCGATGCCAAAATGTTACGAAGGTGATCGTATGCATTTCGCTGGGTTTCATCAAACCTGACAGCTACTTTTTCGACACATCTTGCTGACCGTCCCGTTTTCCCCTTTGAGGATGGCGGTAAGAGGTCTAGCAATAGAGACCAAATTCTTTACAAAGCTCCTGTAATAACTCGCCAGGCCGAGGAAAGACCTCAGGCTAAACAGATTTCTTTGCTCTGGAAACTCTTTTATTGCCCTGACTTTTTCTGGATCTGTTTTTGTCCCTCCTCTGGTGACAATAAATCCTAAAAATTCAACGCTCTCTTTAAAGAACTTTGTTTTTTCCAGTGCCACCCTCATGTTGGCATCGAGTAGGCGCCCAAGCACTGTGTCAAGGTGCTTGACATGATCCGTTTCATTTTTGCCAACGTAGACGTAGACGTAGACATATTTTGCCGATTTCTTCCCGCAGCACATCGTCGATGGCTCTTTGGAAAATACTCCCAGCGTTCTTTAGACCGAAGGGTAGTCGGCAAAATTCGTATTTCCCACCATTGACTGAGAACGACGTCTTCTCTCGGTCCTTTTCAGCCAGGTATATTTGATGGTACCCTGACCTTAAGTCTAGGGTGGTAAAGAATTTAGCTTTCCCCAAGTTCGCTAGAATCATGGGTATGCTTGGCATGGGGTAGCGATCGGCGATTGTTCGCTCGTTCAGCTTCCTGAAGTCGATTACTAATCGCTTCTTCTTGATGCCATTATCGTCAGTCCCTTTTTTGTCAACCACCCAGGTAGGGCTGTTGTATGGGGATCTGGACGGCCTAATTATGCCATTTTGCAGCAGCTCTTTGATTTCTTTGTTTACAAAGTCCGCTGCCCCCTTAGGATAGGCCTCATGAGGCCTACCTTGGTTTTGCTTAGGAATGAAGTGCGGATTTTTGTCCTCACCTCTCCATTGCTTTCCCTGACATTTATTGTTGAGCCTGTTGCCCTTATTAAAAGGGGCCTTGTCATCCGTAGCTTTCGCGTAAGATGCCGCGAACGCACTTCTTTCGATGCTTCTTTCGTGACGAGCGTGAGTTTCCTCTCGACCTCGTCGTAGTATGCCATAAGGTCGGCATCTCCTTGCCGAACCATTTCCAAATTTTGCCCAAGCAATCTTAGGGGCGTTTTGTCCGCGTATGTGCAATCTAGTCTGGCCAGGATTGCATCGAAATTCAGCACGGTGTTGTGGGACGTGAGGAGCGACCGAGCGGGACCGCAAATTTTGTTTTTAATGATAAAAACGGCCTCGTAGTGGGCTTCACTGCCGTCGTATTTTTTGAATACTTCGTATGCATCTAATGCAGCCTGCCTCCACGAAACGTACTCATCGTGGCTTCCATTGAACGTTGGCAGAGATTTTACTATGTCTAACTTGACATCGCATTTTATTTCAGGGTTCGGCACTGCTCTTTTATAGACTTCTTCCCCCGGCGCTTGCACTATCAGCGCGCTAACCTGTGTTCTAACTGCTTCTAATTCTGATGCGAATTGGCTTCTCAAATGCTCTTTCTGATCGGCGAGAGCGGTGCTGACCGCATTAGCGACAAGCGCTTGGATCATGTCCGCGTTCATTCCTGGTTGATGTATATTCCTAACTTCGGGGCGAAACCCTACTTCTTCGTTATCGTCGCTATCAATTTCCTATTTCACTTCCCTATACTTCCCTATAGCGGTGTTTATACTGGGCAGATACGAGGTGTTTAACGATTGGACACCAGGCAAAAGGTTTCGATGGGTCACTTTTTTGGGATATAAAAGCAGAAAAAAAAATTTTTTGCGAAAAATACTGGATTGTTACCTAAAACGCAAAAATGTTGGATTAATTTGTCCCAAAACGCACTAGAGCGAACCAACAGGTATTGGTCAATTCGACTGGGTGTATTATTAGCACAGACACCCTGGATAACTTCAGTACAAAATTCAATATAGCACAGTGGATAAAATAGTAGCGGAATACAAGGAGAAAAGCGACTGGCAAACTCTAAATGTGTATAGAGACCAATACTAATAAAGAAATAAAATATTTCTTTTCATAATTAATTCATGTAAATATTGATTGCCTTAGCGCCTGTGTGCGTTATTGGAGTTATTTAATTTCTTTATTTCCAGTGCACTCGAAAAACTCCACATGGAACAAAATTAATTTTTATGCAAACAATCTGAACCAGTAATCGAAATTGAGTCACTTTTATTCATTCGTAGAAAATTCCTTCTGTCGGGCATAGGAATTTATATGCACCGTTTAATGAGTAGGTGTGTAAGTGTAGACCTTGGCTATTGTTGGCGCTCAGCTACTTACATATTGTAAAACTTCAGGGGTAGAGTTCGAATTAATAGTAATATTAATCCGTTGGGCGTCAATTATTTAATTGCTTGTGCCGGCTGGCTGAGCCTCCGTGGCAGGGGTAGAGCCGGCTGGTTGAAGATCAGTGGCAGGGGTCAGCGGTAGGTTGCTGCCGCTGGTGGCCCTCGTCGCTATAGCTCCCAAGGCTCCCAAGGTTTGGTGACCACCAAGGTTAGCAGCCACTGGAGAATCGAGTGGTCGCTTCACTTGCTTCCTTCTTCGGAAGTTTACGGTGGGAGATACTTTTCTCCATTGTTACGGCCCTTAAGGCACGATAACCAAATTTAATAAATGTGACGGCTAAAGCCGGAGTTTTATAATCGAGCTAGTGCTCTTTATTCCAAATCCAATTTAAAACTAAACTTAAGAATTGACAAAAGCTAAAACCTGGCCTGATGCCCGTGGCAGACCGCTAACCTTGCACATTTTGCAGAAGTCATACGATCGGTGTCCACCAATCAGGCAAAGCCACATCAGACAAAGCCGCAAATTGCACATAACGGTCCAACATGCAGGCTAAGCTTTCGGGCCCGTTAAGCTGGATCCAACTTAAGGTGGACCACACAAGAGTGTGTTAATAATAGTAATGAAAATGATTAATAATAAAAATGATTAACATTAATAAGAATGGATAATTATTGGATAAGAATTGGCCTGCTCAGCCTACGCTGGGAGTTGGTTGTTAACTTATATACTACCAGAAGTCATGACATATCAACCATCTGAACCAATTCTGCGCCCACAAAACATTCCACCGGAAATTCGCTTGGCAGATCCCACCTCCACCCAGCCACAAGGTCCATCCATTTGCTGCTTGGGGCATAATATCTCCCACAACTCCCACAGCCGATACATATAAACCTAGGGCAGGGACAGCCATTGCTTCAAAGGACGCCGTTAGGATGGATTATATTCGAACCAGCAATAACCAGGTCTGTTGTACAAACAAATCCACCCATGAGCAGTGCCATATCAGCCATGGAAGAACCAAGAATCGAGAGCCTGCTCGAACAGTTTTGGAAGTTAGACACCCTTGAAGGAATCCAAAAGGCCCTTACCACGGGCGAGAAATTATGTGAACAGCATTTCATGGAAAATATCGAAAAAGGGGCATATAAAATATTGAGAGTGCGGCTACCATTTAAGGAAGATCCACAAACATTGGGAAATTCCTTACCAATGGCATATCGGCGTTTCTACGCATTGGAAAAGAGACTTCAAAGGGATCCTGATCTCCAGAGACAATATGTACAATTTATGGATCAATACAAGGAGTTAGGGCATATGACTAGATTAACAACCAAACAATAAACATGAAAACAATCGACATCATTGTGTACTAAAACCTGACAGTAGTACCACCAAACTTCGGATTGTATTTGACGCATCAGCAATGACTACAAGTGGAATGGATTAAATAATCTCTTACAAATTGCACCAACAGTTCTAAGCGAATTGTTATCCATTCTGTACGGTTCCGATCATACCAATATGGTTTCACATCAGACGTAGAGAAAATGTACCGACCACCGTTTTTGGCCCAAATCATAGATTAAAAGCTATAAAAAAAACTAGCCAAATTAGCCTTTTCTAATATTTATTATTTTATATCGCACACCCAAAATAAAGTGTTGCATTCAACAATTGTTTTAACTAGAAAAACTGGAAAAACCTTCTGTTTTTATTTTTAAAAATTTTCTGAAGGCAACCGATCTAAATAAATTATATACCCATCGAAAGGTATTGTTTCAAATAGATATTAAATTGTATTGCATTCAATTAGATAATAAAAAATTTTAAATATAACAGTTTATTTTGAGACTGTGATATTAAAAAAAAGTAATGATCAAACCTACGACCTTACGATTTACAGGCAGATACCTTAATCATTGAACCACGGGGCTAAAGTTTTCCGCGCAAAATATTTAGAATGACAAGAAAATATTAGTGATTAATAACTAATATCCAATATGCGTAATTTCGAACTCTAGCAGCAGCAGAGGGCCGGCAGAATTACTTCTACATTGTTTTGACGTTCGAAGGGAAAACCTTATTGAATTGTTTTGGTTTTACGAACGAAATTTGACATTAGGGCCGGAAAAAGAGGTGATAGGAATTTCAGTACTGCTGGGTTAGATAGAGAGTATAGAGTAAATTCTTTCAACTTTTACTTCATTTGTCTATCGGACGACTATATCCTATAGCTGCCATATAACTGATTGATCGGAAATGCCATAACTTTGGTGTTTTTTAAGTTGCAGCCAATTTTTTAAGGATAATTGGCTTAACTTTGTTGATTTTGAAGCTAGAATGATGGGACTATCCTAATAAGGATTAGCCGACTTGCCATATACCTAAACGATCGAAAATGGCACAACCATGCACAACCATAACGCACAACCATAAAGAATAGAACCTTGAAAGGACTCTTTCGCGTGACTCCCATAACGTACGGCTCGGGGATCACGGGGATTTGATCCAAGGGAAAATAATAGAGTATTCACCTCCACGGCCCGGTGCTCTCGCGTATGGATGTCGCCGATGAAGTTATGATGGAACCAACACCCATTCCCCATGTCGGCTATCTTTACGCTCACCTTGCACTGTTGCGTCGGCGGATCGTTGCGGGAGTTCAGGTTGGGCAAGGGTCTAAGCTGCTCCTTGGCCTGGAGAAGACTTGCCTGAACACATCCACCGGACACGTTGGCACTGCAGCACGATCCTCCCGTTCCACAGGGAGCCTTGTTTGGTCTTCTTCCCGTCTTCTTGTTTCTCCCCATCTTCTTGTTTGGACGGTCCCGCTCCGCTGTTTCCTGGCCACCGGCTGGCGCGCCTGGGCCGCCCTATCCGACTCGGCCACCTTCTTCTGGCTGTTGATGATCAGTTTCAGAGCAGTGGAGCTCCTGTCCAGATGCTTGCAGATGTGCTGTTTCTGGGCGAGATTCAGAAGGGCGCCCGGATTGGCGCCCTTGATGGGCGAGTCGAGTTTTCGCTTGTGCGAGGCGGTGGGCATATCGCCCACCCGTTCGATCAGGGCCACCCGCTCCAGCTGGACGATGTCCGACTCGTTGAGGATCACCAGGCCGTCAAAGGTGGCGGCAGTGGTCGAGGTGAGCAAACCCCATTCCGGCAGTCCCAGGAGATCCTCGTCGGCGAGCTGGCGCAGCCACTGACGGGGCTGCTGAAAGAAGGTGACACTGCGCTTAGCGCCTGCTCTCATTCGCCGTCTCGGTCAGCTTGGTGTCATTGGACGACTGGTTTTGGTTGGAGCCGAGGACTGGTGGTATGGGACTTGAAACGGATGTACATGAAATCTTGCCCTGGCCTGGATGGGGGACTGGAGTGTGGGCCGCCTGACCGCAGCGATCACCGCCCAGCTCCTCCTGCGATGGCGGGCAGTCATCGTCATCGTCATCGTCATCGTCATCGTCATCGTCATCGTCATCGTCATCGTCATCGTCATCGTCATCGTCATCGTCATCGTCATCGTCATCGTCATCGTCATCGTCATCGTCATCGTCATCGTCATCGTCATCGTCATCGTCATCGTCATCGTCATCGTCATCGTCATCGTCATCGTCATCGTCATCGTCATCGTCATCGTCATCGCCATCGTCATCGTCATCGTCATCGTCATCGTCATCGTCATCGTCATCGTCATCGTCATCGTCATCGTCATCGTCATCGTCATCGTCATCGTCATCGTCATCGTCATCGTCATCGTCATCGTCATCGTCATCGTCATCGTCATCGTCATCGTCATCGTCATCGTCATCGTCATCGTCATCGTCATCGTCATTGACATCGACATCGTCACCCCAAGATAACCAAGCATATAAAGTTTGCGTCAAAAATTTAAAATCTTACCAATGCCTAATTTATAACTACAAAACAAAATTCAAAAGAAAATTCAAAAATGATAGATAAAAAACAAAATGACTCTTTGTTGGTTAAATAAATCGCCTCAGTCCATAAGAAATGACAAAATCGAATTGGAGGCACGAAAATTTAAAGTTCAAGCAGCGTTTTGGAAAGATAAGGGGCTTCATGTAGACAAATGACTGAAATACGGCGAGGTGGGCATTCTCCAACTCAAAATTATTATTCTCTATATTAGGAATAGATCACAATTTGATTCAGCGCCTACATGTAATTTTGATAGCCATAAGTTGTCATTACCCTATGAATTCAGAAAAATTAAAATTTTTCTGTTTTGATACTTTTACTATATATAGGACACCAACAGTACACAAAATTTTAGGACATGGATACATCATCATTGTAAAATCAATTGTTCTTGTTGGCTCCTTAGCAGAAAGTGCATCAGAAGCAAGACACAAACTTTTCAAGGCTGACCGAAAAAATCAGGCCAGAAAATGTAGCCGGATCGACAATATGTCTTTCACTGAGCTATGGATTCGTCTGATCCTTTATTGTCTAGTTCTTGGTTCACAAAAACCAGCACCTCTGCCAGCCAGATACCTCTGCCAGCAGAGGTTGTCGATCTTTTGGATTCGCCAATCATATCCCCAGGTGTTTTCCACAAAGACGGAAGTACATCCCAAAACTCGTGCGCAGAAGACACAGATGAAGAAAATGGCAATGATGATGCAAGTGACACTTTTGAAATCGAATTAGAGGTAGAGGTACCAGACGATATTGAAAACTAAAACACTAGGAAAAAAGTAAGTGACAATTTTTGAGTTATGTAAAAAAATTCAATCCAATCCATTCAAACAGATTTTAATTTATACGCTTGCAGAGGGTATTATAATTTTGGTCAAAAGTGTGCAACGCAGTAAAGGAGACATCTTCGACCCTATAAATCATATATATTTTTGATCAGGATCATCTCCTCAGTCGATATGAGCATGTCCGCCTGTCCGTCGGTCCGTCTGTCTGTCGGTTTCTACGCAAACTAGTCTCTCAGTTTTAAAGCTATCGAGTTGAAACTTTGCACACATCCTTCTTTTCCTTGCAGGTAGTACATAAGTCGGAACGGCCGGGATCGGTCGACTATATCCTATAGCTGCCATATAACTGATTGATCGGAAATGCCATAACTTTGGTTTTTGTTTTAAGTTAGAGGGTTGAGACTTTCCACACATGTTATATTTGACCAAAATATCTTGTGTACAAAATTTCATAAGGATCGGCCGACTATATCCTACAGCTGTCATAGAACGATCGGAATTGGCATAACTTTGCTGTTTATTAAGTTAGAAAGATGGGACTTGGTACAGATTCTATTTTGGACCAAATAATCTGATTTGCCAAATTTCATAGGGATCGGCCGACCATATCCATATGAACGATCGGTAATGGCACAACCTTAACTGCAAGGGTATATCAACATCGGCTCCGCCCCATGTGATGAGATTCAAATTATAATTTGTAATAATTTCTTAAATAAAAGTGCATTTTTAACCACTGTGCGGTACGCAAATTAAAAACAAAAACCAAAATTTTTTTTAGTTCAAATAATACAACAGCAAAAGTTTCAAGTAAATATCTTATAAACTAGAGTTAATGCACCAAAAACGGGATTTTTGCCCACAGTGTATTGGGAATAAAGGTTTTTTTATTTTTTTTTTCGTCTGATTAAATTTACTAATCACTAATCCAAAGAAAACTAATCACGAGTCTGAAAATGAAATATAACATATTCTCTCCACCAAAATTGATAACAGATATTTTGGGTTTCGCATGCAGGATCGATTTCGGTATTGTATATGATAATATATTTTTTTGGGTTCTTAACCCTCTAGTGCCCAAATTTTCTTTTCCAAGAAAAAAATTATTTTTGGATTCAGTATATATAAAAATTTAATGTTTTTTTTTAAAAAAAATTTATTTTTGCTCGGATCGAGTTTTATATGACTATATCCTTGAACCGCCTAGAGGCGGCTTTGGGATGATAGGCCAACAAAAAATTAGGTAATCAATTCTTTTGTTGCACACATTTGTTCGTCCACAGATAAGCGTTGGCGCAGCGGAACTTATTGATACTTGTCATTGAAATGAGTCGCGAGCGGTCGTATTTTGTATAAAGGATCGTGGTCGGCAGAATCCTTGGAGGGCAACTTACTGTTGTCATTAAAATGCAAATTTCTAAATTTTTTGTGGAAAACGAAGTATTGGATCCTTTTGGACAGCATACAAAATTGTTTGCTAAGTGATATGTTCAATAATTGTATAATAAAAAAAAAGAAAGGAAAGCTAACTTCGGGCGGATCCGAACCCTTGATATACCCTTGCAGTTGTGCCATTTTCGATCGTTCAGTTATATGGCAGCTATAGGATATAGTCGCCCGATCCCGGCCGTTCCGACTTATGTACTTCCTGCAAGGAAAAGAAGGATGTGTGCGAAGTTTCAAGGATAGCTTTAAAACTGAGAGACTAGTTTCCGTAGAAACCGACAGACAGACGGACATACTTATATCGAATCAGGGGGGGATCCTGATCAAGAATATATATACTTTATAGGGTCGGAGATGTCTCCTTTACTGCGTTGCACACTTTTGACCAAAATTATAATACCCTCTGCAAGGGGATAAAAATTGAAAACACTTGAATGGCGTATACAGATTTTGAAGTTCTCCGAGGTCAGGCTCATTAAAGGATATTGCAGATATATCCATGAATAGGTTCATTTGGTACCACATCTTTTTGAAAAGCGGTGCTTTTGGATCCATAGTCCAAACAGATCCACATTCAGCTATTGTGCTTTCTTTAACATGAGCAGTATTATGATCAGCAGGCGCTTTAGGTTTGCGTTTCTATGTTTGAGGTGAATTGGACGCAATCGAACTTGAGGGTGACAACCATTTTGCAAAAGGAGTAGGACTACCGCTTGAAGTTACACAAATCTCTCCACCCAACATAGACCAATGTCATGGTATCAATGCCAAAATCAATAGAATAGATTTTGAAGTTCTCCGAGGTCAGGCTCATTAAAGGATATTGCAGATATATCCATGAATAGGTTCATTTGGTACCACAACATCTTTTTGAAAAGCGGTGCTTTTGGATCCATAGTCCAAACAGATCCACATTCAGCTATTGTGCTTTCTTTAACATGAGCAGTATTATGATCAGCAGGCGCTTTACGTTTGCGTTTCTATGCTTGAGGTGAATTGGACGCAATCGAACTTGAGGGTGACAACCATTTTGCAAAAGTAGTAGGACTTCCGCTTGAAGTTACACAAATCTCTCCACCCAACATAGACCAATGTCATGGTATCAATGCCAAAATCAATAGAATTTAATAATTTTTTAATCTCCACGTCGGAAAGAGCTGATAACTTATTAACATTATTCAATTAATTCATTATTCAAGCAGTTATTCGTACCTAAATATGTCATAAGTTACTTTCCTTTCTAAATCACTTTATAAATTTTTTTTCCCGAATTGTCCCAAGACCGCCTCTAGACGGGATATTTTATAAATGCAACAAAAAGCTAACGAAAGCTTATTTTTAGTGTGGGTTTCGTATTTTGCGTCCTTGAGACTATCAACAACACGGTACAATTTTTTATTTCATCGGCAAACTATTTATAATATTTAAAAAAAATATTTACATTTTGCACTTTTTACAAAATAATTACTTCATTCGAGTTTCACAAATTTTCTGCTTCAAATGAATACAGCAGCTTGCGCAAGCTCTAGTATGTATTCCAAAGGCAACAAACTTAATTTTTGGACTTTCCCAAATTAGAAACAATGCAAAACCGAGTCAAAAGGATTGAAAAGAATAAAATAACGGTATTTTTAACATTACCCGTCTAGAGGCGGTCTTGGGCACTAGAGGGTTAAATAATATAAAAAAAAGGAAAAATTTGTATATTTCAGAAGTACTAGGGACAGTATATTATAAAGTTCAATGCTTCATAATAAACATCTTTAAAGACACACAAAATATAAATTTTCTAAAATGTTGAGCATTGCTGTAGAAGAAGAAAACGAAGAACAACTTCATAAAAAAATTTCTCTATATCATAGAAAAGACTCCTTTCACAATGGCATGAATAAAACATTTTCTAGCTTAAAAGACAAAATGTACTTCAAAAAACTAAAAGAACACATAAACTTGATTTTATCTGTCGGAGAGGAGGTAATTCAGTCTCTCGTTAGACATTTGACTTTAAGGTGTGACCATTGGTCGTGTGGGAATATATCAGTCCTGGTATGATGAGGACTTAGTTTGCGAACTAAGGCCGTGTGTGGCTTCGTTGTGTTGCTAGATCTGGTCCATCTTTCTTTTTCATCGCTGCTTCGTATTGAGTTAGATGTGTGGACTTTACTGCTAACATTATTTGAAAAAAGATGAGCAACAAAGACAAGGAGGACTCGCTGCATCAGTCAGAACATGACATGGAACACCACCAGGGAAACGAACAAAGAAATCCCGAGACCCCGCGAGGAGAAGGCTTAATTTCTCCGACATCAGAAGTGGGATACGGCCCTAACCAAACTACTTCTAGGTACGTATTCGCGCTGTTAGAACAACAAAAGCGGAACTTTCTGGAACTGGTCAAGAGGCTACAGATGCCGGCGAGTGAGTTGCAACCGACTAGTGAGATTTGCCTGCCGAAATATAATCCGGACGTTGCTGGTGTGGATGCCACGCAGTGGTGCGCTACGGTCGACATCATCTTACGAGAAAAACCATTAAGTGACAGCGCTCTTATATTAGCGTTAAGTAAAGCTTTGGAACGCACAGCGGCGCAATGGTTATCTCAAATATGTTACCCGGGAATAACATGGCAACAGTTCCGACAATTGTTTGAGCAGCGATACGAGACCTCAGAGACGCCGGCCACCGTCATTTTAAATCTTCTTAATAGCCGCCCAAGCAATGGCGAAAGCTTGCCTGTTTTTGCAAGTCGCTGTGTGACGTCACTGTGCACAAAACTTCGCAATTTGAGTTCAGAACAAATTTCCATCGCGTTGGTTCTTGGGCACATGGCTAATTTCGACCGGCGTTTGCAGCGAATGATACACACAACGCATGTTAGCAATCGACGAGAACTGCAAGCGGAGTTGCAAGTATTCTCAGCGCTAAGAGAGCGCCCTAATGCAACGAACTGGGAACCAGAGACGAAGCGAGCTAAAACTGCGGATATCAAATGTTACCAGTGGGGAAAACTAGGCCACAAAAAGCAAGACTGTAGATCCGGATCCCAGGATTCGACAACTGGAAAGGAGTGGCGTCATGGAAGGACTAACGTAACGTGTTACAGATGTCAGGAGCCGGGACACATAGCCACTAATTGTCAAAAAAAAAGTGCAGAACGCTCGATTGGGAGTCAGAACAGAAAACAGAGTGGAGCTATGCGCTATAGTGGAGCCTCAATCGAGTATGCTGGTCAATGGTGAGAGATTTCCAATAACATTTGATTCGGGAGCTGAGTGCTCATTAATTAAGGAAAGCGTTTCTAATAAGTTAGCTGGTAAGAAAATTCATAGCGTTATTTCTTTAAAGGGGATAGGTAATGCCAATACCTACAGTACCTCACAAGTTTAATCAAACATCATGATTGATGGCAACTCCTTGGTTGTTTTGTTTCATATAGTACCAGACGAATGTATGAAAAATAATATTGTAATCGGCAGAGAAATATTGGCTCAAGGGTTTACAGTAGAAGTCTCCTATGATAATTTTAAAATTGTTCAATCTAAAGTTCTAAACATTTGTGAAACCGTTCAACCTACTAATTTTGATAATATTGAAACGGAAATGGTCGAAAATGAAAAAGAATTTTTAATATCATTGCTAAAGCAATGTTCCCTATCTTTTGTCGAAGGCACTCCACAAACACGTGTGAATACTGGGGAAATGCATATTCGTTTGATTGATTCGACTAAGACTGTGCAAAGGCGACCATATAGGTTTAGTCCAAGCGAACGTGAGTTAGTACGTGATAAAATTAAAGAATTGATCGAATATAAAATTATCAGGCCTAGTAACTCACCATTTGCGAGTCCTGCATTATTAGTAAAGAAGAAAAACGTCTCAGCAAGACTTTGCGTTGATTATAGAGAATTAAATAAGAATACCGTAGCTGATAAGTTTCCATTGCCGTTAATATCAGATCAAATAGCTAGACTTAGGGGAGCTAAATATTTCACTTCTCTTGACATGGCTAGCGGGTATTATCAGATTTCAATGCACCCTGAATCAATAGAATATACAGCTTTTGTTACCCCTGATGGACTGTACGAATTTCTTGCGATGCCTTTTGGGTTAAAAAACGCACCTTCAGTGTTTCAGAGAGATGTATTAAAGGCACTCGACAGTCTTGCGATATTTGTAAGTTTATAATTGTTTATATGGATGACATATTAATTGTTTCAGAAACGAAGGAAGAAGCGTATGAACGTTTGAAACTTGTATTAGACGTTTTAGTGAAGGCAGGATTCACTTTTAACATTTCAAAGTGCTTTTTCTTGAGAACTTCAGTGTGCTACCTGGGCTATGAGATACAAGCGGGGGAGATACGTCCAAATTCTAACAAAATCCTTGTCGGAGGGGAGGTAATTCAGTCTCTCGTTAGACATTAGACTTTAAGGTGTGACCATTGGTCGTATGGGAATATATCAGTACCGTGTGTGGCATCGTTGTGTTGCTAGATCTGGTCCTTCTTTCTTTTTCATCGCTGCTTCGTATTGAGTTAGACGTGTGGACTTTACTGCTAACATTATTTGACAAAAGATGAGCAACAAAGACAACGAGGACTCGCTGCATCAGTCAGAACATGACATGGAACACCACCAGGGAAACGAACAAAGAAATCCCGAGACCCCGCGAGGAGAAGGCTTAACTTCTCCGACCTATCTAATTGTAGAAAGTGCAAGAAATAAAATATGATAGAAACCCAATAAAACCAAAATTTAATTTAAGAGAAACACTTCAAGAAATAAATCAAATAATCCCTATAGACATTTTTCATATTATCATTTGTAACAGTTATATATAAACTTACACCCAATGACTTCTATTTATTCCCGCACATCAAGAGAAAAATGCGTGGTCAACGATTTTCGACGCCAGAAGATGCTGTGAAGCGTTCAAAAACCATGATTTGGAGGTGTCTCAATTGGAGTGGATAAAGTGTTTCGACAATTGGTTTGAGCGCATTCAAAAGTGTATAATTCTTGCTTGCTATAGGTGAACGACCCAAAATGCCACAACTTTGGTATTTTTTTAAGTAGAAGTTTTTTACCAAAGGAGGATAGAGGGACTTTACCAAAATTTTTTTCCTTTGATAATTTATTATATAGTGAAACTCTCATAAGGATCGACCTCTCATCTGTTTTTTGTTTAAACAATTTGGTTGCCCACAACTACGAAAAAATTTTGGATTCTCAATAGAATATTGGGAAAATTTTTAATTAAAAATTTTAAACGAACTCTCCAATTCCTTTGTAAATTAAAAATACGTATAACTTCAGAACCCTTGAAGCTTTCTTAACATACTTTACATCTTTTTAAAAGTTTTAAATTCCACTTTCTTCATTGTCAAAATCTATAAAAAAAAGAGTTTTGGTGTTTATCCTTACATCTAAAGTATTGCTAACTGTGTGAGACGACTATCCATAGGAGGTTTACTTTAATAATTATAATTTATAAATTTTGTGTTCTTTTTAAATAATTGAAGATATATACAAAAAAACAACTGATATCATATAAAAAAAATCTTGACGAGGTAAAATAACGGTGGCGAACCTGCATGCGAAACTTAAAATATCTGATAACAATTTTGGTGATGAAAATATGCTATATAGGTGTACAAAATTGCATATAAAAAATATTCTTGTTCGGCACGTGCAAGTAAAAAACAAAAACACCTGTACACCTATATAACATATTCTCTTCACCAAAATTGATAACAGATATTTTGGGTTTTGCATGCAGGATCGATTTCGGTATTGTATATGATAATAAATTTTTTTTGGTTCTTAAATAATATAAAAAAAAGGAAAAATTTGTATATTTCAGAAGTACTAGGGACAGTATATTATAAAGTTCAATGCATCATAATAAACATCTTTAAAGACACACAAAATATAAATTTTCTAAAATGTTGAGCATTGCTGTAGAAGAAGAAAACGAAGAACAACTTCATAAAAAAATTTCTCTATATCATAGAAAAGACTCCTTTCACAATGGCATGAATAAAACATTTTCTAGCTTAAAAGACAAAATGTACTTCAAAAAACTAAAAGAACACATAAACTTGATTTTATCTGTCGGAGAGGAGGTAATTCAGTCTCTCGTTAGACATTTGACTTTAAGGTGTGACCATTGGTCGTGTGGGAATATATCAGTCCTGGTATGATGAGGACTTAGTTTGCGAACTAAGGCCGTGTGTGGCTTCGTTGTGTTGCTAGATCTGGTCCATCTTTCTTTTTCATCGCTGCTTCGTATTGAGTTAGATGTGTGGACTTTACTGCTAACATTATTTGAAAAATGATGAGCAACAAAGACAACGAGGACTCGCTGCATCAGTCAGAACATGACATGGAACACCACCAGGGAAACGAACAAAGAAATCCCGAGACCCCGCGAGGAGAAGGCTTAATTTCTCCGACATCAGAAGTGGGATACGGCCCTAACCAAACTACTTCTAGGTACGTATTCGCGCTGTTAGAACAACAAAAGCGGAACTTTCTGGAACTGGTCAAGAGGCTACAGATGCCGGCGAGTGAGTTGCAACCGACTAGTGAGATTTGCCTGCCGAAATATAATCCGGACGTTGCTGGTGTGGATGCCACGCAGTGGTGCGCTACGGTCGACATCATCTTACGAGAAAAACCATTAAGTGACAGCGCTCTTATATTAGCGTTAAGTAAAGCTTTGGAACGCACAGCGGCGCAATGGTTATCTCAAATATGTTACCCGGGAATAACATGGCAACAGTTCCGGCAATTGTTTGAGCAGCGATACGAGACTTCAGAGACGCCGGCCACCGTCATTTTAAATCTTCTTAATAGCCGCCCAAGCAATGGCGAAAGCTTGCCTGTTTTTGCAAGTCGCTGTGTGACGTCACTGTGCACAAAACTTCGCAATTTGAGTTCAGAACAAATTTCCATCGCGTTGGTTCTTGGGCACATGGCTAATTTCGACCGGCGTTTGCAGCGAATGATACACACAACGCATGTTAGCAATCGACGAGAACTGCAAGCGGAGTTGCAAGTATTCTCAGCGCTAAGAGAGCGCCCTAATGCAACGAACTGGAAACCAGAGACGAAGCGAGCTTAAACTGCGGATATCAAATGTTACCAGTGGGGAAAACTAGGCCACAAAAAGCAAGACTGTAGATCCGGATCCCAGGATTCGACAACTGGAAAGGAGTGGCGGTCAGCGCAGCCACGTCATGGAAGGACTAACGTAACGTGTTACAGATGTCAGGAGCCGGGACACATAGCCACTAATTGTCAAAAAAAAGTGCAGAACGCTCGATTGGGAGTCAGAACAGAAAACAGAGTGGAGCTATGCGCTATAGTGGAGCCTCAATCGAGTATGCTGGTCAATGGTGAGAGATTTTCAATAACATTTGATTCGGGAGCTGAGTGCTCATTAATTAAGGAAAGCGTTTCTAATAAGTTAGCTGGTAAGAGAATTCATAGCGTTATTTCTTTAAAGGGGATAGGTAATGCCAATACCTACAGTACCTCACAAGTTTAATCAAACATCATGATTGATGGCAACTCCTTGGTTGTTTTGTTTCATATAGTACCAGACGAATGTATGAAAAATAATATTGTAATCGGCAGAGAAATATTGGCTCAAGGGTTTACAGTAGAAGTCTCCTATGATAATTTTAAAATTGTTCAATCTAAAGTTCTAAACATTTGTGAAACCGTTCAACCTACTAATTTTGATAATATTGAAACGGAAATGGTCGAAAATGAAAAAGAATTTTTAATATCATTGCTAAAGCAATGTTCCCTATCTTTTGTCGAAGGCACTCCACAAACACGTGTGAATACTGGGGAAATGCATATTCGTTTGATTGATTCGACTAAGACTGTGCAAAGGCGACCATATAGGTTTAGTCCAAGCGAACGTGAGTTAGTACGTGATAAAATTAAAGAATTGATCGAATATAAAATTATCAGGCCTAGTAACTCACCATTTGCGAGTCCTGCATTATTAGTAAAGAAGAAAAACGTCTCAGCAAGACTTTGCGTTGATTATAGAGAATTAAATAAGAATACCGTAGCTGATAAGTTTCCATTGCCGTTAATATCAGATCAAATAGCTAGACTTAGGGGAGCTAAATATTTCACTTCTCTTGACATGGCTAGCGGGTATTATCAGATTTCAATGCACCCTGAATCAATAGAATATACAGCTTTTGTTACCCCTGACGGGCTGTACGAATTTCTTGCGATGCCTTTTGGGTTAAAAAACGCACCTTCAGTGTTTCAGAGAGATGTATTAAAGGCACTCGACAGTCTTGCGATATTTGTAAGTTTATAATTGTTTATATGGATGACATATTAATTGTTTCAGAAACGAAGGAAGAAGCGTATGAACGTTTGAAACTTGTATTAGACGTTTTAGTGAAGGCAGGATTCACTTTTAACATTTCAAAGTGCTTTTTCTTGAGAACTTCAGTGTGCTACCTCGGCTATGAGATACAATCGGGGGAGATACGTCCAAATTCTAACAAAATCCTTGTCGGAGGGGAGGTAATTCAGTCTCTCGTTAGACATTAGACTTTAAGGTGTGACCATTGGTCGTGTGGGAATATATCAGTACCGTGTGTGGCTTCGTTGTGTTGCTAGATCTGGTCCTTCTTTCTTTTTCATCGCTGCTTCGTATTGAGTTAGACGTGTGGACTTTACTGCTAACATTATTTGACAAAAGATGAGCAACAAAGACAACTAGGACTCGCTGCATCAGTCAGAACATGACATGGAACACCATGACATGGAACATGACATGGAACACCAGGGAAACGAACAAAGAAATCCCGAGACCCCGCGACGAGAAGGCTTAACTTCTCCGACATATCTAATTGTAGAAAGTGCAAGAAATAAAATATGATAGAAACCCAATAAAACCAAAATTTAATTTAAGAGAAACACTTCAAGAAATAAATCAAATAATCCCTATAGACATTTTTCATATTATCATTTGTAACAGTTATATATAAACTTAGTAAATTTGTGACAGCATACAATATCAAAGATAGGAACTGGAGAGAAAAATTACAAATTATCGTTGATCAATTGACGAATTTAGGCCAGAACAAATAGCAAGTTTCTTAAACATGTTGGGACAAGCAGCAAATGGCGAAGCTATTTAAAATAAATAAATTCTGAAACGGAGGAGCAGCGGCAGATTTATCAGCAGTTTCTGTTTTTGTTTGTTTCTCCCCCGTCGCATGCGATTTACTGGTATTTTTAGCGCATTCGCTTTTGGTAGCTTTTTTTTTAGAGATTCTGAACACTAGTTCAACTTGCATTGTTTCAGCCGCAATTAAAAAATATTAACAGCCCGACGTGATTTCATCCCGGTTGATTATTATGATCAGCATGAAAAGTGCCACAAAAACGCCGTTGCTTTTTTTTTCACAAAAGTTGCATTTCAATTTCAAAATGGATTCAGGAGCTGAAGCTACTGGATCTGCTAAGTCAAGTAGGGAGAGTCCAGCATCGGAAGGTCAAGGCTGCGATGCAGACAGACGACTCTACCATTCTGACAATCGAGTCAATGGAGAAGAGTCTGCGCGATCTCTTCACTACGCTGCAGGAGGAATTGGAGGAGCTAAGCATCCAGGTGGAGGTTTCCTAGCGTTCCATGAGAGTTGCTGCACACTCTACGCTTTTACACCCTCTCCATACAGGCCTGCTTCCTCATAGCCCCCGTTGCCAATGCCAACATTTAGCGGCGGCTATGCCAAGTGGGTGGATTTCTGCGCGCTGTTTAGGGCGACGATTGGCAGTCATCCGTACTTGACCAAGATGGAGAAGCTCAGGTGGCTCATTTCATGCCTGCGGGAGTCATCCGTGGAGACTGTGAGAGCGCTGGAGATTACTGACGCTAACTATGGTGCCGCACCCTTGTGACTGTGGATTTGGCCTTAGCTCCGCATTTGCCCATTTAATAACCGATCTTGCATGCTCCTGAATACTTCACCTGCTTCGTGTGCCCTGTGCGGCATATTGACACACGCTGTGCCTTCTTGCCCAAGGTTCCTCGCCTGTCAGTTAAGGAACGATACGATGAGGTCCGGCGTCTTGCCCTCTTCTTTGCTTGCCTCAAGTCTGAGCCCGCGGATGCTCATCCTCCCGCTGCCCAACGTGCAATTGTCGACATCATCCTGGCGGGCAATTATCTAGCCCTACTTCCGTTTCGGCTTCCGGTTTGGATCCGGCCAATGAAGCTGTGGTTGCGACTTCTCAGGCCCTTAATGCTAATACTTCTTGACCAACGCCAAAATTCTCGTCCGTGGCCGATCAGGAGCTTTTCTTCCTTGTCGAGCGCCACTTGACTCCGTCTCCGTCTCTCAGTTCATCTCATCACATCACGGCTGGCCAGCTAACTTAAGCTACATCGGTCCAAATGCTCTGTAGCAGTGATCGGCCTTGGAGACGCTGTTGTTGTTTGTTTGCCTGAAGGAACGCCTATCCACGTATTCTGTGTATATTGAGTCAATTGTGCGATGCCAACTTCGCCGTCAAGCCCAGCGTGGAGCTGTTAGGAGCTGTGTCGGTTCCATTCACGTGAACGCATGCTGGATTGTCATACAAATTTAAGGACTTAATATACATCGTTCATCATGGAATACTTGGATCTGCGTCACATGTCTGTGGAGCGCAGGAATTCACATTCACTTGAGCGCCAGCTTGGTCGTCATACAAATTTAAGACTTAGTTTACTTCGTTCATCAAGGAATACTTGGATTTGCGTCACAGGCCTTTTTTTGTGGAAATTGTTTTATGGTGCGCAGGAATTGAAAGGTAAGTGCCAGAATTTCCTTCCCCATCACTTCGTCCTGAAGAAGGACAGCTCCACTACTAAGCTGAGAGTTGTTATTCCATCAATGATGTCGCGATGACAGGCCTCGTGATTCAACCTAAGTTTTTCCATACCTTGCTTCGTTTTCGGTCTCACCTAGTCGCTTTGACGGGAGACAGTTGCAAGATATAACGCTGAGTTAGAGTTTTTCTAAATAATAGATTGCTGCAGTGCATCCTCTGAAGAAATTCTATCCATGATGACGAAAATGTTTTTAAGCTCGACAGCGTGACTTATGACACAAAGGCAGAGTCTTTTCTATCCGTTCGCTCAATGCCCCAGCTGGCTAAGGATGAAAGTGTCGGTTTTCCCGTTGGCTCTCGTGTTATCCTGCATGATTTTTTATATCTGGTGCCCCAACGAAGACTGAAGCGGTTGGGATAATATCCCAGACATTGAGCCTGGACGAATTAAACGCTTTCAATTTTCGATTTATAATTTATTAACAGTTAATTTCGCGCAATATAACAAAGTAGAACTAACAAGTAAGAAGAAAGATCTTAGGCGCAGAAGCTCTTCCAAAGTTCCCCAAAGCGCATGCGCTTATCGGCTTATCTGATTGCTGCTTAGCGCAATAATAGCATTACATCCAAATTCACCAACAAAATCTATTAAGCTGTAAATAATAAATTTTTTTTTAACTATGAGCTACTTCCGTCAGAGAACACAAAAAATATTTTTACAAAATTTCCATAATCTTTTTTAAGATTGTTAACAATTGTTGGACTAAGCAGCCACCAGATAAGCCAATTAAAATATTGATAATTTTGGAGCTTTGGAAGAGCTTCTGCGCCAAAGCTGTTCTTCTTCTTGCATATTTTGGAGTGGTTATTGACGAGTCGCTATTTTGTTATATTACGAGCTCTCAACAAATTATAAACTAAAAACAATAAAAAAAAACAAACATTTCTTGGTTTTCGATTCGGAAATTTAGGAGATGGAGTCTGGATGTGGAAATATTGGATCTGCTGCCACAAGACGGGAAAAGATGCAGCAGAGAAGAGCAGAGGTGTCCTGCCAGAAGATGAAGGCGCTGGCGTTTGCGTGAGCGGTTCACCGCGCTTCAAGAAGAGTTGGAGGAGCAGGTGGATATTCAGGTGGCGGTTGCTAAGCGCTCCATGAGAATCGCTGCACACTCCATGGGTGTCTCACCCATGTCATACAAGCCAGCCCCCTACTTGCCGCCGTCGATGCCAACATTCAGTGTCAGCTATGGGGACTGGCCGGATTTCTGCGCCCTTTGTAAGAACACGATTGACAGCCATCATCACCCAAAACAAAAATGGAAATGCTCCGGTGGCTCATTTTATGCCTGCGGGAGTCAGCCTTGGAGACGGTAAGAGCGCTGGAAATTACTGACGCGAACTCCGATGTGGCCCTTGACCTTTTGCGCAATCGTTTTAGTAATCGGGATTTAATTTTTCAGTCTCACATCATCGAGCTGCATCCTGCAGCTTCGAGGGGTCGAGCCAGGGTCTGTTGCTACTTTGCTATCGGGAGCTATCGGATCGGTTCAATGGGCTCATCAGAAGTTGGATCCTGCCACAAAAGCCAAGTGGGAAAACACTCTTGCCGGAAACAACGACAGCCTTCCGTCTTGGGAGTCCATGGCACGATTCTTGGAGCAAAGGTGACGGACTCTTGAATGCGTCTACTTTTCTTAGGCTGCGCACTCACTAGCTAACCAAGTGGCCCGAGGTAGATCTTCGAATAACCGATGATTATTAACACCCGTCCAGCTCTATGCGCCCTGTGTGGTGTTTTGGCGCACGCGCTTCCTACTTGTCCAAGCTTCATTGCCTTGACAATTATTCAACGGTACGACGAAGTGCGACGGCTAGCCCGCTGTTTTGTATATTTGGAGGATTGTCATTTTGCTCGCGGATGTTCAATTTCCCGTTGCCCAACGTGCAATCGCAGACATCATGCCTTGTTATATCAATGCGGACAGCTGTTCAGCCCTAAATATTCCCCATACGTACGAGGCTTGGTTTCCACCGGTCGTGTTGCGGTTGCTACCCCACCTTCCGAGTCAATCTCGGTCTCGGCGGCACTGAGTTTGCTTCGGATGGATCCAGCGTTAATGTGTGTGTGTCTCGACTAACCACATATTCTGCGAAACTAGAGGCGGTTATAGTGTCTCATATTGCGGACTGTCAGGCCAGCCTTAAAATTTGTGGAAATGGAGCAAATTCCACGCAATATCACAAAATAGGGGCCCGTCAATAAAAATTCTGGAAGGATTTGACATGATTTTGTTGGGGGCAGCTTGAAATTGTTGCAATGATTATGGAGCGCACCTTTATTAGAAAGTAAAAATTTGCATGATACATGCTGTTGAGCCAAGCAGCTAAAGGCTGCTTCAAAACAATTTATAAGTTCTGAAACGGAGCAGCAGTGGCGGGTTTATCACCAGTTTCTATTTTTGTTTGTTTCTCCCCTTCTATTGCAAAGGTTCACTTTTACTAGTATTTTTGGCATCGATTTGAGCGGCTGCGTTTCTAAGAATTAATTGAACCCCGAATAAAAAATTGAAAATCTGAACTTAAACTCGTCTATTTATTTGGCTGCTTTTAAAAACCTTTAATAGCGAAACATTTTGGTGATTCCGACAAGATTTCATCCCAGTTGATTATTGTAATCAGCATTAAAGGTGCTACGAATCAGGCCCGGCAGGAGTAGTGGGTTGAGTGGGTAGCTAGACCCACTCGAGAAATCCCGAGTAGTAAAATTAGCCACTCGAAATAATCGAACGAATAACGAAGTCGTTAGTACGATCTCAGCCAAAGCTTCTGGGTTTTACGATTACATAGAGTCTTTTGAGTGCGTATTTTATTTGACAATGATGATTGAAATTTTCGATCGCATTGAAGTATTGAACATAGAACTGCAGAAGCCGAGCCTTGTGTTATTGAATCGCATGAAAAAGTAAAAGCAGTTGCTGATGTGTTAAAAGCGTCTTGTGAATCAAAATTTGAACAAATTTGGGAAAAAAGTGTTAAAGCTGTAATTGATTTTGAACTCAGAGAACCTCAAATTCCTCGTCAGCGTAAAATTCCCAAACGTTTTTATCAAGGTAGAAGTATTATTTTAGACAATCTTACTTTGAAGTTTGACCAGTTGATTGGATCGTTGAAAAGTCAATTTGATACAGAGGCAGCGAAATCGAGTTTCTGGAGCGATTCGCTATCGGTCAGACCGCTGATGTTGACAAGATAGTCGATTTCAAAATGAGCAAGCCAATAATTTGGGGAGGTTGTAAATTTCTTGAAAAAATACGAATAGGCTATAGGGCTCATCCTAGATTTGGTTCGTTTTGTTCATCTGTTGATAACAATTCCAGTGCCATCCTGTTCAAATGAGAGAAGTTTTTCGGTCCTTCGTCGACTGAAAACATATTTAAGGTCGACAATGTGACAAAATCGGCTGAATAACGTCGCTCTTCTATTTATTTATTTAAATATGACCGACGAGCTCGATCTGGAAAAACTCGTAAATGAGTTTATTCCGCGTAATTCAAAGCGTACTAGTGTTTTTGCTTTGCGCAAATAATTTTGTTTTGGGAATATGACACGATTTTCATGTTTTTCCCCCCTTACCCCGGTCACCGCTTGTCACTAGTTGACTACGAATACGCTGCTGTTGATGTTGTTATAAAGTTGCTCTTCAATTGCATAGTGGAGTCTGGAGCTGAAGCTACTGCATCTGCCGCTTCAAGCAGGGAGAGAATGTTGATGAGACGAGCGAAGGTGACGCGTCCTACACCAGAAAGTCAAGGCTGCGATGAGGGCTGACGACTCAATTATTCTGACCCTCGAGCCAATGGAGAAGCGTCTGCGCGATCGATTTACTACGCTGCTGGAAGAATTGGAGGGATCAAATTATCCTGGAGGGATGACCGTCCAGGATGGAGCTTGCCAAGCGTTCCATGAGAGTTGTTGCGCACTCTACTTTGGTACCTGTAGGTAGGTTTTGAAAGGAGTGATAGGAAATCATTCTTAAATTTGGCATGGGATGAAAGCCTTCCTCAATCATCCCTTCTCTCCGAGTGTTTACAATTCTGTTCTGGTTTTGATCAAACTCATTGAATTAAGTTTCCTCGTTCAGTCATTCCCTGCCAAAAAAGGTTGGAAGGTTAAAGGTTAAATTTGGCATGGGATGAAAGCCTTCCTCAATCATCCCTTCTCTCCGAGTGTTTACAATTCTGTTCTAGTTTTGATCAAACTCATTGAATTAAGTTTCCTCGTTCAGTCATTCCCTGCCAAAAAAGGTTGGAAGTCCACGGATTCTGCGATGCTAGCTTGGCCTTTACCATTGCCGATCTACTTTCAAGATGTTCTCTTCCCTTCTGAACTATTCAATTCCAATCTTTGGTCCCAGGGCCCTCCATTTCTTCGTGGTTTTAAAGATGATTGGCCCATTTCTATTGTGGCCGAAAAGGCAACCAACGAACTTCACGCCAGGAGCTTATGGGCTAGGACTCCACTCAGGGACATCGCCTCATTGTCAAAGCTTGACACCTCGTTTTCCGCCCTAAAAAGAGTCACTGCATCCGGCACGAAGCATCCGTCACGAAGGAATTTCACTAAGCGTCGAAAAATGAGCTTAAAGTGAAATAAAATTTTTGTAATGCGATCTTTATATTCTCACATGCCAGTAAATCAGACCAATCAAATTCCGAGATTAACTTATTTAATTTCATAAAATCAGCCTTACGGAAGAAACGAACTTTATGAGATTTAAGTGTAGACTTAAGGTCAATTAAGGAGTTGTTTTCGATTGAAAGCTCAAAAGTGGGATGATATGGATCCTCAGGGTCAGAAAGAAACAAAGTTCTGGAAAGAGTAATTCCATCAGGATCAGAAACATAAGTCCAACAGACGACCTAAAGAATTTCTAACGTGGTTAATTTGCCCGAGTGACATGTCGAACATGCCCTCAGGGAAGTCATGGTGGGAGTTAAGCTGTAAAGACGGTGAATTATCAACATTTGACCACATAAGTTCTTGGATATTAAAGTCACCCAGAGCTATCAGCTGGTCACCATCAGACAGACGATCGAAAACCAAACGAATAGCGGACAAATGTTGCCAGTATTTGACGGCTCGGACGAAGGTGGTATGTACGAACAGGTAACATACAAAGATTGATCGGACAAAGTGATTTTGATGCAAAGAAATTCAATGTCACCCAACTCTTGTGATTTTACCTCTTCAGAAGCGAATTTGGAGTCTACAGAGATTTACACTCCTCCTTCCCTTCGCAGAGTTTTATCAAAAACTTCGGAGCTTAAGATCTCCGGCTTAACCTAGTTTCTGTAAATACAATAATGTGAGATGCAAAGAAAGAACTGTCGGAATACAGTTTGGGAAGTTTACTACGTAACCCTTTAGAGAAGACATTAGTTTTTTAAAACTGGGGAAGATGAGGTGGAAGGTTGGTCAGTGGCCGTACCATGTGGGAGTTTTACACGCACAGGTTTGGTTTTTTTTTTTTCACCGTACTTGGCTGATGTTTTTGGACGAAAATATTCTTTGCAAGGCCCACGTATTTTGAAAGTTGACATGTGCCTGGTGTATGAATATTTACATTTTGTAATGTCCACCACTTTTATGTCGACTTTTGTTTTAGCTTTGATGTAAGCCGAGATATCAATCTCAGAAGTATCAGGGGCAAACCGGGAAACAAAAATGTGTTTCGATGGTGGGATCACCTGCAAGTGTTTTGGTGCTGCCGTAACTAATATTGCGGCATCAGTACTTACCGGGGGTCCGGACGGTTGATTACCCTGTTTGGTGACTGTTACGGGGGTTTGAATTATTGGGTCTGGGATCACTTTAAGCGATTCCACCGAGGACATATCGGATAATTGCTCATGAATTCTGAGAAATTCGGAAGCCGAATTTTTCTCAGGTCCGGCCGAAAACCACTAATCAACTCCTTGAATCCACTTTTAGTCTGCCTCATGAACGATCTCATTTCGCCCTGAACAGCACGACTACCGTCTCAGCAAAAGTGGAGACCAGATCTACGCGAGATTGAATCCGAAACTGAGGCCGTGAACCCGGCACACTTAGCGTGTAAAACGTTTTCACAAAGCCAGCAGTGGATGGGAAGAGGAGATTGTCTTATTACAAGACTTCAGGGCTCAGGCAAGTTTAAATTCCATGATTATTAAAAATTAAATAATTAATTTATTAATATTATTTTTTTTTCCACTGTTCCACGGAAATGAAAGGGGGAGATTAAAGAGAGCAGTTAGTGCGAGTTAGTTAAATGCAAAGAATAGAGATTAGAATCTCTATTGAACAAGAAAGAAGCAATAGAATATGAGCAACACCGTAGGAGATGAAGAATCGTGTCATTTTCCCAAAACAAAATTATTTGCGCAAAGCAAAAACACTAGTACGCTTTTATTTACGCGGAACAAACTCATTTACGAGTTTTTCCAGATCGAGCTCGTCGGTCATATTTAAATAAATAAATAGAAGAGCGACGTTATTCAGCCGATTTTGTCACATTGTCGACCTTAAATATGTTTTCAGTCGACAAAGGACCGAAAAACTTCTCTCATTTGAACAGGATGACACTGGAATTGTTATCAACAGATGAACAAAACGAACCAAATCTAGGATGAGCCCTCTAGCCTATTCGTATTTTTTCAAGAAATTTACAACCTCCCCAAATTAATGGCTTGCTCATTTTGCCTGCGTAAAAGCTGCAAAAATATGTCATGGTCGCTCAACAACTTGTCAACATCAGCGGTCTGACCGATAGCGAATCGCTCCAGAAACTCGATTTCGCTGCCTCTGTATCGAATTGACTTTTCAACGATCCAATCAACTGGTCAAACTTCACAGTAAGATTGTCTAAAATAATCCTTCTACCTTGATCAAAACGTCAAAATTTTACGCTGACGAGGAATTTGAGGTTCTCTGAGTTCAAAATCAATTACAGCTTTAACACTTTTTTCCCAAATTTGTTCAAATTTTGATTCACGAGACGCATTTAACACATCAGCAACTGCTTCAATTTCAATCATCATTGTCAAATAAAATACGCTCTCAAAAGACTCTATGTAATTGTAAAACCCAGAAGCTTTGGCTGAGATCGTACTATCGACTTCGTTATTCGTTCGATTATTTCGAGTGGGTAATTTTACTACTCGGGATTTCTCGAGTGGGTCTAGCTGCCCACTGCCGGGCCTGATTCGTAGCACCTTTAATGCTGATTACAATAATCAACTGGGATGAAATCTTGTCGGAATCACCAAAATGTTTCGCTATTAAAGGGTTTTAAAAGCAGCCAAATAAATAGACGAGTTTGAGTTCAGATTTTCAATTTTTTATTCGGGGTTCAATTAATTCCTAAAAACGCAGCCGCTCAAATCGATGCCAAAAATACTAGTAAAAGTGAACCTTTGCAATAGAAGGGGAGAAACAAACAAAAATAGAAACTGGTGAAAAACCCGCCACTGCTGCTCAGTTACAGAATTTATAAATTGTTTTGAAGCAGCCTTTAGCTGCTTGGCTCAACAGCATGTATCATGCAAATTTTTACTTACATTGCAACAATTTCAAGCTGCCACCAACAAAACCATGAATATGTGGTTAGTCGAGACACACACACATTAACGCTGGATCCATCCGAAGCAAACTCAGTGCCGCCGAGACCGGCGATTGCTACACAGCATTTGGAGCGACGACGCTGAAGTTGACTTGCCAGCCGCGATGAGATAAGGTGAACTTTTGAACCAGAATCCAATAACACTCTGCCTGGCAGGAAGGCACCTGATCGACCGCGGATGAGGATATTGGCGGTTGGCAGAACACTTTAGTATGGCGATCCTGTGTCAAGACGCTATTGATTGACTCGGGAGGTGGGGTAGCAACCGCAACACCACCGGTGGAAACCAAGCCTCGTACGTATGGGGAATATTTAGGGCTGAACAGCTGCCCGCATTGATATAACAAGGCATGATGTCTGCGATTGCACGTTGGGCAACGGGAAGTTGAACATCCGCGAGCAAAATGACCATCCTCTAAACATACAAAACAGCGGGCCAGCCGTCGCACTTCGTCGTACCGTTGAATAATTGGCAAGGCAATGAAGCTTGGACGAGTAGGAAGCGCGTGCGCCAAAACACCACACAGGGCGCATAGAGCTGGACGGGTGTTAATAATCATGCACGAAGATCGGTTATTCGAAGATCTACCTCGGGCCACTTGGTTAGCTAGTGAGTGCGCAGCCAAAGAAAAGTAGACGCATTCAAGAGTCCGTCACCTTTGCTCCAAGAATCGTGCCATAGACTCCCAAGACGGAAGGCTGTCGTTGTTTCCGGCGAGAGTGTTTTCCCACTTGGCTTTTGTGGCAGGATCCAACTTCTGATGAGCAAGCAAAATAGCAACAGACCCTGGCTCGACCCCTCGAAGCTGCAGGATCTCGGTGATGTGAGACTGAAAAATTAAATCCCGATTACTAAAACGATTGCGCAAAAGGTCAAGAGCCACATCGTAGTTCGCGTCAGAAAGCTCTCACCGTATCCAAGGCTGACTCCCGCTTGCATGAAATGAGCCACCGGAGCTTTTCCATTTTTGTTAAGTGTGGATGGCTTACAATCGTGGTCTTAAAAAGGGCGCAGAATTCCGTACAGTCGGCATAGCTGCTGAGTGTTGGCATCGGGGGGTGGCTTGCCATGTATCTGCATCGATTGTACAAGGAAAGTGGCCGCAGGATTAAAGGAAGGACGAAAGCAGAACACCAGGTATTTGTGCAAAAAATTGAAAGTCGAGATAACACAAATTAAAATACGTCTTGTGCACCCTCCTTTCTATTCTTGGCGCATACGTACGTAGAAAAAATAGTAGAGCAAAAAATAAATAACAACATATATAAAAGTTCTAAAAATGTAATTATAAATATATGTGCTAACCTAAATGTACTGCCTGTGGACAAAATAAAAAATAAAATCTAATATATAAAATTCTCGTGTCACAGTTTTCGTTACCATACTCCTCCGAAACGGCTTGACCGATTTTGATGAAATTTTTTGTGCTTATCCGGTATCTATGAGAATCGGCCAAGATCTACATATTTTTCATCCCGCTAAATGTTAGGGGTAGTCCACCCCTAAATTTTTATACCCTTGCAGAGGGTATTATAATTTTGGTCAAAAGTGTGCAACGCAGTGAAGGAGACATCTCCGACCCTATAAAGTATATATATTCTTGATCAGGATCACCTCCTGAGTCGATATAAGCATGTCCGTCTGTCCGTCGGTCCGTCTGTCCGTCTGTCCGTCTGTCTGTTTCTACGCAAACTAGTCTCTCAGTTTTAAAGCTATCGAGTTGAAACTTTGCACACACCCTTCTTTCCTTTGCAGGCAGTATATAAGTCGAAACGGCCGGGATCGGTCGACTATATCCTATAGCTGCCATATAACTGATTGATCGGAAATGCCATAACTTTGGTGTTTTTTAAGTTGGAGGGTTGAGACTTTCCACACATGTTATATTTGACCAAAATATCTTGTGTACAAAATTTCATAAGGATCGGCCGACTATATCCTATAGCTGTCATAGAACGATCGAAATTGGCATAACTTTGTTGTTTTTTAAGTTAGAAAGATGGGATTTGGTACAGATTCTATTTTGGGAAAAACAATCTGATTTGTCGAATTTCATAAGGATCGGCCAACTATATCCTATAGCTGTCATATAACTGATTGATCGGAAATGCTATAACTTCGTTGTTTTTCAAGTTAGAAGGATGGGAGTTTCAATGGATTCCTCTTTTGGCAAAATAATTCGATATGCCAAATTTCATAAGGATCGGCCGACTATATACGATCCGCTATATATCTAATAATATAAGATGCGTGGCGCCACCTAGCGGACTGCAACTCAACTGCAAGGGTATATAAACTTCGGCTCCGCCCGAAGTTAGCTTTCCTTTCTTGTTATTTTTATTTTTTAGACAAAATTTTTAATTTCTCTTTTTTTATGATACCACATACAAAAATACATACAATCCTCAATTTTCACCCTTCTACGATCAACCCTTATTTTTTAATAGCCATTTTAGTAATTTAATCATTTTTCCTCTCCGGTCGAAAACTGATCAATCATCATTTAATTAGTTATCCCCGCCAGATGTCTACAGGTGTCACTTCTGACCCAGTAAACAGCAAGGAGTAGGGATGAGAACGAAGCCGGTCCCCTTTCTTTCTCACTCCCTACACAGTTGTCGGCCATCATTATTGTTTATGCATCAAGTGTAGTAGTAACGTTGACAATAACAACCGCTAGAAAATAATCGCTAATTTAGCGATAAAAATCGCTTAAAAATTATCTCTAATTTATCAATTATTACGGCTAGAAAATCATCTCTAATATATCAATAAAAACGGATAGAAAATCGGCTGTCTTTGTCTCTGTTGGCTATAAAAACTGCTAGAGACAGAGACAGAGACAGAGACAGAGACAGAGACAGAGAGAGAGACAGAGAGACAGAGAGACAAAGAGACAGAGAGACAGAACCGAGAATAAAAAGAACTTTTACACGTATCAGCTAAAAAGCAGCAAGGGCCTGCAAGTCGTACTTAAGGGCATAGAGCCCGAAGTAACGCCTGCAGAGATAAAAAAGGCGCTACAGGAGAAGGGTTTTAGCGCCAAGACAGTCTTTAATATCCTTAACAGGGATAGAAAGCCGCAGCCACTCTTTAAGGTTGAGCTCGAACCAGACACCAAGCTGAAGAAATACGAAGTGCACCCAATATACAATCTTCAGTACCTGCTGCACCGCAGAATTACAGTTGAGGAACCGCACAAACGCAATGGCCCGGTACAATGTGCGAACTGCCAGGAATATGGCCATACAAGGTCATACTGTACACTGCGCCCGGTGTGTGTAGTTTGCGGAGAGCTTCATGACTCCGCGCACTGCCCAGCGAGCAAAGATGACTGCAACTCGAAAAAGTGCGGCAACTGCGGTGACAATCACACTGCTAATTATAGAGGATGCCCAGTCTATAAGGAGCTGAAAAGTCGCATCCACCAGAAAGGAATGCTGCCCGCACCCAAAATGGACAGTTCACGGCGTCCAGATCAAACCCTGAAGTCTTCTTCTCGACTGCAGCCAGATCCTCACTAGGACCCATTAACTCTGACAAAAATGTGACATACGCAAGCGCCTTAAAATCAGAACTGGCGACACCTGCCTCAAGAAGCTCATTTCTTCAATCAGCATACCAAGAACCGAACACGGCTCAGCCACATCAACCAACAGAGCAGCCAAAAAGCAACTTTGAAGCTAAGATATGCAGCCTACAACAAAGCCTGACGGAATTTATGTCGTTTATGCGCACAACTATGCAAGATTTAATGCGAAACCAAAATCTATTGATTCAAATGCTGGTTTCACAACAATCCAAACAATCCCGGCGTTTCGCAACATAAACTTGAGTTAGCTCAATTCCTACTCGACAATCATATCGATGTAATGCTGCTTTCGGAAACACACCTTACAAACAAATACAATTTTCAACTACGAGGATATTCATTCTACGGAACAAATCATCCAGATGGTAAAGCACATGGTGGGACTGGAATTCTAATCAGAAGCCGCATAAAGCACCATTATCAAAACAAATTTGCTAAAAACTACCTACAGGCCACATCTATAAATATACAACTAAATACTGGCAACCAACTTACACTAGCCGCCGTATACTGCCCCCCTCGCTTCAATATAGCTGAAGATGAGTTTATGCAGTTTTTCAACACACTTGGAGACCACTTCATAGCAGCAGGAGACTACAATGCCAAGTTATCTCTAATTTATCAATTATTACGGCTAGAAAATCATCTCTAATATATCAATAAAAACGGATAGAAAATCGGCTGTCTTTGTCTCTGTTGGCTGTAAAAACTGCTAGAGACAGAGACAGAGACAGAGACAGAGACAGAGACAGAGACAGAGACAGAGACAGAGACAGAGACAGAGACAGAGACAGAGACAGAGACAGAGACAGAGACAGAGACAGAGAGACAGAGAGACAGAGAGACAGAGAGACAGAGAGACAGAGAGACAGAGAGACAGAGAGACAGAGAGACAGAGAGACAGAGAGACAGAGAGACAGAGAGGCAGAGAGACAGAGAGACAGAGAGACAGAGAGACAGAGAGACAGAGAGACAGGGAGACAGAGAGACAGAGAGACTGAGAGACAGAGAGACAGAGAGACAGAGAGACAGAGAGACAGAGAGACAGAGAGACAGAGAGACAGAGAAACAGAGAGACAGAGACAGAGGTAAATTAGTGATGATTAGACAGAATGTATTTTAACAGTGTGTGTCTGTAAATATCAAATTTAAATCTTATAAATAGCCAGTCTTTCAGGAAAACTCTGTTTTGTAAGTATGCAACATGATGTTTCGAAAATAATAATAAAACTTCATGGTTTTATTCAATAAATGAAGTTGAATAAAACAAGAGGGTACTCTTTAATTTTTCGGATTGAAAATGATTAAAATGATAGCTCCGCGAAACTTAATTTTAGCTATCTTCAGTTCTTACTGTATCAGATAATTTTTTTAAGTTTGAAAAATTTTAAATTTTGTCACAAAAGAAGATTCTGAACGCAACAAAAAAAAACAACAGCTGGCAGTACGAAGTCTGCCGGGACAGCTAGTATATATATATTATTTGCAATCACAGACGCAAATCTTCTAAATAAATACTAAAGTGCAGCCAAAAATGTATTTATTTATTACAGAAAAAATAAAGGTGCATTTTCGTTTCCCACCGTTATCTGCTGCTGTATGTACGTATATGCACTTTTTTGCGCATATAGTTTAACGGAACGCCAAGTTACGCGCTACCCTACAACTTGGTTGGGTATATTGTTATCGGTGTCATTTGCGAACAACTATTTTTTTGGATACTCTGTGCCTCGACTATCAAATAATTCGTTTATCAATTAATTAATCCAATTAAATTTTTTTTTTGGTTAAATTTAATAAATTATTTATTTTATTTAAATAAGATTAATTAATTATTTTCGTTTTCGCATTTTCTTGAAATCAAAATTAAAATTTATATAATTTAATTCAACAACAAGAAAAATATTTTAATAAAATTTATTTAACAAAAATTAAAAAAAAAATATAAAATCTTTAAAATTTCATTGTTTTCCTTTTTGTATTGAAAAAATAAATTTTTTATAATGGAAGGAACTAAACAAAAACTTAATTTCACGACTCTTATTGACTTAAAAAAAAGATTAAATGTCAAAGTTAAAAGCATTCGACGGTTGGAGGAACGTTTCGAAGATGGATCACTTCCTATAAACAAAACCGAACTAGAGTGCAGGCTTCAGGTTTTAGATGAGGCAATTTCTAAAGCAAATGAGTTGCAAGACCAGATCGAGCAAATAGATGAATTGAAAGATTTCGGAGCCGAGTTCGAAGAATTCGGAATAACTACCAAGGCAAGGATTATGTCCTTATGTAATGCCTTTAATTCAGCTGAAGACTCCCGTCCAGCTACTGAAATTTCTGCAGCCCCAACTCGAGCTCGACTTCCCAGTTTGGCATTGCCAAAATTCAGTGGAAATTATTCGGACTTCAAAAATTTCATAAGTCTTTTCGAGACATTAGTTGACAAAGATGTGAACATTGAACATATGTGAACAGTTATCGAGAAATTTAATCATTTAATCTTTGCGAACCAAATACATCAACTGTTCAGCCTTCCGAAATTTCCCACCCGTCTGCGTCGTCGTTGAGGGGTCTTCATTCATGGATCACTATTATCGATAGGAGATGATACTAAAATTGCAAACTCAATAATTATCCATTTAGTTTTGAGTAGACGAGCTCTTGAGCTGCTCGCATGCAGACGTGTTTTTTATTGTGCTCCGGGAAAAAATATTCAATAAAATCATAAAAGTGCAGTGACTGGTCTAAGAAATCTACAATAACGCGAAAAGACGCTTTTTGCGATGAAATCGCTAATGTTAATATTGATTAATTAATTAATTAATTAATATAAAATACAACTCTCAAAACTCAAACTAAATCAACCTCGACTGCAACGAGCTTAAACGACGTTCGCACACAACGTCAACGTGAGCAAGACGAGAGACGGCTCTCAGTACAAAGAAACAACGCGTACTTCTCTTTTTAAGCAACCGAAAACCATGCAAGCTCTGATCAAGCGCGGTCAAATACCCCCAACTTGACCGAATTCTTAAACGTAGAGAGCGAGAGAGCGCGTTCCTGCTCCCCCTCGATACCATCGATGTCTCTGCAGCCAAAGAGTGCAGAAACTAGCACCTCAATTTCTTTGACAACGTCAACAGTAACAACAACAACAACCGCAACTGTATCTACAGCGCGTTTAACGACGTCATCAGCTAGCAGCGCAAATAGTAATACGTCCGCGCTGCCCGAAAACCAAAACAAAAACAATGACTATATTAAGCCGGCTGTGCAGACTGGCATGGATCGCTACATCCAAATCAAAAGGAAGCTGAGCCCCCTGAATTCCAAACGCAAAATAACCCGTGGCAATGCTAGCCTAGCAGCAAAAGAAACGCCCATTAACTCAAACCGATTTAAAATCTTGGCAGACGCCGATGAGGTTGAGGCGGTCGAATCCACTGAAGTTGAGAAAAGGAAGCCAAAACCTCCGCCTATCTATATACGCGAAAAAAGTTCCAATGTTCTTGTCAACAAAATTATTGAGCTTATTGGTAAGGATAACTTCCACATAATACCCCTTGTAAAGGGCAACATTCAAGAAACAAAAGTTCAATGAAGTCTGAAGATAACTAGAGAGTATTATCAAAATATCTTACCGAGAATAAAAAGAACTTTTACACGTATCAGCTAAAAAGCAGCAAGGGCCTGCAAGTCGTACTTAAGGGCATAGAGCCCGAAGTAACGCCTGCAGAGATAAAAAAGGCGCTACAGGAGAAGGGTTTTAGCGCCAAGACAGTCTTTAATATCCTTAACAGGGATAGAAAGCCGCAGCCACTCTTTAAGGTTGAGCTCGAACCAGACACCAAGCTGAAGAAATACGAAGTTCACCCAATATACAATCTTCAGTACCTGCTGCACCGCAGAATTACAGTTGAGGAACCGCACAAACGCAATGGCCCGGTACAATGTGCGAACTGCCAGGAATATGGCCATACAAGGTCATACTGTACACTGCGCCCGGTGTGTGTAGTTTGCGGAGAGCTTCATGACTCCGCACACTGCCCAGCGAGCAAAGATGACTGCAACTCGAAAAAGTGCGGCAACTGCGGTGACAATCACACTGCTAATTATAGAGGATGCCCAGTCTATAAGGAGCTGAAAAGTCGCATCCACCAGAAAGGAATGCTGCCCGCACCCAAAATGGACAGTTCACGGCGTCCAAATCAAACCCTGAAGTCTTCTTCTCGACTGCAGCCAGATCCTCACTAGGACCCATTAACTGTGACAAAAATGTGACATACGCAAGCGCCTTAAAATCAGAACTGGCGACACCTGCCTCAAGAAGCTCATTTCTGCAATCAGCATACCAAGAACCGAACACGGCTCAGCCACATCAACCAACAGAGCAGCCAAAAAGCAACTTTGAAGCTAAGATATGCAGCCTACAACAAAGCCTGACGGAATTTATGTCGTTTATGCGCACAACTATGCAACATTTAATGCGAAACCAAAATCTATTGATTCAAATGCTGGTTTCACAACAATCCAAATAATGGCTTTCCTACGGATATCTACGTGGAACGCTAACGGCGTTTCGCAACATAAACTTGAGTTAGCTCAATTCCTACTCGACAATCATATCGATGTAATGCTGCTTTCGGAAACACACCTTACAAACAAATACAATTTTCAACTACGAGGATATTCATTCTACGGAACAAATCATCCAGATGGTAAAGCACATGGTGGGACTGGAATTCTAATCAGAAGCCGCATAAAGCACCATTATCAAAACAAATTTGCTAAAAACTACCTACAGGCCACATCTATAAATATACAACTAAATACTGGCAACCAACTTACACTAGCCGCCGTATACTGCCTCGCTTCAATATAGCTGAAGATGAGTTTATGCAGTTTTTCAACACACTTGGAGACCACTTCATAGCAGCAGGAGACTACAATGCCAAGCACACACACTGGGGATCCCGTCTCGTGACTCCAAAAGGGAAGCAGCTCTATAATGCAATTATCAAAGCCAAGAACAAGCTCGACTATGTTTCTTCTGGCACACCAACATATTGGCCGGCACACCCAAGGAAACTACCAGATTTAATAGACTTTGCGATTACCAAAAACATCCCTAAAAATCTGATAAGCGCCAATTGCTTATCGGATCTTTCATCTGATCACTCGCCTGTCCTGTTTAATCTACTTCGACATCCAGGAACATTGAAACAACCATTAAAATTGACCTCACAGAAAACCAATTGGGTTAAGTACAGAAAATATATCAGCTCACACATTGAGCTAAGTCCTCATCTCCACGATGAAGCCAACGTAGACAGCTTTGTTGTTAAAGCCTCAACATCGCAAACTATAAATACACAATGCAATAAAAAGACATATCTACAAATCGAACAGCTCGTCCTCGAAAAGCGGCGTTTACGTCGCGAGTGGCAATTCCACAGATCGCCATCTGCTAAGCAAAGCCATCTGCTAAGCAAAGCTTACGTCAACTTACTAAAGCACTACAGCAAGAAGAAGCTTATGTCCACCGCCGCTATATAGAGCAATTGTCAACTTCTAGTACAAAACACTCACTATGGAGAGCTCACCCAACTCTAAGCTCACCGAAAGAAACCGTGATGCCTATTAGAAATCCCACAGGCGGCTGGGCGCGCAGCGATGCAGACAGAGCCAGCACGTTTGCCAATCACCTTAAAAATATCTTCCAACCAAATCCGGCAACTAGTGCCTTTACTTTGCCGACTTTACCATATGAGCCTCAGCTTCAACATGAACCAATCGAGTTTCGCCCAAACGAAATCGCTAATATCATCAAAAACCAACTAAATCCGAAAAAATCACCAGGCGGCGACCTCATACCTCCCAAAATGATCATTGAGCTTCCATATTGCGCCGTCTGCACTATCACCCAGCTCTTCAATGCCATCGCAAAACTTGGCCACTTTCCAGCGAGATGGAAAAAGTCAATTTTAATAATGATAGCAAAGCCGGGAAAAGACCACACAATTCCCACGTCGTATAGACCTATAAGCCTAGTTTCATGCTTATCTAAACTCTTTGAGAAATGCATTCTGACTCGAATAAACACATACCGAAGGATCCAGGAAGGAATCCCGTCACATCAGTTTGGGTTTCGTGAAAAGCACGGAACAATTGAGCAGGTCAACCGGATAACAGCAGAAATTCGGAATGCATTCGAAAAATGCGAGTACTGTACCGCAATATTTCTAGATGTCTCTCAAGCATTTGATAGAGTCTGGCTAGAAGGTCTGATGTACAAGATCAAGACAATGCTCCCTTGTAATACCCACAAGCTTTTAGAGTCTTACCTTTACGTCAGAAAATTTGCTGTGAGGTGCAACACTGACATATCTGACGAATTCACTGTTGGAGCTGGAGTTCCTCAAGGAAGTGTACTCGGACCAACATTATATGTTCTCTACACAGCAGACATCCCGACAAGCACACGACTAACAACATCTACGTTTGCTGATACAGCTATTCTTAGCCGCTCAAAATGCCCGATGCAAGCAACTGCGCAGCTAGCTCTTCATCTGGTGGATGTTGAAAAATAGCTATCAGACTGGCGAATCAAAGTAAACGAACAAAAATGCAAGCACGTTACGTTCACCTTGAATAGGCAAAACTGCCCGCCCCTTACGCCAAACCACACCCTACTCCCGCAAGCAAACGAGGTAACATATCTAGGAGTACACCTCGATAGAAGACTCACATGGCGTCGGCACATAGAAGCTAAAAGAACCCACCTAAAGCTTAAAGCCAGCAGCCTTCATTGGCTTTTCAACGCTCGGTCTCCCCTGCCATGAATATAAAGTCCTGCTGTATAACTCGGTACTTAAACCTATATGGATGTACGGCTCCCAGTTATGGGGGAATGCCAGCAATAGCAATATTGACATAGTCCAGCGAGCTCAGTCGAACATCTTGAGAACAATCACCGGGGCACCGTGGTACGTTCGCAACGAAAACATACATTCTTCCGACTTAAACATTCTTCCAGTCAAAGATGTGATCGCAGAACAGAAGGAAAAGTACTTTAGCAAGCTATTGTCGCACCCTAACCACCTGGCGAGAGGTCTAACGAGGTTGAGCAACCAATCACGACTTCGTCGCAATGACCTACCCACCCAGCGACCGTCTTGAGGAACGTGCAACCAGAATGCAGTCTTGATCTACTGTTAGTTAAATGTTAATGTTAAGATTTGAAAACTTATTGTTAGTCTCAAAATCAAGAGAAGATCCAATAAATAAAAGCAAAGTTTAATAAAAAAAAAAGTTTTGAGTAGAGTGGATCCAGTGACCAAGCAAAAATGGGAAGAGTCACTGGATTATGAGGAATTGCCGCTGTGGTCTGATTTCGAAAAAATACTAAATCAGCATCCAGCATCTGTCCGCTGAACAGACTGGCAAGCCAAAAAAAGAAAGAAGTGGGTTTAGCAAGCAACTGAATAGAACTTCGTTGGCTTGTTCTTCTACCAACGCCAAACCAGCTTGAAGTTATTGTTACGCTAACAACCATTTTTTGGCCTAGTGCAGTCCGTTCGCTCGCCTTGCTGTAATGCAAAGGTTTGAATTTGTTAAGTCAGCCTCCCTATGTTTGAATTGTCTGCGAAAAGGTCACACGGTAGCGAATTGTAAATCGACCAGGTGTCAAATCTGTTCAAGATCGCACCATAAACTTCTGCAACGATTTACAGTGACCGAAAATAACTTTGCATTACCACAACCCACACAAAATCCTCCTCCAGCGTTAACGAATGATACTTCACATGCTTTGCATGCGTCGTCTGTAGAAAGGGTTTTGTTAGCAACGTCGATCGTAAGCGTTTGAACAAAAAATGGTGAGCACATATTGGCAGGAGCATTACTTGACTTAGGGTCACAAATGAATTTTATTAATGAAGATCTTGCTCAAAGCTTACAGATCCGTAGGGAGGAATCGTGCATCAACTTGCTTGGAATTGGTCAAACTAATTCACAAGTAAAGAAAAAGATACACACCGTGGTGAAGTCGAGAGTCAATGGTAGCGAGTTTCCGTTCGACTTTTGGGTTTTGAAAACAATTTCAGGCTATTGGATTGGACCCTAACAAAGAACTTGCCATTAGCAGACCCATATTTTTACAAACCTCGGCGGATATATATGCTAATTGCTAGTTTTCGAAATGTTGTCCGTTGGCCAAATAAAGCAAGGTACGAACCATCCCATCCTTCAAAAAACTCTCCTTGGGTGGATAGTATCGGGAAAATATCTGGCAAATTCCTCAACTCCTCAACAGCCGGTCTCTAGCCTGAAGAAGAAGTATTGAAAAAATTCTGGTCGTTGGAAGAAGTTCCATCTTCGAAAAGGATGTTGTCGCCAGAACAAGAGCTATGAGAGGAACATTATCAAAAGACTACAAGAATACTGCCTTCAGGTCGATTTGAAGTTAAACTTCCATTTAAGTGGGATCCAAGCGTTTTGGGCAACTCATTCGAGATAGCCAAACGACGATTTCTGTCGCTCAAGACAAAAATTATCTCGAGATCCGAACTTAAAGAAAATGTGTTTGGAATTTATGGAAGAACACGAATCCCTAGGCCATATGTCCCCTGCAAGCAATGAGTCGTTGAGGGTGGGTCCAACAATTCAGGAAGAGCTTTACTCAACTCTTCTTAGATTTCGGCTAAACAAATTCGTCAAGTGATGGTAAATGAAGCAGATCGACGATACCAGTTGATAGTGTGGAGAAAAGACCCTTCTGAGTCCTTGAAATTGTGGAAGCTCAACACCGTTACTTATGGCACTCCACCAGCCCCATTCTTGGCTACAAGGTTTTTGAAGAGGTTGAGTGAATCAACGAAAAATACATTCCCTCGAGCTGCTAAAGTTATTGGGTCTGACTTTTACGTCGACGACATGTTAACGGGTGCTGGTTGCGTGGAGGAGCTAAAGACAATTAAGTCTGAAGTAACTCAGGTTCTTCAAAACGCTGGGTTTGAATTGAGTAAGAGTAAGCAAATGGGAGCAGGATCATGGATCCGCGGCGGAACCGAATCCCAAGGGTAACTCGAGTCGGGTCAGGTTATTCCCGAACACGACAGGTATCCTGGCGATAGCGACGGAACGGTCTGGCATACGCCTTGTCGGTTCCTGACCAATAAGTCCAGGTGTGATCCTGAGAAGCAAGGGATAGTCAGCTCGGTAACTCAAGCCCAACAATGAAACAAGACGTGACGCCAAAACCTCTGGATTGCCATAGATCCTGCGGGGCGTATGCACGCAGGTGTTTGGAGGCGAGTGACGAACGCGACAAAGGGGTGTGTCCTGCGGGGTAGGTAGGCCCTTCGTGCCCTGATCCGGCCGCTAAGCAGCGAGAAGCATATCCTGCCCGGCGTATGCCTGGGAGGTGAGCCGATCGGTCTGTTAACACGGATTAGGTGCCGGCCACGGCGAAAGGGCATCCACGGTGAGCCGAAGATACCAAAGGTCCACGGCACCCGCAACGGAAGAGCAGCAACAGGAGCGGCGACGACGAGGGAGCAGCAGCGACGACGAGGGAAGAAGACAACAGCAACAACAAAGGCCCCGCAACTCAGACCCCGTGAGTCCAAACGAAGGGAACCGGGAGCCGTCACGGCGCCAGGCACCAAGACCACACGACCTGCCGGGCGCAAGCTTTGGGAGGGCGTGTGTATTGGCACCAACCCGGAGCGGGGATCGGGGATCGACGGGAGGACGAGCGGTCGATCGGCTGAGCCAAACGGCCGGTGAGGTTCACCTTTTTGTAAACTTAGCATAATAAAGGGGATTTGTTTTAAACGAAGCATACCGTGTTATTTCTGGGCTCTGTGAGCCAGTCGCGGCAATTTCTTGCGAACAGAATATAGCAAAAACAGTTCGTTACACCTGGCGCCCAAACCGTGATTGCTTTAGAGTCTAGGAGAAACACAGCTTCAAGATGGGGAAGAAAAATTGGATTTACACGCTTCGCAAAGAGGAGTTGTGCGAAGTCTGCAGAGAGCTCAGTCTCCCAGCGGATGGAACCGTTGAGATCATGAGGGCACTTGTTGCAAGGTGGGTCGACGAGACGAAGGACGATGAAGTGATGGTGGTCGCACGTCCCCGCATGCGCGGGGAGAAATACGCGCAGAGGTCCACGCCGAGGCAGAGAGCGGTGAGCGAATCGGAAAAGCTCATTCAAAGTCTGGCAGTGCCAGAAATGAAGAGTACAAGGAGCATGGAGCCACAAGTGCGGAAGCCAGTCCCGGTACAGGTGGACTTTGCGAAAGTGGCGAAACAACTCCGAGAGTGGTCGTTCCGATTCGAAGGAACAGGAGATCCTCTCGAGTTCGTGGACCGAGTAGCATGGTCTGCCAAAACATACAGGATGGATATAAACACAATCCCGCGGGCGATGCCAGAACTACTCCAGGGCAGAGCGCAAAAGTGGTTCTTAATGAACGATGAGGAGTGGACCACATGGAAGGAGTTCAGAAGGAGCTTCGAGGCCTTTTTCCTGCCAAAAGGGTACTTTGAAAAACTGGCAGACCAGATTCGGCAGCGGACACAGCAACGAGGAGAGCCGTTTAAAGAATACATGGTGGACCTTCTGACGCTAATGAAGCCTTTAGGAAAGTCCACAAAGGAGGTCATTAAAAGGCTAGTGGAGAAAATGTGGAGAAAAGAAAACGGGCCGGTGGAGCGTGGTCTGGCAGGTGGGGCAGGAGAGATTTCGGGTGCGCGGAGGACAGAGCGGAATACGCGTCACCCGAAAACTGTAGCACAAACAGAAAAAAATATATATAAAAAGATATATAGCGGATCGTATATAGTTCACCGATCCTTATGAAATTTTGAATTATTGAATTATTTATTTGCATATTGAATTATTTTGCCCAAAGAGAAACCCCCATTGAAACTCCCATCCTTCTAACTTGAAAAACAACGAAGTTATAGCATTTCCGATCAATCAGTTATATGACAGCTATAGGATATAGTCGGCCGATCCTTATGAAATTCGACAAATCAGATTGTTTTTCCCAAAATAGAATCTGTAACAAATCCCATCTTTCTAACTTAAAAAAAACACCAAAGGTTTGCCAATTTCGATCGTTCTATGACAGCTATAGGATATAGTCGGCCGATCCTTATGAAATTTTGTACATAAGATATTTTGGTCAAACATAACATGTGTGGAAAGTCCCAACCCTCTTACTTAAAAAACGCCAAAGTTATGGCATTTCCGATCAATCAGTTATATGGCAGCTATAAGATATAGTATAGTATAGTATAGTATAAGGTATAGTATATATATACTGCCTGCAAAGGAAAGAAGGATGTGTGCAAAGTTTCAACTCGATAGCTCTAAAACTGAGAGACTAGCTTGCGTAGAAACAGACAGACGGACAGACGGACATGCTCATATCGACTCAGGAGGTGATCCTGATCAAGAATATATAAATTAATTAAATTAAGGAGGGGATGGTTATTTATTCTCCGCTGTAGAGGGTGTCTTCAGTGATGAGGATATCTCCAGTGTAGAATGGTTTGGTATCCCTGGCGGTTGCCGAGGGTTCTTCCTTCTGATGAGAGTTTACGTTGGGAGTTACTAACTCCGTTATTACTGCCTTGAGGCTGAGTAACCAAGCAAGAGCAAATGAATTGAATATTACGGCTTGTGCCGGAGTTAAGTAAAAGAGTTCTTTATTCTGAGAGACTCGAGTACAAACTGAAACTTAAGGCTAACAAAAAGTATTTCATAGCGGCCACGCAAATATGCAGTGTTCGCCGGCTATGCACGAGCATCCGGCCAGACGCTGTGTCAGCAGTTTGGCCAGAGCGAGTTCTTAAGCAACCGGACATTGCCGTCGCGCGGTTAACTTCAGTTAACTACTCCCCCTTCAAGAATGAGGCCGCCCTCGGCCGACCCTATTTGGGCGATCATCTCTTTTAGTTGGGCCGCGGTTCTTCGGGCCTGAGTGACCCGCCGATAGGCCAAGCCGATGCAAATCAAAGCGCAGCATATTGCTCCCGCTATGAACACCATCTGATATACTTGATGGTGGTTGATCTTCTCCCCGAACTCCCTGATGTGTTCCAAATTACGTTCACTCAGCCGGTGAAGGTAAGGAAGACTGAGAACGTGGCGTTCCATAGTGACGTTTAGGGAAGGTGAGCTGGCCACTCCTGGAGCCCTCTTCTGGGCTGTGTTATGGTTGACCAATCGGGTTTCGTTAATGGTGGCACCTTCTTCAAAGGTGACAAGGTATGTACCCCTTAATTGGGCACAGGTGCCATTATCCACACACACTCGAGCCGGGCTATCGTTTATGATTACGATCCCCTCATCAACATAGGTGATGGGGTGTAAATCGCTTTGCTGGATCTCGCAATGTGCCGTGCCTCCAGCGTGGAGCTCTTGAGCGCATGATCTTCTTCGCGCCAACCGACAAAATGTAGCCCCTGCTGTCAAAGAGCAGTTTTCTACAGTGTGGATATTGCCGTCGCATTCAGCAATAATATTGTCCTCCAGCCTGAGTATGGTGTCGTGATGTGACACCGGGAAAACGGTGATCTTGTTGCAGGCCGACTTGATCTTTGGAAACTTAATAATAAAGTGTAAGATGTTATTGGATTGTAATATCTTAACGGACGATACGGACAAAACATCCCTAATCGCGGTCTCGGTGGGCTCTTCCATCCACATACCTTCCAGGTCTGCATGATCTAAGATGCTAGGGCTAACGACGTTAACTTTGGCAAGAGCTACTGCCAGTATTAAACCCTGCAGCTCCATTGTTATCATCCTATTTCGAGTTAAAAGCATCTCGAATAGGTGCCCTGTATCAATTTGGGACTTTTTAGCCGACCCCAGAAGTTGGTTGACGGTAGCGGAAATTTTATTAATTTGCATTTGTACTTTGTTGTTGATATTGACCTGCCTATTGTTTGCATTTATTAATTCGAATTCTTTAAATTTAATTTTTTCGAAATTTGGAAGTGCTGTAAGTTTGTTGAAATTTGGGAAGCCCACCACCAAAGCGTGATTAAAATAATAAAAGCAAAACTTATGCCAAGTGGCTACAAAAAAGGTATGATAAGAAATTTAAAAATTATCAGGCGAGGGATAAAATAGTCACGCTCGGCCTACCTAAGGTTGTCTTTGTGGACCACCCTCCCCTTAATGAGGACTGTGGTCCCCATGTCCGCTTCAACGGTCTTTTCTTCACACAAAGGTGAGAGTTTGTTGCCCAGGCGTTTGTTAGACTTCACTAAGACTTTTTCGCCAACCTCGAACACTCTATTTTGTCGGGAAGCGTTTTCCCTGTTTCGGAGCTTGTCCTGGGCTATTTTAATCCTATCCTGTATTTCGTAATGTGGCCCATTTGATTGAGTCTGAACCACGTCAGCCGGCCTCTTGTCGATGACCGAATGGATAGATTTGTTATATTTGGTTGTAGCCAGTAGGATCAGCTCTACGGTATCGCTAATGCCTTTGTCGATTTTAAGGCATCTAGCAAGCTCTACCAGAGTGCTGTGGAAGCGTTCCACCTGTCCGTTTGAGACACTGTGGAGGGGCGGAGCATTTGAAATGCTAACGCTGAAATGGTTTTCCAGCATGGCCACGATGGTGTGCGAGTTCAACGATGGTTCGTTGTCGCAATATATGACCTTTGCCTTAGGGAAAATGTTCATCAACTGTAGTAGCGCTGGTTTGAGGTCCTCTATGGATCTAGAGGGGACCGGTTGGACGACAGCAAATTTCGAGAATTTGTCGATGCACGTAAGGAAATACTTTTTATCCGTGGAGAAGATGTCTATGTGTAGCATTTCTCCTACATGAGATGGGATCGGTGTTTCGCCAAGCTCCTGTTTCTTTGGATGTCTGTCGTATTTAGCCTTGGCGCAAGTCCTGCAGGAATCGACTATTTCGTTCGCCATTTTGGTCATTTTTGGGAAGTAGTACTCGGAGAGTACCTGCTTCACGTTTTCTTGGGCAGACCTGTGAGCTCTGTTGTGCTCGACAGTGAGAATCTCCCGCCTCTCGCCCATTGCAAAAATATCCGTCCAATATATCCAAATATAAATTTGGTGGCAGGGAATTGCCGAACCAATTTGTCCTGTACCATTGCTAGCGTGTGCAAATCGCAATGGATGGCGTTTACGCCTTTAGGAACTATCACGTCCGCGAGCTCCTCCAGCAATGACTCCTCGCAAGTGAAGTCAATGTTATGCCGTCTCTTGTTTCCAAAGAGAACAAAGCTGCGTTTAGACGAAAAGCGAGCCTCTTCCAGAGTTATCTGGTTCTGGAAGCAATTGAGAGGCTTATCCGTGGATGGGATGGTGTGAGTTAGCGACAGCTCACTGTGGATTGTGGCCGCGCTTGAAAATGCCTCTTCCTCTTCTACAACGTTGAGTTGTTGCCTCGAGAGGGCATCTGCGAAGAGGTTGTCTTTGCCAGGCATGTAATGAACCTTGGCACCACACTCGTCGATGCGTTCTTTCCATCTTTTAATTTTCGTGTTTGGATTAGAATCCGAAACCGCGTAGGTTAGTGGTTGGTGGTCAGTGTAGACATTTATGTCTTTGACCCCATATAGGTAGTGACGAAGCTTTTCTAGAGCCCAAACTATGGCTAACAGCTCCCTTTCGTTGGTAGCGTAATTAACCTCTCTGTCCTTTAAGGTTCTAGAGATCATAGAAATGGGTCGTCCCTTTTGGGAAAGCACAGCGCCAATGCCGTACGCTGAGGCATCTGTCGTTAGATCAAATGCCAATTTATAATCGGGGTATCTGAGGATGACGTCCTCAGAGGCCAGGATGTTCCGAAGCTTTTCGAAGGCCAGCCGTTGTGGCTCGGTAAACTGTACCTGGATGTTTCTGGATCTGTATCTGCTGACATTTCCATGTTCCCCTTTTAGGATACTCGAAATGGGCTTAGCTATTGATGCAAAATCTTTAATAAAGCACCTATAGTAGCCAGCCAAGCCCATGAATGACCTTACTTCAAATACGTTTTTAGGCTCCGGGAATTCCTTGATGGCCCGGACCTTTTCTGGGTCTGTTCTAGTCCCTTCACTGGTGACTATAAACCCCAAAAAATTAACGCTTTCTTTGAAGAAGACCGATTTCTGCGCCGACACTCTCATGTTGGCGTCGTGCAGGCTCTTTAGTACCCAGTCTACGTGCCGTATGTGGGCGTTTTCGTCCTCTGAGAAGACGATAACATCATCGACATAGACATAGCAAAATTTGCCAATCTGCTCTCGCAGTATGTCGTCGATGGTTCTTTGGAAGATGCTGGCAGCATTCCTCAACCCGAATGGCAGTCGGCAGAACTCGTATTTTCCCCCGTTTACGGAAAAGGAAGTTTTTTCACGGTCACGTTCCGCCAGTGTAATCTGGTGGTAGCCAGACTTCAAATCGAGCGTTGTAAAGTACTTAGCCTTGCCCAAATTGCCTAGTATCATGGAGATAATTGGCATGGGGTAGCGATCCGGTATTGTCCTCTCGTTTAACTTTCGAAAGTCTAATACCAGCCGCATTTTACGGCTGCCAGACTCGTCGGTGCCCTTTTTGTCTACTACCCATATTGGGTTATTGTAGGGGGATCTCGACTTCTGGATTATGCCGTTTTTTAGGAGGTCTTGAATTTCGCCATTTACGAAATCGGCTGCCCCCATCGGGTATGGGTAGGGTCTGGCATAAATGGGCTCCTCATCAACTGTTCTAATGGTCGCAACCACTGAAGTGTTGTAAGGTAACGCCTCATTTGGGTTAGCGAAGGCATTTTTTCTGTCGCTTAGCATTTTTGAAAATGCTTTTCTGACTGAAGGTGGTGCACTGGAGCAGTCCACTTCAGTAAAATTTACGTTGGGGCATGCTTGGAATTCTAGCTTTTCTATTTCGGAACCCCATTTGAGGTGTCCGGAGGCTAGGCAAAGCGATGCCCCTGCCTGTTTTAACAGGTCAAGGCCGATGATGGCATCAAAGGAGGAGAAATCTGGTAAAATGAAGAACGTGGCCTTCAAGTTGAATAGGGATATGAAGCATTTCTTTGTGATCGTGGTAACGCCATGGATAGAATATATCGAAAATGGTGAATCCACTGGGCGAACGCCTTTCAATCCCTCATATGGACGGATGAAATTTTTTGACGCGCCCGTGTCTATTAGAAGCTTCATTTCTAGCCCCGCTACTCTTCGTCTGATGACGGGTAGCAGGGACTTTCCCCTAAAAAATTAATGACGTCAGAGTCGTATTCCCTAATGGCGTCGTCGTCAATCTCTTGAGTCGCGTCTGAAGGTGTAGCGGAATATTTCCCCTCGGATTCACTTGTGGCCTGCGCGACATGGTTGACCCTCTGCCTTTTGTGTGGGCCCGATCGATCGGACTCTACCGGCTTCCTGTTTTGGTATGCCGGGGCTAGGGACGGCTTGAGCATCCTGGAAAGCGATGGGTCAATGTCCATGGGTTCAGGTGTGCTTCCGCTGTGTGGGGCAGAGTGCACTTGTGCTTTGTGCTGCTCCTTTTTGTAGTAAGGATTTTTGCCAGTATTTGTCTGGGCATTCGCCGGCGGAGGAGCCTGACGGTGGTCTTGTGTTTTTGGATAGTGTTTTTTATCCTTGTCCTCCTGGCTTCTGGCAAACGAAGCCGCGAAGGAGTACCTCTCGTGGTTAGCTTCTATTTCCTGTGCCAAAGCGAGGGCTGAAGGCATATCTTTTGGCTTTGCCGAAAAGAGGACATCCGTAAGACTACGCTTAAGTCCCGAGATAAATACTCGGAGTGCGTCGTCCCGGAATTTGTCGCATAAAACCTTTGCCGCCGAGGTTTCGTACGACATGGTGGCTTTGTTGGTGAGTAAGGTCAGTTTTTTCTCGACCTCGTCGTAGTACTGCAGTAGGGTCATATTTCCCTGCCTGAGAGTACCCATTTCTTGCTCGATAACGTGAATCTGGCGTTTATCACTGTACGTGAAGTCGAGTCGATTTATAATCGCGTCGAAATTCAGCACAGTGCCAAACGAGGATAGCACGGCATCGGCAGGGCCTCTTATTTTACTCCTAATAATTATAACTGCCTGGTAATGCCGAGAGCTATTTACATAGTTCCTAAAAATATAATATGCGGCTACCGCCGCTTGCCGCCAGGAAACGTATGCTTCCTGCGTTCCCGTAAATTCGGGCAGGCACTTGACGGCATCTAGGGGCTCGTCACATTTTACGTTGTCTCTAATTTGTATGGGTTCATATACTCTGATTACGGGGGCTTCCGCTTGCGCGGGAGTGACTTGTACTGCGTTGACTTGTTCGGTCAGCCGCTGTATAGCCAGGCGAAGTTCATTTTCCCTACGCTGGCTCTCAATATTGGCTTCTTGGACGGCATGTTGAACGGCTGCCTGTATGGTGGCTGTCATTTGTTCCATGCTGAAAGCCATTTTTGCGTGTCGGAGTGCTCTAGCGTTTTTTGGGGTGGAAGATCTGGCCGGTCTTTCGGACTCTGACTCAGAATCACTGGAGAATTGTCTTACGCTTCTATATCGTCGGAAGGGATTGCTCATGTGGAGCTGCAGCTATGTATAGAACCCGAGAAAAAAAAATGTTCATGCTCGAATTGCATGCCCACAGAGGCGATTGGTAGGGTGAGGGGGCTCGCGAGGGCTGAGCCGTTGTTTTAGTTACATATGTGTGCGGGCTCGTTGAGCTGCACTATTGCTTTGCCAAGTAGGGGCAAGGTGAGGGGTATGCGGGGACGGAGCCTCCGCTATGACACAAAGATAAGAAAAAAAAAATAAATAAAAATAACAAAGTGCCACTGACTGCATGCGCGGCCGTATCGTATTCCCAAGAATGGAGTGGGGAAACAAAACAGAAAGGGAAAATAAATAACCAAGACTGTGCAGCTAATACCAAGAATTTTTGTGTAACAAAAGAGACATATAAAAGCTGAATTAAATGCACACAATTATATGAATTATTTTGAATGAAAATTAAATTTGGAGCTGGTGACTTTTTTTTTTATCTTGGTTAAGAATTTTCTATTCTTCAACCTTTGTTGTTGTATAAAAACATTTATTCATTTAATTATACAGAAAAATAATAAATGCAAACAAATATTGGGCGATAGATATCCCAAAAGAAAATGGTTCATATAATAAATTTGTAAAAAAATTGTATTGTTATAAGAAATTTGTACAAAAATGCAACGCTAAACCGTCAGCCAATTTTATTTAGGAATTTATTTATTTATTTTATTTTATTTTTTAAAAAAAAGGTTAATGGGGTGCAGTTTTTAGTTATGAGTGTAACACATTTTCACTACTACTACCAATGCAGACTTGTTGAAAGGGTTGTGAATGAAAATGTCCACTTACATGTTTTCACGATGGGCGCCAATTAATTAAATTAAGGAGGGGATGGTTATTTATTCTCCGCTGTAGAGGGTGTCTTCAGTGATGAGGATATCTCCAGTGTAGAATGGTTTGGTATCCCTGGCGGTTGCCGAGGGTTCTTCCTTCTGATGAGAGTTTACGTTGGGAGTTACTAACTCCGTTATTACTGCCTTGAGGCTGAGTAACCAAGCAAGAGCAAATGAATTGAATATTACGGCTTGTGCCGGAGTTAAGTAAAAGAGTTCTTTATTCTGAGAGACTCGAGTACAAACTGAAACTTAAGGCTAACAAAAAGTATTTCATAGCGGCCACGCAAATATGCAGTGTTCGCCGGCTATGCACGAGCATCCGGCCAGACGCTGTGTCAGCAGTTTGGCCAGAGCGAGTTCTTAAGCAACCGGACATTGCCGTCGCGCGGTTAACTTCAGTTAACTTATATACTTTATAGGGTCGGAGATGTCTCCTTCACTGCGTTGCACACTTTTGACCAAAATTATAATACCCTCTGCAAGGGTTTAACAACAAACATGAAGCTGGAACCACGAAGCGTCTGTCGTTCTCGAAGAAGGGGGAAGTGTCAGGAGATTAGATATCCCACACGCCAATACAGGTGGCAAGAGGGGCAGGAGCGGGACGAACGGGGGGGGCAACTATAAATAGCCCGCCGATTAAGTGCGGTAGTTAGAGCGAGTGCGAAGGATCTGCGAGTCAGTAGCCAAAGGACCCTCTGTGGGTAAGTCCGGCGGCGATACGCGAGTCAATCATGCAATAGAAGTCAGGAGCAAGTGGGAACAGGATCGAGGATCCGCGGCGCAACCGAAACCCAAGGGTAAATCGAGTCGGGTCAGGTTATTCCCGAACACCACAGGTATCCTGGCGATAGCAACCAATAAGTCCAGGTGTGATCCTGTGAAGCAAGGGATAGTCAGCTCGGTAACTCAAGCCCAACAAAAAAAAAACAAAAAAGGGACACCCCGGGAGAGTCATTAGAATCCTGATCTAGGCGCTGGGGCGTACGCACAGCGTATCACCTGGAGTTAAAGAAGACGGGACGCCAAAACCTCTGTCCAGAAGCGGCGACGACGAGCATCAGCGACGACGAGGGTGCAGCAGCGAGCAGCGGCAGAAGAAGACAACAGCAACAACACAGGCCCTGCAACCCAGAGCCCGTGAGTCCAAACGAAGGGAACCGTGAGCCGTTTCGGCGCCAGGCACCAAGACCACACGACCTGCTGGGCGCAAGCTTTGGGAGGGCGTGTGTATTGGCACCAACCCGGAGTGGGGATCAGTGGGCGCGGACGGAAGGGTCAGGGTCACCGACGTCAGGACTAGTGCAGGAGCGGTCTTCAGGAGAGCAGTCCACAAGCTGGCACTTTGCGCTCTCCCGGGAATTCGCCCCGCTTCGCAGGACGCGGTGCGGGTGAAAGCACGAGTAACACATTCCATCGGTGCAGTTTCTGTTGCGAACCCATCACGCTAAATCAACACTGTCGTGACCCAGGATCGCAATGCTGAGCTAGTGCTCCTGCCAAAAACCAATGTACTCGTTCGTAGTCGATCTGGAGCCTTCCTGCCTTGCCGATTTTTATTGGATTCCGGTTCACGAGTTCAGCTCATCTCGTCGCCGCTGGCGAGTGAACTTTAGCTTTGCCGCTCCAAATGCTGTACAACGGTGGCCGGTTTCGGCGGCGCTAGGTTTAAAACGGATGGAGCATCTGTTAATGTGTGCGTGAAGTCCCGCCTTAGCACGTATTTAGTGGAAATTAAGTATGTTGTAGCTTTACATATTACAGACTATCAGCCTAGCTTTGACATAGATGCTTCGGGCTGGAAGATTCCTGGCAATATGGATCTAGCTGACCCCAACTTCCACAAAACTAAGCGAGTGGACCTGCTAATAAGAGCCAGCTTACTCTTTGAACTGTTTTCGGCTGGCCAAATCCAGTTAGGTCACGGGCTACCCATTGCTCAGAATATTGCTCGGTTACGGGAGACCCATTGCTCGGTTTAGCTGGGTGTTTTCTGGATGCGGTGGACTATCGCGGGATGTGTCGGCGCTCTGTGCTAGGGAGGACAACCCACGGAACAAACACTGCAATGATGTGAACGCTGCCTTGAAGTGACTTGAAGGCCCACCTGTTTTGTCGCCCAGTTTCGCATGCGCTTTATTGTTGTTTGTAGCCTATGCGCTTTGGGGAGCTTTGTTAGAACTTCTACGCAAGATCTTGGTTGGCGTTTTGTAGTGATTTGGAATTGATTGGAGAAGCATAGATTAGGGTTACATTGAACCGCAATATAAAATTTTAAAAATCTGATTTGAAACGCGTCTTTTTATTCAGCTGCTATTAAAAACTATTAATAGCGTAACACATCCTTTCCTGGAAATTCCATATAGGGTTTAAGATAAATCATCATTGGTTAGTATCAAAAAAAAGTATTATCTAAATCAAGACAACATTGCCTTTTTTGGATATTTACTTTGTTACTTTTATTTGTGTAAAAGTCTACATATTAGAAATATGCCTGGTAAGAAAAAAAATGTTGGTGGAAAAAAGAAACCAAACCGAAAAAAAACTAAGAAGGATATACAATCATTTAAAAAGGAGGTCGAGACTGATAACCATAAAATATCTGTGGAAGAACTATTGCAGAGACTTAAAACTGACAGAAACATGGTAGAAAATATTCCCTTTTTTTTATATAATATTTATTATTTTGTCCAAAATAGGGTCTCTCACATTCTGAAGCAAAAATAAGATTGGATCTTAATGGACCAAATACTCTAACGCCTCCTCCTGGAACGCCTAAATGGATAGTATTTCTTAAGATTATGTTCGGAGGATTTGCTATACTTCTTTGGACAGGATCTGTTCTTTGTTTTGTCGGATATTTAATACAACTAAAAACGCAACACGAACCCCCAGATGACAATCTGTATCTCGGAATTGCGTTGGCCGTTCTGGTTATTGTAACAGGGCTATTCACATACTTTCAGGTAACTGTACCATTGAATTTTTCTTTAATATTTTTAAATGCGATGCGGTTTCAAGCCGATAAAAACAAAAATTTTGAAGTTCATTGTAAAGTAAACCATTATTTAACATTTTTTGATCAGCCGTATATTTTTCTTTCAACCTCTTCAACAAATTTTCAGCGTCAAAAAAAATTACTCATTTTGTTAACTTAATGTATAAACATGTGCAGGCAATGTATAAAAAAAAAACACCATCTTTTTTTTTAGTACATACAATTTTTGAAATGTATGTGTACGAACTCAAATTAAACAAGAAAGGAAAGCTAACTTCGGGCGGAGCCGAAGTTTATATACCCTTGCAGTTCAGTCGCAGTCCGCTAGGTGCCGCCACCCATCTTATTTTATTAGATATATAGCGGATCGTTTATAGTCGGCCGATCCTTATGAAAATTGGCAGATTAGATTGTTTTCCCCAAAATAGAATCTGTACCAAGTCCCATCTTTCTAACTTAAAAAACACCAAAGTTATGCCAATTCCGATCGTTGTATGATAGCTATAGGATATAGTCGGCCGATCCATATGAAATTTTGTACATAAGATATTTTGGTCAAATATAACATGTGTGGAAAGTCCCAACCCTCTATCTTAAAAAACAACGAAGTTATGACATTTCCGATCAATCAGTTATATGGCAGCTATAGGATATAGTCGACCGATCCCGGCCGTTCCGACTTATGTACTACCTGCAAGGAAAAGAAGGATGTGTGCAAAGTTTCAACTCGATAGCTTTAAAACTGAGAGACTAGTTTGCGTAGAAACCGACAGACAGACGGACAGACGGACATGCTCATATCGACTCAGGAGGTGATCCTGATCAAGAATGTATATACTTTATAGGGTCGGAGATGTCTCCTTCACAGCGTTGCACACTTTTGACCAAAATTATAATACCCTCTGCAAGGGTATAATGAATTGTTTTTTTGTGGAATTTGTAAATGCCTCTGGGCTTTAGTGTTAAATCTGAGTAAAATAAAATTATAACACCCCGAATTACGATCAATCCTCGACATCGACACTTGTCTCATCGTAGAAGCATATATCCAGCGCTGCCCCCGTTCCCGCTTTATACTCAGATTCTGCCCATAAAGGTGTCTTTGAACTCCTCATGCTCCGCCTGCTGACGATTTTGTGACCTAGGATCTCCACTTTAAAGGCCTCACTGGTCCCAATGCATGGAGAGGCTGAATGCACCAAATATTCCGTGAAATTCAGCTAAGACACGGACTGTCCATTGTTTCAGAACACGCGTTTGAAACGAAGATGGTGATGGCGAGGGTGGCCTACCTGTTTTGACAGCTTTATGCTAGATGATTACGGATGACTCCGTAAATACTCTTGAGGATCGTCTCGACTATCTTCAACGACAGTTCTGGGAATTGGGCCGATGAGTCTTTTAATGATGAACTTACCATAAATCAGGTCCAGCTCAAATAAGGTGATTTTTCGTTTCGTCTTAAAATTAATCACAGCATGTAGCTTGTTCAAGTTGTGTTCGACGGCTCTGCTCTTCTGGCACCCACATCCTCTGGGTATTTCGTTAAAGCTGGGGATATTTGTCCGATGTATCATCCCCTGGCCTAATTCCATCCACAATAATATGGAGGTATTTCGACTACACACAGCTAGCCAAAGCCAGCGTTCAATACACTCAGAATAAAGGTGTCGTGGGATTTATAAAGGAAATTAATATTGTTAGCGTATTTTCTCGGTAGCCCTATCCCGAGTTCAAGATGAACCTTCTCTATTTAACGTGTTTGTCTCTAATCGCGTCTCGTCCATGCAGAAGCTAACCAAGGCAATGAAATGGCCGTATTTTCCCACGTCAAAACATTTAACCCGACATTCTATCCAGAGATGCTCTTTCCACTGAGCTCTTTCACAGCTTTGGGACTATGGTCCTTCGTTCCTGCACGAAAATGCAACGATCAAGCTCAGCGTCAGAGCCTCATTGAAAAGGGCTCCGCCCAGGGACATCGCATCATTGTCCAACTCGTTTCCCGCTTTTCAAAAAGTCTTCGCCTTTGTTTAAATGTTTCCTTGCGTACGTCACGAGGGCATTGCTATCAAGCATTTTCAAGAAGGATCCCAATTACTTTTGCTGACCGAGTTTCGCTCAAGCTGGTTCCACCCGCAAGCCCCCTTTTGCTTGCTAACTTTGTAAGTCCTAACTGCGGCTCATTTCCCAACCAGTGCCCTCCCTTTATTGAACCAAACCTTATAGCTCTAAACTTTAGCAGAAATTACAACTGTAGGCAAAAAGTGAACTGTATTTTATTTATTGTCTCTTTTAAAGTAATCCGCTCCATTAATATCCTAATCCCGTTTTTCCCATGCCAATCATCCAAAAATGCCAATAGTTCCTTATATAGCCATCTGCGGTTTCTTCGATTCAGCTTTTATGTCCCCGATCAGAGTGGTCTCTGGAGAAATTTCATTCCGCAAACAAGATTAAATGTAAAATTCACTTTACTTTTTCCCCCAGTAGTATTTTTTCTGTCTTTTTCTCCCAGTTTATCTTTCGCCTTGTCGTTATTTGTAGAGCATTCAAGTTTTCGTGGAGCTGCTGCGCACAAGGTCTTCTATGCACTTATGCGTGAGCACTGCCTCAAATTTGCCTAGAACTCGGAGCTTTCCTTGGCGACCTCCTTACCTGGGTTTTTGTGAAATCTGACCCACCCCAATACAAATGTAAATAATAAAACTGAACTGCGCCTGGATTTTCTATTGATTAGAGTTATCGAAAAGGGTTGAAAGCCAATATTTGAGCCAAAAGGTCCGAGGTTTGTATTCGTTCTGTCTTGATGCTCAGCTTATTGGTTAGGATACCATTACAAAAATGAATAAGTCAATGGCACTTTGTGTGAAGCTTTGCGCATATGGCTATCAGGTTGTTTTATGTTTAGATTTGAGTTTAAGAATATGAAAGTCACTTGGATTGAAAAGCTGCTGCGGCGCTGAATTGATCGAAGATTTTCTGGGGTCATAAGATATGTGGCCAACTGTAGTCCCATCTGGAAGCCCTGGAACTTCGTTAAAAATACATGTTTGTCACATGAAATTAACTGAGCAGAGAACAATGAGTAGCTGACAAGCAATGAATTACGCACCGACACCATCTACTTAAAATATTGGTTTGTAGTACAGAGATAGATATCTAAATAGAGATGGCGCTGTATGTAAAAAAAAGATTTTCCCGCTTCCCCCAAAAAGTACCTAAGGAATCGTCCACGTGTATTGCGTTTGAATGCTTTTTATTGAATAATTATTTCCATTTTTATATGTAGAGGGATTTACTTATATGTATATCTAAATATTGCGCGGATTTGCCGGCACAGACGTCACCGGTTGCGCCGTCGTCATCGTACATTTCACATGTAAGGGGTTTGTATATACAAGTGCATTTATGTGTATGGGAGTTGAAAGGTGTCATGCATACATATCGCTGTCGCGCATGCTAGACGTGCCGACTAAGCATATCGTGATTCTCACTGAAATTATTGTGTCATCAGAAAGCTACACATTTGATTGTTATATATTAGACATCTGCATGAGTGGCAAAAAACCCACATTCAATGCACAATGCTAAAAATGAGTTGAATGAATTTGAGAGCAAAGCCAACATAATGTGAAAGGGTTGGGTTTCTTACGCTTACTCATTTGCACAATCATTTGATAGAAGGAAACGAATTGAGTGAATTGAGAACGTTGAAAACGTTTCATTCGAATGATTCGAGTTGTAAATGTAAATAAAAGGAAATAAAAACAAATTAAATGCAGGGAATTTTCTTCGAGTCCGAAAAGGCTTTATATATATGGTTTTTTCTTTTAATTATTTTTTAATTAACGATAACTTATAACTAATTTAAATTGGAATGCAAAGACATTATTTTGTTTGATATTTTCTGAGTTAAAAAAAAAATAGGCTCGTCTTCTTCTTTTATAAATTGGTTGTCCATATTTCCGTCTTTTTGCTGCAGCTCTCGGAAAGAAATGTGCCCGAATCATAAGAAACAGCTCGAAAGATTCGGGTATACATGACATTCGTTTCGTTCATTCTCTGCCATTTCATTTGACGTCTCAAATTACAAGAGGAATACTAGCTTACACTCATACAATGTCATTTTATTTCCATCATTCCACTCAATTCATTCTATTCGATTCGAATACTCTGTTAGACGTTTGTTATGAATGTAATCATGCAGACGTCTATTATATGTGTATGTATATATGTTTTATATATACATTTCAGTACCTATTCGATAAGAATGCATGCATCCAACATCTTTAACGCCGCAACGTTAGCTCTATTGGCAGTGGTAGTAGTTGTAAAACTTTTACCAAAACGTTTTAAATAATGAAAAAAGCAAACAGCGATGAATCCCTGTCCGCATAGCAGAGTGAACGAGTGGTTTTAATGTTATCAAAGTATAAAATGGTCGTCTGGCATAAATGACGATCAAAATGTGGGCCAATTAAAATTCGCTATCACCGAAAATTCCATCATAACTGTTGGAATCGAATATCCCCAAAACAAAAATGTATCGCATTTTGACCGAACATTTGGGCGTACGAAAGGTTTACAAAAATTGTTAAAAAGGACAAAAACTTCCATTACAATATTGAAACTGGTTACGAATCGTGGTTTTCCAATATGATCCCCAAACGAAACGCCGCAGTGCTGAATGGAAGGCACCGGACAAGCGGAAACCGAAAAAAGTAAATCAAAACGTAAATGTGGTATTCCACCGTTGAGTTTTGAAGAGTTTGGTGCGCTGTCTTCGACGTGTTCGACCCGCATATCGCAAAGATTAAATTTCGAATTTGTTGCCAGCTCATCTTCGTATTCGTCCATAAAACACATTTTAACCAAAAACCACTCGCCGAATTCACCTGACATGCAAGCTAGCAGGGCGGCCAAGCGGGGCAAAGGGGGGGAACAAAGATTAGCAGGATATCTTGGAATGAATTACCCATTGAAATTCAACTGGAAGCAGTGAAAGAACTAACGGCAAGTATGGAGGAACCAACGATTGACGGCAGGAAGCGAGATTGGAAAGGATTAACGGGCGCCTCAGGCGCTATATAAGGAGGGCCACTGGAGCAAATTCTCTGGTTCAATCCTCATCCAGGCGCTAGGGCGTACGCACGTAAGGGGATCGTAGGGCGTAAGGGGATATTTATAAATTAACGATAACTTATAACTAATTTAAATTGGAATGCAAAGACATTATTTTGTTTGATATTTTCTGAGTTAAAAAAAAAATAGGCTCGTCTTCTTCTTTTATAAATTGGTTGTCCATATTTCCGTCTTTTTGCTGCAGCTCTCAGAAAGAAATGTGCCCGAATCATAAGAAACAGCTCGAAAGATTCGGGTATACATGACATTCGTTTCGTTCATTCTCTGCCATTTCGTTTGACGTCTCAAATTGCGAGAGGAATACTAGCTTACAGTCATACAATGTCATTTTATTTCCATCATTCCACTCAATTCATTCTATTCGATTCGAATGTACTCTGTTAGATGTATGTTATGAATGTAATCATGCAGACGTCTATTATATGTGTATGTATATATGTTTTATATATACATTTCAGTACCTATTCGATAAGAATGCATGCATCCAACATCTTTAACGCCGCAACGTTAGCTCTATTGGCAGTGGTAGTAGTTGTAAAACTTTTACCAAAACGTTTTAAATAATGAAAAAAGCAAACAGCGATGAATCCCTGTCCCCATAGCAGAGTGAACGAGTGGTTTTAACGTTATCAAAGTATAAAATGGTCGTGGGGCATAAATGACGATCAAAATGTGGGCCAATTAAAATTAGCTATCACCGAAAATTCCATCATAACTGTTGGAATCGGATATCCCCAAAACAAAAATGTATCGCATTTTGACGGAACATTTGGGCGTACGAAAGGTTTACAAAAATTGTTAAAAAGGACAAAAACTTCCATTACAATATTGAAACTGGTTTCGAATCGTGGTTTTCCAATATGATCCCCAAACGAAACGCCGCAGTGCTGAATGGAAGGCACCGGACAAGCGGAAACCGAAAAAAGTAAAGCAAAACGTAAATGTGGTATTCCACCGTTGAGTTTTGAAGAGTTTGGTGCGCTGTCTTCGACGTGTTCGACCCGCATATCGCAAAGATTAAATTTCGAATTTGTTGCCAGCTCATCTTCGTATTCGTCCATAAAACACATTTTAACCAAAAACCACTCGCCGAATTCACCTGACATGCAAGCTAGCAGGGCGGCCAAGCGGGGCAAAGGGGGGGAACAAAGATTAGCAGGATATCTTGGAATGAATTACCCATTGAAATTCAACTGAAAGCAGTGAAAGAACTAACGGCAAGTATGGAGGAACCAACGATTGACGGCAGTAAGCGAGATTGGAAAGGATTAACGGGCGCCTCAGGCGCTATATAAGAAGGGCCACTGGAGCCAATTCTCTGGTTCAATCCTCATCCAGGCGCTAGGGCGTACGCACGTAAGGGGATCGTAGGGCGTAAGGGGATATTTATAAAACGAAATAGCACGCTGTGTTATTTCAGGGCACGGGAAATCACGTCGAATCTATAAATTCGGTGTAACGATCCCCCAAACTCTGTGAGCTTGCCGCGGCACTTTTTTAGCGAGCACCAGTTAGCAAAAACAGTTCGTTACAATTATTATTATTAAAATCTGTTTAGTAGTAAATTTGGAATCACTTTTTTTTTTTTTTTGCATTTGCGTCTTCTTTTGTTTATCTCTGAAAGATTCGTTAAAAATTTTCCTTTCGGAACGGCCAGAACCAAAAGCTATATGCTGAGGATATCCGGATCAGTTGATAGAAATATGCCGACACTTTCGAAAGCAATCATGACAAGTTGATGTAGGGCACGAGTCGAAAGGAAGAGACTTAAGAACAAGCAGAAAATAAAGTTCAAAGGATATTTTGTGTTGTTGTCCCCATGATGTTCTATAATAGTAACATGCCAGCAGTAAAAAAAATCCGATCTTTCTGGAAATGCGGAAAGATAAAGGACAGGAAAGATTAAATTGGGTACAACGCATTGGAAGGCATTGGAGGTCAACCAAGAATGAGCAGAGCATTTCATTAGCGCATAGAAGCCTTTGTTCTTTCCCACATTATAGCTGATCAACCGGCTCAACCACTTACTCATTGCGCATTGAAAATACAAAATGAGTGTCTATTAGCTGTTAAGAGGAGCCTCTTATAATAATGATGTTACTCAAATTAGTTTCGTTTCAAAACTATTTTTATTTCATACACTTCTCTTACAAGAAAGATACATGAAAATCTTAAATCTATTTATCTACTGATCTACTACTCTATTTAACTACTGATCAATGGTCTGCACGCTGACATGCTATGTGACCTTTTCTGAAGTGCTTCAAGTGGACCTCGTAAATAATTGTTTAGACTGCAGGAGATCGTTTTCAAACCATACTGACAATCACTTATTCCCATGGGTCCGATCTCTAGACATTCTATGTTTAGAACTCGTATCGTGTTCAATGGTTGAACATTCTGCAAAGGGCCAAAAAAAAGGAGTACATTTTATATATATTTTAAATTCATAATATTGTCCTTTTATAACACTAGATAGCGGACTGTATATGCATGTGTGTACTTTTGCTTTTATACATTTCTTTTCATCAATATTAGAAAATTATTATTATTATAATTGTTTCGATACAATATGTTGTTAATTATATAATTCTATTTAATATTTTTAAATATTTTAACATTGCCTAACATTGCAGATTATATTAGCTCCCATATTCAACATAAGGTCTTTTAATGATGAACTTACCATAAATCAGGTCCAGCTCAAATAAGGTGATTTTTCGTTTCGTCTTAAAATTAATCACAGCATGTAGCTTGTTCAAGTTGTGTTCGACGGCTCTGCTCTTCTGGCACCCACATCCTCTGGGTATTTCGTTAAAGCTGGGGATATTTGTCCGATGTATCATCCCCTGGCCTAATTCCATCCACAATAATATGGAGGTATTTCGACTACACACAGCTAGCCAAAGCCAGCGTTCAATACACTCAGAATAAAGGTGTCGTGGGATTTATAAAGGAAATTAATATTGTTAGCGTATTTTCTCGGTAGCCCTATCCCGAGTTCAAGATGAACCTTCTCGATTTAACGTGTTTGTCTCTAATCGCGTCTCGTCCATGCAGAAGCTAACCAAGGCAATGAAATGGCCGTATTTTCCCACGTCAAAACATTTAACCCGACATTCTATCCAGAGATGCTCTTTCCACTGAGCTCTTTCACAGCTTTGGGACTATGGTCCTTCGTTCCTGCACGAAAATGCAACGATCAAGCTCAGCGTCAGAGCCTCATTGAAAAGGGCTCCGCCCAGGGACATCGCATCATTGTCCAACTCGTTTCCCGCTTTTCAAAAAGTCTTCGCCTTTGTTTAAATGTTTCCTTGCGTACGTCACGAGGGCATTGCTATCAAGCATTTTCAAGAAGGATCCCAATTACTTTTGCTGACCGAGTTTCGCTCAAGCTGGTTCCACCCGCAAGCCCCCTTTTGCTTGCTAACTTTGTAAGTCCTAACTGCGGCTCATTTCCCAACCAGTGCCCTCCCTTTATTGAACCAAACCTTATAGCTCTAAACTTTAGCAGAAATTACAACTGTAGGCAAAAAGTGAACTGTATTTTATTTATTGTCTCTTTTAAAGTAATCCGCTCCATTAATATCCTAATCCCGTTTTTCCCATGCCAATCATCCAAAAATGCCAATAGTTCCTTATATAGCCATCTGCGGTTTCTTCGATTCAGCTTTTATGTCCCCGATCAGAGTGGTCTCTGGAGAAATTTCATTCCGCAAACAAGATTAAATGTAAAATTCACTTTACTTTTTCCCCCAGTAGTATTTTTTCTGTCTTTTTCTCCCAGTTTATCTTTCGCCTTGTCGTTATTTGTAGAGCATTCAAGTTTTCGTGGAGCTGCTGCGCACAAGGTCTTCTATGCACTTATGCGTGAGCACTGCCTCAAATTTGCCTAGAACTCGGAGCTTTCCTTGGCGACCTCCTTACCTGGGTTTTTGTGAAATCTGACCCACCCCAATACAAATGTAAATAATAAAACTGAACTGCGCCTGGATTTTCTATTGATTAGAGTTATCGAAAAGGGTTGAAAGCCAATATTTGAGCCAAAAGGTCCGAGGTTTGTATTCGTTCTGTCTTGATGCTCAGCTTATTGGTTAGGATACCATTACAAAAATGAATAAGTCAATGGCACTTTGTGTGAAGCTTTGCGCATATGGCTATCAGGTTGTTTTATGTTTAGATTTGAGTTTAAGAATATGAAAGTCACTTGGATTGAAAAGCTGCTGCGGCGCTGAATTGATCGAAGATTTTCTGGGGTCATAAGATATGTGGCCAACTGTAGTCCCATCTGGAAGCCCTGGAACTTCGTTAAAAATACATGTTTGTCACATGAAATTAACTGAGCAGAGAACAATGAGTAGCTGACAAGCAATGAATTACGCACCGACACCATCTACTTAAAATATTGGTTTGTAGTACAGAGATAGATATCTAAATAAATATGGCGCTGTATGTAAAAAAAAGATTTTCCCGCTTCCCCCAAAAAGTACCTAAGGAATCGTCCACGTGTATTGCGTTTGAATGCTTTTTATTGAATAATTATTTCCATTTTATATCTAAATATTGCGCGGATTTGCCGGCACAGACGTCACCGGTTGCGCCGTCGTCATCGTACATTTCACATGTAAGGGGTTTGTATATACAAGTGCATTTATGTGTATGGGAGTTGAAAGGTGTCATGCATACATATCGCTGTCGCGCATGCTAGACGTGCCGACTAAGCATATCGTGATTCTCACTGAAATTATTGTGTCATCAGAAAGCTACACATTTGATTGTTATATATTAGACATCTGCATGAGTGGCAAAAACCCCACATTCAATGCACAATGCTAAAAATGAGTTGAATGAATTTGAGAGCAAAGCCAACATAATGTGAAAGGGTTGGGTTTCTTACGCTTACTCATTTGCACAATCATTTGATAGAAGGAAACGAATTGAGTGAATTGAGAACGTTGAAAACGTTTCATTCGAATGATTCGAGTTGTAAATGTAAATAAAAGGAAATAAAAACAAATTAAATGCAGGGAATTTTCTTCGAGTCCGAAAAGGCTTTATATATATGGTTTTTTCTTTTAATTATTTTTTAATTAACGATAACTTATAACTAATTTAAATTGGAATGCAAAGACATTATTTTGTTTGATATTTTCTGAGTTAAAAAAAAAATAGGCTCGTCTTCTTCTTTTATAAATTGGTTGTCCATATTTCCGTCTTTTTGCTGCAGCTCTCGGAAAGAAATGTGCCCGAATCATAAGAAACAGCTCGAAAGATTCGGGTATACATGACATTCGTTTCGTTCATTCTCTGCCATTTCATTTGACGTCTCAAATTACAAGAGGAATACTAGCTTACACTCATACAATGTCATTTTATTTCCATCATTCCACTCAATTCATTCTATTCGATTCGAATGTACTCTGTTAGACGTTTGTTATGAATGTAATCATGCAGACGTCTATTATATGTGTATGTATATATGTTTTATATATACATTTCAGTACCTATTCGATAAGAATGCATGCATCCAACATCTTTAACGCCGCAACGTTAGCTCTATTGGCAGTGGTAGTAGTTGTAAAACTTTTACCAAAACGTTTTAAATAATGAAAAAAGCAAACAGCGATGAATCCCTGTCCGCATAGCAGAGTGAACGAGTGGTTTTAACGTTATCAAAGTATAAAATGGTCGTGGGGCATAAATGACGATCAAAATGTGGGCCAATTAAAATTCGCTATCACCGAAAATTCCATCATAACTGTTGGAATCGAATATCCCCAAAACAAAAATGTATCGCATTTTGACCGAACATTTGGGCGTACGAAAGGTTTACAAAAATTGTTAAAAAGGACAAAAACTTCCATTACAATATTGAAACTGGTTACGAATCGTGGTTTTCCAATATGATCCCCAAACGAAACGCCGCAGTGCTGAATGGAAGGCACCGGACAAGCGGAAACCGAAAAAAGTAAATCAAAACGTAAATGTGGTATTCCACCGTTGAGTTTTGAAGAGTTTGGTGCGCTGTCTTCGACGTGTTCGACCCGCATATCGCAAAGATTAAATTTCGAATTTGTTGCCAGCTCATCTTCGTATTCGTCCATAAAACACATTTTAACCAAAAACCACTCGCCGAATTCACCTGACATGCAAGCTAGCAGGGCGGCCAAGCGGGGCAAAGGGGGGGAACAAAGATTAGCAGGATATCTTGGAATGAATTACCCATTGAAATTCAACTGAAAGCAGTGAAAGAACTAACGGCAAGTATGGAGGAACAAACGATTGACGGCAGTAAGCGAGATTGGAAAGGATTAACGGGCGCCTCAGGCGCTATATAAGAAGGGCCACTGGAGCCAATTCTCTGGTTCAATCCTCATCCAGGCGCTAGGGCGTACGCACGTAAGGGGATCGTAGGGCGTAAGGGGATATTTATAAAACGAAATAGCACGCTGTGTTATTTCAGGGCTCGGGAAATCACGTCGAATCTATAAATTCGGTGTAACGATCCCCCAAACTCTGTGAGCTTGCCGCGGCATTTTTTTGCGAGCACCAGTTAGCAAAAACAGTTCGTTACAATTATTATTATTAAAATCTGTTTAGTAGTAAATTTGGAATCACTTTTTTTTTTTGTTTTTGCATTTGCGTCTTCTTTTGTTTATCTCTGAAAGATTCGTTAAAAATTTTCCTTTCGGAACGGCCAGAACCAAAAGCTATATGCTGAGGATATCCGGATCAGTTGATAGAAATATGCCGACACTTTCGAAAGCAATCATGACAAGTTGATGTAGGGCACGAGTCGAAAGGAAGAGACTTAAGAACAAGCAGAAAATAAAGTTCAAAGGATATTTTGTGTTGTTGTCCCCATGATGTTCTATAATAGTAACATGCCAGCAGTAAAAAAAATCCGATCTTTCTGGAAATGCGGAAAGATAAAGGACAGGAAAGATTAAATTGGGTACAACGCATTGGAAGGCATTGGAGGTCAACCAAGAATGAGCAGAGCATTTCATTAGCGCATAGAAGCCTTTGTTCTTTCCCACATTATAGCTGATCAACCGGCTCAACCACTTACTCATTGCGCATTGAAAATACAAAATGAGTGTCTATTAGCTGTTAAGAGGAGCCTCTTATAATAATGATGTTACTCAAATTAGTTTCGTTTCAAAACTATTTTTATTTCATACACTTCTCTTACAAGAAAGATACATGAAAATCTTAAATCTATTTATCTACTGATCTACTACTCTATTTAACTACTGATCAATGGTCTGCACGCTGACATGCTATGTGACCTTTTCTGAAGTGCTTCAAGTGGACCTCGTAAATAATTGTTTAGACTGCAGGAGATCGTTTTCAAACCATACTGACAATCACTTATTCCCATGGGTCCGATCTCTAGACATTCTATGTTTAGAACTCGTATCGTGTTCAATGGTTGAACATTCTGCAAAGGGCCAAAAAAAGGAGTACATTTTATATATATTTTAAATTCATAATATTGTCCTTTTATAACACTAGATAGCGGACTGTATATGCATGTGTGTACTTTTGCTTTTATACATTTCTTTTCATCAATATTAGAAAATTATTATTATTATAATTGTTTCGATACAATATGTTGTTAATTATATAATTCTATTTAATATTTTTAAATATTTTAACATTGCCTAACATTGCAGATTATATTAGCTCCCATATTCAACATAAGGTTTGAACAACCTGCAAGGGGCCACAAAAGTGATTTACTTGTTTTTACATTTTTAAATCAATTATTATTTTTTTTTTATGCCATTTTTTAGTGGACTGTAATTTTTACCTATATTTTTTCTTAATATAGTTTTTCTTTCTTTTTATTGGATTGATCACTTAATTATATGTATACAATTATTATATTATACAATAAACATATAAAATAAACTTTTTTGGTTTTTAAACATTAGGCATTGGGATTAGCAATGCTATAGCCAACAATTGTCTTCTCGACTTTAATTTTCTTAAATAGGATATAAAAAGGGCAGTTATGATTATTATTACCAAAATTAAGGAGCTATGACCTGACACATGATGAAAATCGATATTTTTCAATTCTACATTTTGTGCTTTCAAATCTTCTATTTGTTTGGCCAGGTGAGCTATTTCTGATGTATAAGCCGAAGCTAAGACTTCTTGACTTTGGGCGGATTGGATCTATTTTGAGGTGCTTCTGCGTCATATAGATAATTTACACCAGCTATGGGGCATATTTTATTTAATGGTCTGGTTACCAAGTTCTCTTGCACCCTAAGCTTAACAACTCGGACTTTTTCGTCCTTTCCTTTATGAACTTCTTAAACATTTCCCAGAGGCCACCTCGCTGGATGGCAACTATCATCTTTTAATATAACTATTTGACCTTTTTGTGTATTTGAAGAATTTATTTTTCATTTGTATCTTTGTTGCATAGTATTTAAATAAAAATCTTTCGATTTATTCCAAAAATCTCTTTTTATTTTTTGGATGAATCTCCATCTATCTAAATTTTTAATTTTGCCAATTTCGTCATTGGGTTCGGTTGCATTTAATAGCGGTCTTCCAATTAAGAAATGACAAGGAGTTAGCACCTCATTATCATCTACTAGCAGTACCCTGCCACGTTTCGCTGTGGCATATTGTTGTTGCACGCATAAAAAATAAGTCAAACAAAAAAGAATAATTTTCAAATTAATTAAATTCTGTAATACTTGTGGGTATACAATATTCTTTGTTTCTCCTCCTTAATCATTCATTATTATTATATCAACCTCACTCACTCAAGGTATTGCAATGCGTCATATGATCGATGAGTTTCCGATATTTGTTGCAGTTGCCCAGTATCGCGACGTGTAAGCACAATATCGCGTTTTTCAAATTGTTCACCAACAATCAGGATGGCAACTTCGTCTACTGTTGGAGCATTAAATGTGCGTTCGTGTGTTCCAGATGGTCGTTTATCTGCTTTGATGACAACTTTATAGTCATCATTTGGCATGCGCTCTAAAGCACTCTTAAACAACCTGACCAACGCATGATGTTCATGAAGCAGACACTGCAAGTCTTGAAGAATTGCTCGCTTCATTCCTGCATTGATCCCTAGGCGTCGATCAAGTTGTTCTTCCATGTTGCCCATGAAATATATTTGTAAAAATTTATTCTGTGTATCTTCGAAAGGTAGTAATGATCCAATTCGATGGTGAATCTGTCCTTGCATCTACAAAATAAAAACCAGATTCTTTAACTACATTCTATGTAAGTACAAAAATAAATACCTTAAATGTCGGATTAAAACCTCCTTCTTCGATAATGTCTGCCCCAAATGACGTCATTTGGAAACAACTATTGTATTTTCGAGTATTTGCAAGAAAGTGGCGTGATTCTTGTGTTTCGCCGCAAAGCAATGAATACAATGGCTCTTGTGGCGGAGTCAACACTGGCAATTTCACTTTACCATTAACGCAGCATAATCCAGGCGTTTCTCCGGAAAACTTTAATGCACCACAATACTCGCAAACAACGTCCATTTGCCCAATGCAAACGCTAGGATGCAAGCTGTAATCATTGCTGCAATCGTATCGAAACGCAGCTCGATTCAAATCAGCTAAATATCTGCGTCGCAAATTGAAATCTATTTGAGAAGCACGAAGTCGAGCCATACTATTGCGGCGCTGTTCACGTGCAATTTCTCGTTCTTCTTCAGTCCTTTCATATGCAATATTTTGTATTGTTCTTGCATTACGGCTTTGTCGGGAAAGATTCGACCGTCTTGGTCGCGGCATTATTAATTAAACTTCACTTCACTTCAATCCACTTGTTAATTATTTATTTAATAGAAATAGTTTTAATATTGATTTCAGCGCAACACAATCTTTTTGGTTCGTTGTTAAATTTGAGAGCCTGACTATGAATTTGACTTCGTTTGTAACTGACATTTTGACATTTGACATTTTCTTCTTAGCTGTCTGCCTAAATAAAAAAGTATGGGCCAGGGAGGAAAGGGAGGAACGCTGTCGAACGGGACAAAAAGTATCCTATGTCCTTCTCCTGGCTCTAAGCTACCTCCCTACCAATTTTCACTCAAATCTGTTCTTCCGTTCTTGATTTATAAGTTGTGTAACATAAAACACGATGTTCTTTTATATATCA